>NC_134239.1:114381191-114681494 GCF_965152275.1 Natator depressus
AAATGCTTTCTTTGTGCAGTGAAGCTTTTCATGACCAAAGAACTGTGAGCAGCCGGAGAGCCTGGAATTTTTTTGCTTACTAATAAACTTATAGGGCCAGATACAAGAAAGCTGATTCAGGGAGGGGTAAATGACGCCCGCCCACTCTGGGCCAGAAACACCAGTTGTGGTTCTAGTGGGTTTTCACACAGATAATGTGGCCACTCTCCCTTGCATTTGCCACCAAGCTGGGGCAGCTTTAACTAGCTCCAGAGCAACATAGCTGGCAGGAGCCAGTGATTGGAAGGGCTGAATCATAGAATCATAGAATATCAGGGTTGGAAGGGACCTCAGGAGGTCATCTAGTCCAACCCCCTGCTCAAAGCAGGACCAATCCCCAACTAAATTATCCCAGCCAGGGCTTTGTCAAGCCTGACCTTAAAAACTTCTAAGGAAGGAGATTCCACCACCTCCCTAGGTAACGCATTCCAGTGTTTCACCACTCTCCTAGTGAAAAAGTTTTTCCTAATATCCAACCTAAACCTCCCCCACTGCAACTTGAGACCATCACTCCTTGTTCTGTCATCTGCTACCGCTTAGAACAGTCTAGAGCCATCCTCTTTGGAACCCCCTTTCAGGTAGTTGAAAACAGCTTTCAAATCCCCCCTCATTCTTCTCTTCTGTAGACTAAACACTCCCAGTTCCCTCAGCCTCTCCTCATAAGTCATGTGTTCCAGTTCCCTAATCATTTTTGTTGCCCTCCGCTGGACGTTTTCCAATTTTTCCACATCCTTCTTGTAGTGTGGGGCCCAAAACTGGACACAGTACTCCAGATGAGGCCTCTCCAATGACGAATAGAGGGGAACGATCACATCCCTCGATCTGCTGGCAATGCCCCTACTTATACATCCTAAAATGCCATTGGCCTATTTGGCAACAAGGGCACACTGTTGACTCATATCCAGCTTCTCATCCACTGTAACCCCTAGGTCCTTTTCTGCAGAACTGCTGCCTAGCCATTTGGTCCCTAGTCTGTAGCGGTGCATGGGATTCTTCAGTCCTAAGTGCAGGACTCTGCACTTGTCCTTGTTGAACCTCATCAGATTTCTTTTGGCCCAATCCTCTAATTTGTCTAGGTCCCTCTGTATCCTATCCCTATCCTCCAGCATATCTACCTCTCCTCCCAGTTTAGTGTCATTTGCAAACTTGCTGAGGGTGCAATCCACACCATCCTCCAGATCATTCATGAAGATATTGAACAAAACCGGCCCGAGGACCGACCCTTGGGGCACACTCCTTGCCTGTTCCAGCCATACCTCTACCCCACCTGCCAACTGTTTAGGCTGGTGCCTAGGCCTAAACCAACAGCTTGCATTGCTGCTAACTCCCCACCCAGTGGACTTTCTGCTGCCAGCAACCTGAAGCAGGGATTTCACCATAGCATAACCCCTGCTTGAATCTAGCTCAGGAGGTGTAGAGCAGATGAGAACTTAACCAGCAAACTGATTCAGCACAACATGTGTTTGGGCTTGTGTGTGGTAGAAGCTGGTTTAGGGAGGTTTTTCTGTTGATTTGCTTGAGCTGTTGAACTGCAGAAACCCAGGTTATCACACTGCTGGATCAGACACCAGATCAAAGGCAGACCTCTTGTTGCTGTGGGATTCCGAGTCCTTTTTCACGAACTGGCATTGGATCTAATCATTTTTACATCTCCGAGGAACTAAAGTTTCAAAGCCCATCTTTGCAAAGGCATGCTCATAACCCAGTATTGGCCAAAGAGATTTTGCATGGTATGTGCAGCTACTGCCCACCACTGAAAAAGGTGACCATGGTGTCAGTCTTAACTTGAAAATGTCAGGGATAATTGAGGTTAGGTTGTAAATCAGGCTAGTGGTTACAAAAAATTAAAGACGGGGAGGGGGGTTTACAGCTATGCCCTTTCACACTGCAAAATCTATTATTGCTGACCTTCATTTTTCCCACAGGAAGGTCAGAACACAGGAATAATATCTGAATACATAAACATAAAACTAGCTTTTTATATTTCAAACTATAGGAGACAATGGGCCTGATCTGGAGTTTTGCCACTGATTTCAAAGGGAGCAGGGCTGAGCCCTAAGAAAGACAGAGACAGGTTGGACACGTTTATTACTTATCTGTATTCCAGTAGTTCTCAGAGGCTCCATCGGAGACTGGGGTCCCATTGCGCTAGTGCCTATACAATCACAGATAAAGAGACAGTGCCTGCCCCCAAAGAGCACGCAGTCTAAATGGACAAGGCAGAGAAGAGGTGGAAGGTTAAAAACAGAAGCACAGAGGTGACCTGATTTCCCCAGAGCACATAGTAGGTCAGAACCCATGTCTTCCCATGTCTCTGCTGTGACCCATCCATGAGACCACCCTGCCTTGTGAGTGAAATGTGCTGTGCACTCAGCAGTAGAAAAAGCTCTGAGCCCCTACGGACCTGAAGTAGAGATCCAAAGGCTGGCTGCATTTTCGCAGGGTTACAATGCAGTACAGAGTGATTCAGCACAAGCAGCTGGGAGAATTTAGAGCCTTCACCTTAAGCAAACAGACTGTTACATCCTGTCAGTGTTACAGTACATGTGCAAATGCAACAGTTAGGCAGGGCCAAGACTGGAGTGTTGTACAGTAATGACATTCTTTGTTTTTGAACTCTTCTACGAACCCAACCCAGTTAGTTTTTGTGTGCTCACAGAATTCACTGCTCCTGATTCTCCCTTCACTTGTACACGTTTCTCACCAGTGTAACTCCATTGACCCTGAGTTACTCCTGATTTACTCCCAGCATAAGACAGAGGAGAATCAGATCCCATGGTCCTAGCTTTTGATCATTGCTAATTGACCTAGCCCGAATGGTTACATATATTCCACTGCCATAGTTCCTATTCGTGAGCTAGTAAGTGTGGTTTTTTTAGACATCACATATTCACTGGGGGAGAGTTATATTTTTCCTTCCCCTTGAATTCTATCACCTGGTTTGCTCCCATTTGTAATTGTCAGATGCAGGGGTCTGGACTAGATGACCTCTCGAGGTCCCTTCCAGTCCTATGATTCTATGATAAGGACTAATATAAACCACAAACTTTCTAGAAACATCCCTGAGTTCTTTGTTTTGCATATCAGCTCACATCCTCATTTCAGTTTACCATTCTCATAAAATGCACACTTTGCACTTCCATAGTTCCTTCCAGCCATGGATTTTAAAGCACGTTACAGATAAAGTAAATAAAACCATTTATTCATATCTGAATATTGATGACACCATAGCAGAATTTTCAAAAGCCTCCATGATCCATCGCTAACTTCAAGCACTGAGCAGCTGACCTTCCCTTGATCTGCTGTACACCCTCCATCCATCTCCTTGCAAGTCATACCCTACTATGATGATCTTCCACCTTTCCTTCCATAATAACTTTTTCAGGGTATTTCCTTCTCTACGCCTAATACAACCAAAGTACTTGAGTTTGCATCTGTTGATTTCCGACATCAGAGTCTACTTCTCTCCAATAATATTTCGAATATTGTCATTTGTCTTTTTTTCCCCATCCAGGACATATGCAAGAGTCTTCACTTGCACACATTTCAGAAGCTTCAATTTTCTTCTTCTCAGCAGCGTTAACGTTACATAATTCACATCCATAAATCACGATGGAAAAAATTAGGCTTTTCACTTGTCGCACCCTTGTACATTTCAAGATGCCACCATTTCCCCACATTTTCCTAATGGAGGCCATAGATGAGTGAGCCATCCCAAGTCTTTTTCCAATTTCTTTGGAACAGTCTCCTTGATATATGATCCCAGATAATCAAGTTCATCGACTGCCTCTACCGTCTCTCCATTAATTATGATATCCTCCTGCATCCAGTTTTTGTTAGCCATGTCTATGTACATGCATTTTATTTTCATCTCATTCAGGAATAGTCCATATTCCTCACTAACTGTTTTTAGAGACCCCAACATTTGTTGCATTGGCTCGGTGGGTGTATCATCAGCATATCTGAGGTCATTCAAGAGATATCCAGCAATGGAGATCCCAGCTCCTTCCACTTTGTCTAAACCTTCCAAGTCCTGTCCCATAATAAATTCTGTGTATATCTTAAGGAGCCTTGGGGACAAAATATAACCTTGTCTCACACCTTGCCCAGTGAAAAAACACTCACTGTTGCACCCTGCTGTTTGCACCATCGTCTGTTGTTGATGGTAGAAACTTGCAGTGAGTTCAATGAGATATTTTGGAATCTCCATGTCTCCCAGTATCCTCCAAAGACAGAGGTGTTGGATGGTATCAAATGCTTTTGAGTAGTCAATGAAGCACAAGATCAATGGGTGGCTGTACTCTCTGCATTTTACTGTGATGTGACAGATATTTGCAATTTGGTCATGTGTGCCTCTGCCCTCCTGAAACCAGCTTATTGTGGTGGTAGATCTGCTTCTACCCTCTGTTTCATGTGATCTCGGATAATATAGAGCCGAACATTGCTAATGTATGACATCAGGGAGATAGTACAATAGTTAATACCCTGTTATGTCTTCCTTATTTGATAAGGACAGAAAAATTCCCTTTAACCGATCCTCCAGCCAATTTCCAGTCATGCATACAGCCTTACAAATTTACCACATAAGATCAGTACCACATATGCCAGTCAATTTTAACACTTCTGCAGGCACATTATCTCACCTCTGCTGCTTTCCCAGGCTTCATTTTCAGAAAAGCATGTAGCACTTTTTCTCACGGTGTTGATGCCTCTGGTTCCATACCTTTGTGGCGTTCGTGAAGCATACAGACTGGCAGAGTAATCTCTCCACCTGTGTTTAATAGCATAACCCTCAGTAAAGACTCTGTCATCATGATCTTTTATTGTGTTTGTTTCCAGGGTAAACCTTTTGGTAAAGAAGTCCAACCACTGTGAACATAGCTTTTGTATTATTATTCTCTTTATAATTCCCAGATGGCATACATTTTGCCCTTATATAGTTCTTCTCTCATCTAGTCTGCCTTCAAATGTATCTGCTCAGTTCCTTATATTCTCTCCTACATTCTTCCATCCCCATCTCTTTTGCTCTGTGTCATTTTGTTGCCAGCTCAAACACCTTCTCAGTTAAACATGGTGCGATCTGACACTGAGTTTTCGTAATGTGTGCTTTGGCACTTTCAAACATAATAGTTTTCATTATATTTCAAAGTTTGTTGGGGTTGTTCTCCTCTTTCACCTCAAGCTCACTCTGGATAGAAGTTACATAATTATGTATCATATAATTAATGAATGTTATTTATTATATAACACATGGTAATGGATCAAACCTCGCAATGCTATACTGGGGCAGGTAGATATTCTGAGGGATAAGTAGAGGGAAACTGACACAGATTGATTTTCAACATTCTCAGATGTGACCACTGATTTTGGGTGCCCAACTTGAGGCACCAAGGGTCTGAGCACCCTGTGACACTCTGCACTCCATATCCATCACAGTGGTATGATTATGAGATAATTATGACATAATTATGATGCATCTCGTACAAAATGTGTCATGTGAGATATCAATGGAAAAGTTATGGTTTACTGAATATGATTATCCTATTTTTATGAAGATATAATTTTTGTATAAGGAGTTATGAATATTGACTATGTATCTGTATTTCAAATGTGCTTGCACCTGGGTAACACCCACAAAGCTTTACATACAGTTTAGCCAGCACATCACGCCTATTCAAGTTGAATGGCCCATCAGCAAAGACAATGGGTCATGGAAAAGGCTGATTCACACCTGGGGATGCTTCAGTCAGCCTATGGATAATGACTGCCATGACTCATTGGTGCATGCAAGGGCTTGTAACTAGATCACATGATGCTGAACTCCATGTTGGTACCTGTATTTTCCCACAAATTGGGCTGGGAACTTGACTTGGAACAAAGGGGTTCCCACCATATGGAATAAGCTATAAAAGGGGGAAGTGACATCACCACTCCCCACACAAGAGAACACCTGGAAACACCTAAGGGACAAAGACTGAAGTAGGGGAAGTGCTGGTCCCAGGCAGGAAAGAAGAAAGCCTGCCTGTGTATGGGAGCTGGGTGAACTGTTTGTACTATCTAACAGGGTGAGACACTGCTTGGTTCAAATCCTATTCAGTTTAGAGAACTTAGATTGAGTTTGTGTTTTATTTCTTATGGTAATCTCCTTTGATCTGTATGCTATTACTTGTAATCACTTAAAATCTATCTTTCTGTAGTTAATAAATCTGGTTTATATTTTTTACCTAAAACAGTGTGGTTTGCTTCAAGTGCGTGGAAAATCTCAGCTCAGTTAACAAAGGCTTGTGCATGGTCCTCTTCACATTGAGGGAAGGCTGGACTGGGAAATAAATTTGTACTGGTCAGGCTTTTGACCAGGGCAGGATGGTAAAGCTCTGGGGTCCTAGGCTGTGGAGGAGCTTCTCTATTGTTAGTTCATGAGTGGCTGAGGAGAAGCGTTCATGTAATTGCAGCTGGGTGGGTCCCTGCCTGTGTGAATGCTGGTGGGAGTGCAGGACAGGTAGCAGTCTGCAGCTTGTCACAGTAGCACAGTGTGCGAGGGAATCCAGGCTGATAAAACAGATGGCTCAGTGGTACCCCAGTTCCAGGTTGTACCCCAGAGGAGGAGAGGGGACTCATCACACACCTCTAGATCCTTTAGACTTCATTTGGAGATACAGATGTTCAACACTTCTGAAAATCAGGACCAAGCCATCTTAAACTGATGTGCCCAAAGTCTCACTGGTACAGAGCTAGGAATAGAACCTAGGATTCCTGCTTGTGTGTGAGTTTAATTACACCACCATCTTCTCTCTTGTTTTTAGTAGAAACATTTCTCTGCCTCCTTTGGGGTGATTTCCTTTTTCATATCACAGCCCTGGAACCAATCTCCTACAGTGATGCAGGACAGTTACAAGTTTTGAGCATGCTCCCATACAGCCATGCAATGCTGACTGAAGTGATACAACCCCTATTCTTTGTTTTCATTCATCTTTCTAAGTCAGGTCAACAGCGTCTGCACCCCTCCAGTGAGATACAAAGGTTGACTGCTGCACCATAATGCTACTGTAACACCGACAGACCCCGGTCATCAGAATTGAACTGGGGACCTCTGGAGCTTAGTGCATGAGCTTCTACTGCATGAGCTAAACGCCAACTGGCTGTTAGCTAAGGCTGTAGAGCAAATTCATTAATCGCTCTCTCTAAGTGGTCCCCGTGCCACTAGACGGGACAGAACACCACACCCAGGAGGTGTGTGGGTTCACTGCTACAATAGAACCTCAGAGTTACGAACATTTGTAACCATGAACAAAATGTTATGGTTGTTCTTTCAAAAGTTTACAGCTGAGCATTGACTTAATACAGCTTTGAAACTTTACTATGCAGAAGAAAAATGCATTTAACCATCTTAATTTAAATGAAACAAGCACAGAAACAGTTTCCTTACCTTGTCAAATCTTTTTTTTAAACTATTTTTTAGTAGTTTACATTTAACACAGTACTGTATTGTACTTGCTTTTTTGTTTTGTCTTTGCTGCTGCTTGATTGCGTACTTCCAGTTCCAAGTGAAGTGTGTGGTTGAGTGGTCAATTCGTAACTCTGAGGTTCTACTGTATGTTGCCAGCAAAATGCGCAAAGCTAATGAGTAAAGGCTCTGGAAACCACTGAGCCCTTTAAACTCGGTCTTGGCATGCTGCAGACAGCCATTGCGTGGTATGTTTCTATCTGTGATATGTGGCTACTTAAGAGTTGGCACTCTGTAATACAAAGTGCCTCTGCACTAAAAACTTCATTCCCTATCCTTACTCCGGAGCAGGATGAAGCTGTTTGCAACACTCCATTGTCTTTCCTGTTAGAGTTTACTTTCTATGGAAACCTAATGGTTTACAGTATATATATTGTATATGCTGTACTTTCTAAAATGAAATGGTTGGGGAGCTACTTTTGGTCACCATTATGGCATAGCTGTTTTTGTTAATAAAGGCCTTGAGGTAGCCATGTAAAAGGTACAACATATAATTGCAGTGAAAACCAACCCCAGTACTTTCAAATACGGAAGCCTGACGTTATTAATTTGTAAGTCAGGTGGATATTTTGGAATGGGTGTCATAACTCAGGGCACTAAGAGGATTTATTACAGTACTTACCCTCTTTGACCTCAGGCAAATCATTCCACTTCTGTATGTCTCTGTTCCCCCCTCTAAGATAGTGATAGCAAGGTTTATTTACATCAAAGGGATAATTAGCTAATGTATGACCAGTGCCTTGAAGCTATAAACTGTATATACTATAAGTAAGGGATTCATATTATTATTGTGTAACAGTGTTTCCCAGACTGTGATCCATGGATCACCCAGTGGTCTACACAGAGCTTTTTGACGAGCCGTATAGTGGAATATGTTGACAATCATAGGGTAAACTGGAGGCTGTGCAGCAGGTTCCTTCATGGGGTCAGGAAGGGAGGAGGGAAATCTCTCAGGTGGAGATGCACTGTCACACCTTTTAAAAAGAGGAACAGTAGTAATGATACAGTAGTAAAGAATGACAGTATTTTCGGCTTGATCATTCTCTATTTATTCCACAAATTAAAGTTAATCTACAATCTTAACTGCATATTTTCCAAATTAATTATGTTGGTACGTTAGTCCATCTACGCAGCTCCAGTTATTTTAGGGGATTACTTATAACTACCTATGATATTCAGATAGAGGGCACCAATCATAGCATTTCAATGCTGGTAGCCATATTTAATTTATAGCTAAGAAGCAAGGCTTTGCAGCCTAACAATTTATCCAGTAAAATACATGTTGAAGTAAGAAGAAAAAAAATCCCCCTAAAAACAGCTAACTTGTGCAGCCATTTCTATAAAAACTGAAACCTATTTAGATGTCTGACTCAAATTATGTTTTTTCTATGGTTATTTTAAAATGGATGATTTTCACATTCAGCATACTCCAATACATGCATTTTGCCCTGGGGATTGTATTACCAGGTCAAAGGCCATCCTGGTTGTAACTGAATAATAGCACAGACCTTTGCCACAGCCATTTACTGTGGAAACCGAGAAATTAAGAGTGGTTATGCTAGTTTTCAAACAGCATTCTACAGGGAAATAAAGGTCTGGTATGTTTAAAAAAGACCCTATATAAATAGATTGTAGAAAAAAAATAGATGCCAGGAAGAAACGCAGGTTGGTGACTGCTGTAGAAATTAAAAGCTAAGAATCCCCTGGGCAGGAATGCAATGAAAATGTAAATGCTTTTTTTCATTCTTTTGCATTAAAGAATGGCTGGGTAATGTATTTTCAGTTCACAAGGATTATGTTGGGAGCCCCTGGGTTTTCAGTATTAATAAGTGTAATATGTGTAACTCTTCTGCCAGGTGGAGCCAGCAGCAACCAGGGCTGGGTTCAATATCTAGGGCTTCCTTTCCATTGATACAACACAGAACCGGCTCAAGCCCCCACCCAGTAAACTGGGAAATTTACACACCACCCCTGGGTGCCTCTGAGAGGCAATACTTCCCCTCTCGCAAGCACAGAGTCCGAGCATAGAAAAGAAACTTTTAATAAAAGGAGGGAATTAACTCGGTGTTAATTTGGATAAACACCACAAACATGGTTCATAAACATAAACCATGAGTAAAAGACCCACCCCCAAGTAGGTTTGGCAGTGTCCTTTTCCCCTCAGGTTCTTAAGTCCAGCAACCCAAAAGTCCCTTTCACATGCCTGACCCTTCTCTGCGCCCCACTCACAGTTGCTGTCCTTGGTCAGTGCAGACCCAGAGTCCAGAGGTGCATCTGCAGAGTTCACCTCCCGCCCTGGATGGGGAAAAGAGGTACTTTACTCGCTCCTCTACTCGGGCACTCACTCATCGCCCCACTCTGCCAGCCACCCTGGTGGTCACTCCTGCTGGCCACCTGCTCACCGCTCTCGCCTTACCTCTCCACTAGCTGCCCTGCTGGCCGCTCATCGCAGCTCTCCACCACCGCCCTGCTGGCTGCCTGCTCGCTGTTCTTGCTGCGACTCTCCATCAGCCACTCATCACACCTCTCCACCAGCCACTCATTCACAGCTTACTGTCAGTCGCCTTCTACTGCCACCTGCCTCTCTGCTGTGACTTCTGCACATCAGTCTCTTAGTAATTTTCGACTCTTTGCAGGCTGGGCAGAAACACTGCCCCATCTCAAGTGATTTCAGCTCTCAGTGATTTTTAGCGATTAGCAGGCAGGGCAGAAACACAGTCCTGATTTCCATAACTGATTTCAGCTCTGATTGAGCATCTAACATAATAAAGTTGCTCCTAACAAAGCCTATTTAGCTCTATTCTTTGAACAGTGGGGAGGAACAGGTAACGCCAGTCTAGGGAGGACCCTTGATGAGCATGTGCAGCCTCCTGGCTGGGGATACCTGTCCACACCCCTCTTACTTTCACAAGGCTCTGACATTCGAGCCCCTGGCTTAAGGACGTACTTTCAACTGAGGGTGGCCCCCTCATTTGGGACATGTTAAGCACAGTCCTGCTTTCTTGCATTCCTACAATAATCACATTGGTAACCATATTTCACTACCCCTGCATTCAGTACTGGTGATTTGGTGATTTGTACTCAACACCAGCCAAAGTTGATCACTTTGACATCACTGTATTTGCTGAATATGTAAGCAAAGCAGGAGCAAACTGTATTTACATAAAAACACCCAAGTCATTCCCACTCCCAGCTAGCTGTCAGTGAAGCACTCATTCAGACCCTGCTTACATATGCATTCATTTTAATGATATTTGGGGTCTTAAAAAGGCTGTGCACACATATGTTATAAGGAATTGGCATGTAGAGTTTTAGACAATAGTGAACAGAATGGTTTTATTTATACTATAGTAGTGCCTAGCAACTCTGCTGAGATTGAGGCACTATCGCGAGACATGCTGTAGAAACACTACGTAAGAGAAGATAATCCTTGCCATCTATACCAAATAAGGCAGGAAAGAAGCATTACTAGCCATATTTTACATATGGGG
Organism: Natator depressus; assembly: GCF_965152275.1. Taxonomy (NCBI): domain Eukaryota; kingdom Metazoa; phylum Chordata; order Testudines; family Cheloniidae; genus Natator; species Natator depressus. Next base: position 114,392,226 of record NC_134239.1, read on the forward strand.
AACTGAAGCAATGGGAGATTCGGTGACTTGTCCAAGGTCACACAGGACATCTCTATCAGATGCAGGAGTTGAAGCCAGGTCTCTCAAGCTCCACTACAATACCCTACCCACAAGGCCATCCTTCCACTCTGTAGGATGCAAACTCATCTCATTCAGGGATGAGTAAAAGTTAATCAGACTCAATCAGCTCCCATTTGGTAGTAGTTCTCTGATTCATTCATCCCATCCGTGGGATTTCTGAGTGAGAGAGAGCTCCTCTTATGGATCATTCCCCACTCCCACAGCCCTGACAGATTAGTTCCAACATTCCTCACTTTGTGGCCCACCAGTAAACATTCTGCAGAGCATCAGTGATCCAGGGACACAGGCTGAGAACTACCAAGCAGAGCTAGGATAAGGCAGCCATACCTAAGGCCTGACCCAAATCCTCTAGCTGTATCAGAGCTGTCACTACAGCACACAAAAGGCCAACAACTGAGTCAACTGGCCTCGGATGATCCTGTTAAAAAGAATTCTAGAGTTCAATTGCAGAGCTTGACCATTAACTGTCCTGCACCTGCTAAGTAGGTGTTATAAACAGACAGAGTTCAAGACTCCATCCTCGATGTAATGCTTCCTTAATGTTTATACATCTTCTGTAAAACTATAAAAAGCTAGAATTGTAGAATGGATGGTTTGCACTATTAGGTGTATGTGATCCATTTAGAAGCTAACAGAGTGGAGAGCCAATGCTTAAGACAAAAAGAAAAGGACGACTTGTGGCACTGGTGGCACTGGTCCTTTTCTTTTTGCGGATACAGACTAACACGGCTGCTACTCTGAAACCTGCTTAAGACAAGTCTGTCATTCTTCAATAGGGTTAGATGGGGCTGGAGTGTTAAATTCTCCACTAATGGATTGTCTTCCATGTCTCCTCTCTGTAATGCGCATATAATCCATAAGTACAGTAGCTTCCCCCTTTGTCTCAATTGTTAAATCCTCTTGCAGTTCTTCCAAAGCCAATCTCTCTTTGAAGTCATATTCAAAGCACTTCTACTTCACGTCTAATCAATAGCAGCACAGTTATTTCTCTCCATTACCCTAGGAGAACTATCGAAGGAGGAGTGAGAGTTGTTCAAAGGAACAACTGATGCCAGCTTCTGGGGAGTTGGTTAGTTGTAGGGGAGTGTCAAGTGGCTTTCAATACTTTCCATTTCTATTGTGACTTGCCTCATGTTTGTTATTGGAGAGTGACTTAATTCAAGCAACAAGAAAAAGCAGCACATGTAGCCAAACTCCAAATTACTAATGAGAGGATGTTGATATGCAAGGCCACTGGATGAGAGACTTATATCTCTCTCTCTCCCTCTCCTTCACTAGTCGAGGTGAAATCAGCTGCTCTGAAGTCAGTTTCTTCTGGCTGATGTTTCCCAGTTTCTCTCTAAAATTCTATATAATACATTGAATGGTTTCTCAGGCCACTCCTACACTCTTCCTTCTCCTGGCCAGACTACCTGATAGCTCCCACTACCTTTGATGCTGTTCCCTTATATCCAAAGCTCTCCAATGACTACCACTGCCTCACTTCTACAGCTGCCCCACACTAGCCTGAAGCTCCTTGACAGACCTGACTATCTCCATAATCCCAAGGAGACGATCACCCCAAGCCTGAAGCACCTCAGTCGGCTCATTACCACCGCACAATCTTGGAGGCCATTCCTCCCTTATCTGATATGTCTGGATAAGAACAGAAGAACAGCCAGACTGAGTCATACCAAAGGTCCATCTAGCCCAGTATCCTGGCTTTTGACAGTGGCCAATGCCAGATGCCCCAGAGGGAATGAAGAGAACAAGTAATCATCAAGTGATCCATCCCCTGTCGCTCATTCCCAGCTTCTGGCAAACAGAGGCGAGGGACACCATCCCTGCCCATCCTCGCTAATAGCCATTGATGGACCTATCCTCCATGAATTTATCTAGTTCTTTTTTGAGCCCTGTTATAGTCTTGGCCTTCACAGTATCCTCTGGCAAAGAGTTCCACAGGTTGACTGTGCATTGTGTGATGAAATACTTCCTTTTGTTTGTTTTAAACCTGATTCTTATTAATTTCATTTGGTGACCCCTAGTTCTTGTGTTATGAGAAGAAGAAAATAACACTTCCTTATTTACTTTCTCCACACCAGTCATGATTTTATAGACCTCTATCATATCCCCCCCTCAGTCATCTCTTTTCCAAGCTGAAAAGTCCCAGTCTTATTAATCTCTCCTCATATGGAAGTTGTTCCATACTCTTAATCATGTTTGTTGCCCTTCTCTGTACCTTTTCCATTTCTAATATATTTTTCTGAGATGGGGCAACCAAAACGGCCCACAGTATTGGAGCTGTGGGCATACCATGGATTTAGATAGTGACATTATGATATTTACTGTCTTATTATCTATCCCTTTCCTACGGGTTCCTAACATTCTATTAGCTTTTTTGATTGCTGCTACACATGGAGCGAATGTTTTCAGAGAACTATCCACAATGATTCCAAAGTCTCTTTCTTGAGTGGTAACAGCTAATGCTGACCCCATCACTTTGTATTTATAGCTGGGATTATGTTTTCCAATATGCATTACCTTGCATTTATCAACATTGACTTTTATGTGCCATTTTCTTGCCCAGTCACCCAGTTTGTGAAAGCCCTCTGTAACTCTTTGCAGCCTGCTTTGGACTTAACTCTCTCGAGTAGTTTTGTATCATCTGCAAATGGATGGCTCCTGCTAGCCCTCTGTTCCAAGGAGAACATCCTCTCTGCTTTCTCTTCAAAAGCTCCATTACCTCTCTCCCCATCAAGACCTTCCAGATCAGGTGTGATCTCTGAAAGGTCTTCTGTTCCAAAGTGGCCTGAAACTCATTGACAACTCTCGTTACCATCCTAGTCCACCACGACCATCCTCCCTTGGCCTGAAACCCCTCAACAGCACCTGCTGCTTCCAGACAACTGAAACTAATGACCAAAATATAATAATTGCCTATCATTATATAAACTACACTATTAATGCCCTTCCTCAGCCTTAACTAGCTGCCAAGGTGCCCACAGCAGTTAGAAAAAGCAACAGCTTTACAAGGCTCAAAAGGCAAGAACTCACAGAGCCAAACTGACACACAAGGAAAAAGGACCATGTGTAGGTCGATTACATCTACTGATGTAATCTTGTACTGCTGTAGCTGTTACAAACATATCATAAAGAGTATTTATTGATGTCTGGAAGAGCTGCTTGTGGTTAAGACACTGAGCAATGACTTGGGAGATGTGGCATCAACTCCCAACTCTGCCACACACTCCCTGTGTGACCATGGGAAAATCACTTCATCCCTTGTCTCAGTTCTCCATCTACAAAATGGGGATAGTTTCTTCTTTCTTTCACTGTTTTTCTCCTCTGTTGAGACTGTAAATGATGATAGCCCCCTAGGAAAATGGGAGCTCATTCTCAGTTTGAGCCTCAGCACGACTGTCATACAAATACTAAACAATACCACCATGCAGGAGCTATACATTACCTATACTGGCAAAAATACCATGACTGAAGCAATAAGTGCATGGAGCACATTATCTCTTTACAGTTAATAATCTAAGTTAAAGCAGTAACTATACTGGCTTTCCCTTTGATTTTGAGCTATGTAAAAAAATTTGTTTACATATTAACTAAACAAAGCTATCAAGCTAGTGAGTAGGCGAGAATACAGCTTTCAGTAGGGAAGAGAAACTTTATCTGGGCTATAAAGACCACAGGGCTAAACCTCAAGTGATAAGCAATTGAGTCAACTGATTGTATACAAATTACAGTATTATAAGAGTGTATAGAGTGAGGTCTTTTCTGAAAGCCTATGATACATTTTATGATGATATTCATAGATATTTAGGTCAGAAGGGACCATTATGATCATCTAGTCTGAACTCCTGCACAACGCAGGCCACAGAATTTCACCCACCACTCCTGCAAAAACCCTCACACCTACATCTGTGCTATTGAAGTCCTCAAATCATAGTTTAAAGACTTCAAGGAGCAGAGAATCCTCCAGCAAGTGACCCGTGCCCCATGCTACAGAGGAAGGTGAAAAACCTCCAGGGCCTCTTCCAAACTGCCTTGGAGGAAAATTCCTTCCCGACCCCAAATATGGCGATCAGCTAAACCCTGAGCATATGGGCAAGATTCATCAGCCAGATACTACAGAAAATTCTTTCCTGGGTAACTCAGATCCCACCCCACCTAATATCCCATCACAGGCCATTGGTGTCATAAATATAAAGGGAAGGGTAAACCCCTTTAAAATCCCTCCTGGCCAGAGGAAAAATCCTCTCACCTGTAAAGGGTTAAGAAGCAAAAGGTAACCTCGCTGGCACCTGACCAAAATGACCAATGAGGAGACAAGATACTTTCAAAAGCTGGGAGGAGGGAGAGAAACAAAGGATCTGTGTCTGTCGGTACGCTGCTTTTGCCGGGGATAGAACAGGAATGGAGTCTTAGAACTTTTAGTAAGTAATCTAGCTAGGTATTTGTTAGATTATGATTTCTTTAAATGGCTGAGAAAAGAATTGTGCTGAATAGAATGACTATTTCTGTCTGTGTGTCTTTTTTGTAACTTAAGGTTTTGCCTAGAGGCATTCTCTATGTTTTGAATCTAATTACCCTGTAAGGTATTTACCATCCTGATTTTACAGAGGTGATTCCTTTACTTCTATTTCTATTAAAAGTCTTCTTGTAAGAAAACTGAATGCTTTTTCATTGTTCTCAGATCCAAGGGTTTGGGTCTGTGGTCACCTATGCAAATTGGTGAGGATTTTTACCAAACCTTTCCCAGGAAGTGGGGTGCAAGGGTTGGGAGGATTTTGGGCGGAAAGACGTGTCCAAACTACGTTTCCCAGTAAACCCAGTTAGAGTTTGGTGGTGGCACTGGATATTCCAAGGACAAAGGATAAAATTAATTTGTACCTTGGGGAAGTTTTAACCTAAGCTGGTAAAAGTAAGCTTAGGAGGTTTTCATGCAGGTCCCCACATCTGTACCCTAGAGTTCAGAGTGGGGGAGGAACCTTGACAGGGCCTATTTACCATGAATATTTAATTTCCAAAACCATGTTATCCCATCATACCATCTCCTCCATAAACTTATCGAGTTTAATCTTAAAGCCAGATAGATCTTTTGCCCCCACTGCTTCTCTTGGAAGGCTATTCCAAAACTTCACTCCTCTGATGGTTAGAAACCTTCGTCTAATTTCTAGTCTAAATTTCCTGGTGACTGGTTTATATCCATTTGTTCTTGTGTCCACACTGGTACTGAGCTCAAATAATTCCTCTCCCTCTCTGGTATTTATCCCTCTGATATATTTATAGAGAGCAATCATATCTCCCCTCAACCCTCTTTTAGTTAGGCTAAACAAGCCAAGCTCCTTGAGTCTCCTTTCATAAGACAAGTTTTCCATTCCTCGGATCATCCTAGTAGCCCTTCTCTGTACCTGTTCCAGTTTGAATTCATCCTTCTTAAACATGGGAGACCAGAACTGCACACAGTATTCCAGGTGAGGTCTCATCAGTGCCTTGTATAATGGTACTAAAACCTCCTTATCCCTACTGGAAATACCTCTCCTGATGCATCCCAAGACCACATTAGCTTTTTTCATCAATAGTGTATATATTTCAGAGTAACAGCCTTGTTAGTCTGTATTCGCAAAAAGAAAAGGAGTACTTGTGGCACCTTAAATTGGTTAGTCTCTAAGGTGCCACAAGTACTCCTTTTCTTTTAGTGTATATATTAACTCTATATAAGGAATTATGGATACTCATTGATATTAGCCTTTACAGTCTGTGTCCAAACAAAGGGAGAATAAGTCCTTTCCTGACAGAAGAGAATGTTACAGCTACTTACTTGTCTCCTATGTAAATTAAGCACGGTGAAATCAAAACAATGGAAGCCCCAGTGGTGAGCTGGAGCTGGTTTGCACCGGTTCACTAGAACCGGTTGTTAAATTTAGAAGCCCTTTTAGAACCAGTTGTTCCGCGAGGGACAACCGGTTCTAAAAGGGCTTCTAAATTTAACCGGCCAAAAGTTGCACCTTAGGCGCCGGCTTCCTGGGTGCTCCAGGGCTGGAGCACCCAAGGGGAAAATTTGGTGGGTGCAGAGCACCCACCGGCAGCTCCCTGCCCCACCCCCGGCCCCAGCTCACCTCTGCTCCTCCTCCTCCCCTGAATGCGCTGCCCCGCTCTGCTTCTCCGCCTGCCCCCAGGCTTCCCGCGAATTAGCTGTCCGGGTGGGAAGCTGGGGCGGGCTGAGAAGGAGGCCGCGGCTTCCTGCTCAGGCCCAGGGAAGCAGAGATGAGCTGGGGCGGGCGGGTGCGAGGAGGGCCGCCTGCGCCGCAGCAGGTAACCCAGGGCATGCAGAAGAACCGCTCGCCACACCAGCTCACCTCCGCCACCCTCGGCCTGAGCAGGAAGCCGCCACCTGCTTCTCAGCCCTCCCTGGCTTCCTGCCAAACAGCTGATTCATGGGAAGTGGGGTGGGGGCGCGGAGAAGCAGAGCGGGGGGGCACGGAGAAGCAGAGCAGGGCAGCGCGTTCAGGAACGGAGGCAGAGGCGGAGCGGAGGTGAGGTGAGCTGGGGCCGGGTGTGGGGTGGGGAGCTGTCGGTGGCGGCTCTGCCCCCACCAAATTTTCCCCGTGGGTGCTCCAGCCCCGGAGCACCCAGGGAGTCAGCGCCTAAGGCACCACTTTTGATGTGATCAGTGGGGGAGCAGCTGCTCCCGCTGCTCCCCCCCAGTTACGCACCCTGCCCGTAGGAGCCAGAGGGACCTGCCGGATGCTTCCTGGGAGCTGCCCCAGGTAAGCACCTCCGGGACTCCCCACCTCGCCCCCCGGCAGGTACCTCTGGCTCTTAGGGGTGGGGTGGGCACCCACTACGGTGGCCCATAGGACCCTTCTGCCCGGTTCTGGGGGCAGTCAGGGGACAGGGGAGGGGGGTGGATGGGGCAGGGGTCCTGGGGGGGGCGTCAAGGAATGCAGGGGGATCGGATAGGGCAGGAGTCCCAGGGGGCGGGGGTGGGCAACGACCCCCTCGTGGGGTGAGGAGAGAACCCGTTGTTAAGATTTTGGCAGCTCATCACTGGGAAGCCCCATTGACATACAGGAGCATGGGAAGCCCACTGGAAGGGAAAACAATCTAAGGTCATCCTGCCTCTTGAAGCAAGGTAATTGAACTTTGCAAGAAATGAGCCAGGGCAGAAGCCATCTTTGGCATCCATCACTAGATAGACACCAGGGCCCGAGTTCTTATAAGCCTGCCCCTTGTGCTTTTGTGGAAGGTCCTGACTGAGAGAAAGTCAGCCATGGCTGGGAAGAAGGATGACTGGTGAGAGAAAGCATCTTGAACAAAGCCTGCAGCTTGCTAAGTTGAGTTTTAGATGTGTGTTTTCACTTGTATTTGCTTGTAACCATCTCTACTTGTATTCCTTTTACTTGGCACCACTTAACCTAGGTCCTGTTCATAAATTTGTTTTATCTTTATGATAAACCAACTCAGTGCTGTGTTTGAAGGGAAGGGTATATTTCCCCCCAGTAAGTGAATAAGCTGTGATGTGTTTTTGTCTCTTAAAGGATCAACAAAGCTTATTATTTCTCCGAGAAGTCCAGGTGGAGGCTGGACACTTCAGGGCACATGTTTTGGGGAAATCCAGGACTGGGAGTGTTGGGATCACCTTGCTGGTTGTAACCCAGGCTGGTGGAAGTCAGAGTGGGACTGTAGACAGGCTGCTGGGGTCAGACCTGCTGAACCTGGGCTATCTAGCATAAAAACATTCAGGGCATAACCTGAATTCTTGTAGGCTGGCTGTGATGGTCCCAGGCTGGGAGCTACAGCAGTGAAGCATTGTAAGGCAGCCAAGGTTACAGGGCAAATGGTGACACAGCCCCTTACTGGTCTGAATTGCACCCCATGACGTGACAACCATGCATAGTTCTGATAAAACATGATGATCATTTATCAGATTCTAGCACCATACACGAAGCCCATGCTGATAACTGGCTCAGCTACAAAGACAAACACATCAAGCTTCTCTGTTGAAGTATGAATGATTGGCATTGGTATGGATGGATTGATCATAAAAACCATGTTCCCATCATCAAGAATTCAGAATAACCTGTGTGATTTGATAGTATTTATTGTATGCTACGTGGGAGCCTTTGGAACGCAGACAACCTGAAGGCATGCGTCTAAACACGCTACAACTACCTTTTAAGGGCTGGAGTGAACGCCTGTCTCTCCATTGAATGTAATGGGAACTGTACTGGGCCATAACTCACCAACTTATTTTTTCATACAGCTCTGTTGATGATTGGACAACAAGGAGGGAAAAATTCATCTCTCATTTCTAATGGGTGGATCCCAGTTCCTGTCTTCCTTTCTCCCTGCAGCAGGTACACCAAGATCCCACAAATGTCAGTGGCACATCTGCACTTGTGTAGGAAATAATGGGTCAGATATTCTGCTGGATGCAGTAGGTCTGACAGGAAGCCAGTTACAGAGCTGTGATTCTCTGCCTGGACACAGCCCTAGCGGCAGGTTAGAACAGCCTGGGGGTGGGACTTTAAACTGTGCCTGATGCCTATGCTTTGAAAGAGATCATCCACCAACTGGTAATTCCCAAAGTTCATTGCACTCTCTGTCCCTGCCCTGCTATGTGGAGGGACGCATAGGAGCCAGCTCTTTGCCTGCTGGGCATTTGCACATTCTGAGGCTGGATATTCCAGGCAATCTCTGCTCCAGTAGCTTTCCACCTGCATATTTTGAGAAGTAAAACTAGACCCAGATGCTCATATTCTCAAGCTGCAAAATTTGGATAAATCTACAATGTCTCTAATCCCTCATTAAAGAGAAATCTTCATTAGATTACACAAAGCCTCTCGAATTAAGATGACTGATATACTAATAAATTGGAAACACATTTCATTCTGTCTTCAAGACACAAACCTCCATTTGCCATTGGCTACATTATACTGACATGTTCTATTTTTGTAGATCTCGCACAGCTCTACTTTGGCATTTGAGCAACATATAAATCATCTTGATTCACATTTGAAAGTTTATTTTAAATTGAACATCTACTGGAAGTCAGTTTTTTAGGCAAGAGCTTTCAAACTAATGAGAAGGTTGAGTTCCCCTTATACTGCACACCAAAGGACAGAAATAAATTATTACTGAACTGCAGCCAACAACCACTTAAATTAAAGAAGAATCTAATGATTAGCCAACTTCCAAAAAGTCAGCACATCTGTCTGGGTTATGAATTGGAATCTTCTGCCATAAAGCTGATCTCAGCCAAGAGAAACAGATCTGGATCTTGACTTCTGGGGCAGAGGACTGAGATTGGATTCTTTTTTCTATATATATTGGGACAATGGAAGAAAGCTCTGCTTCTAAAGGATTAACAGTAGCTTTAAGGTTAATTGTGAAGGCCCTACTTAACACAATATCCCTACTTGGGATATTGTGGAAATTGCAGATTCCACAATATTAGGCTTTCATTGCTATTTTGACAATGGGAACTCCACTGTGCATGGGTGACAGTGGGATCCCTGGCTGCCCTGGGAGGTTGACAGCGGAAAATTGTGGAAAACTAATACTTGACTTTATTACCACAAATAATAAGGTCCATTATTACTTTTCTGCAATTTTCCATGGCTTGTCTGCAACTCGGCCGAATTTTCTTGACACTTATCCCACAATTCAAGTAGGGCCTTATTCATTGTAACAGTAACAGTTCTGACAGGTTTCAGAGTAGCAGCCGTGTTAGTCTGTATCCACAAAAAGAAAAGGAGGACTTGTGGCACCTTAGAGACTAAAAAATTGAATTTGTTAGTCTCTAAGGTGCCACAAGTCCTCCTTTTCTTTTTAGTAACATTTCTGGAATTCTAAGATGCCTTTAAAAAAAAAAGGCTATCAGAGGTTTGATTTATGTTAAGGGCCTGATCATGTACCACTAACGTTAATGGCAGTTTTGCCACTGACTTGAGATAGCCTGAGAGAAATTGTTATTTTTTAGAATCTTTTGAATGGTTGTTGATGTTGTCTCAATTAATGCAAAACTGAACAGTTTAACTAGCATTTTAAAGTAATAATAACACTTAGCTCTTGTATATAGCTTTTCATCCATAGATCTCAAAGTACTTCTCAAAGGAAGTCAACAGTATTATCCCCATTTTAATAATGGGGAAACTGAGGCACTGAGCGGGGCAGTGACTCACCAAGGGTCACCCAGCAGGTGAGGGGCAGAGCCAGGAATAGAAGACAGGTCTCCTGAGTTCCTCTCCAGTGCTCTTTCCATTGGGCCACAGTGCCTTGAAGTTATTAGATTGGAGTATTGGTGACCTTTCTGGATGCTTTGGCACCTTTCTATAATGAGTAAACAAAACCCTATATTTGGGAACTACGGTTTTGTCTTTTTTTTTTCCCCACACAGTAAGCCCAATCCAGATCTCCTCCCTGCCTCCCCTGCACTCCTCTGCAAAGTGCTAAGTGTCATCCAACCTAGGGATGAATGAGAAACACATTCTAATCATTATCTTGATGAAGCTTGTCAATCCACCTCTACTTTTGGCAGTCAGTCACGGGACCTGTGCCAGGTTACTAGCTACTTTGGGCCAGATCCTCAGCTGGTGCAAATTGGTCCATTGATGTCAACTGAGCAACAATTTCCATCAGTAGAGAATCCAGCCCCTTCAGTTGTACAGAGCAAAGCACACACTTGCAGATCATGTCAGTACCGTGCTTGCTCACGTTAGCCTTCACGCTCATTCCAGATACGGCACAACCTGCTCATTAGCATCAATGCAACTGAGAAAAACCATCTTTCTGGCAGAGCCTTCAGAGTTCAGGTTCCAGAACTGTACCGTGTCTAGCACAGCACTGCTCCTCGGAGTGTGCAGGTGATGATTATTTACGTCCTTAATTAACTAGTAATAACCCACTAAATGTGACATCATCCCTTCAATGGGACAATATAATACAGAAGATTGTTAAAATAATAACAGATAATTATGAAAAGAGCAACTGTGCAATTAAAATATGACCGATTATAAACTTATTTTTTGAAAAGCATTTCCAGGGAGACAATCCAACAACAGAGGACATGGCCTACAGCAAAAAACTGACCTGTTTGGCTATTATTATTATTATTTATAGAACTGGTTAAAAATTTACAAAACATTCAAAGTTTTTCAGAAGTTTTTTTCCCACAAAAAAATCCAGACTCTTCCACCAGCTCTAGTTCTTTACACAGCACTGGTGGGGTGACTGGTGCATTGCCGAAACTGAGACAAGGTCTGAGTCCCAGCGAGCTTATAGTCTCAGGGACTGAAAGGCAATGAAAAAAGCACCCAGTAAGGATGCATTGGAATGAGTCTCACACATGTTACAGAGGCGATGGATTTGAACAGAAAAATGTGACTTTTTCAAAATTTTACCCGCCCAAATTGAGAGAGCAAAATATGCACATGCCTGTTGCACATATAAAAACCTTAATCTGCATGAGCAAATAGGCCTGTGTGTGCAATTATCTGTTTGCACGTACAAATGTTCATCAACAGGCATATGTTTTAGAGGAGTGTGGGATTGGGTGCAGTTATAGTGGCCAATTTTTTTAATTTGGCCCAAGACTTTTAAGTCAAGTTATGTATGTGCAGAATACAGATTTGTGTCCTTGTTATTTGGTTATGTAGCACTATAAATGTGTATGGAGATATGCAATCAGTGGACCATGCCCAAGAGACAACAGGCTCCAAGCTGAAGGGAATTGATATGGAGGCATGTACAAAATAATACAATACACACTGGGGGAAAAAATCAAAGTTAAACGACAGCGTGAGTGTTCTGAGGCTAGAACCTTTCACAGAAGAACTGGGGTGGTGGTAGATGAGTTGTGAGGGCCGGGACATGGAGTATCCTAATTGTGTTGTTCCAAGTGGCTGGCACAAAGGAAGTGGTGTGGGTGAGACAGATAAAGGGAGCAGTCAGGAGCCCACGGAGCGTGGAGGCAGGGTGAGCGTAGGGAGGGGTGATGCAAAGACACAGGCAGGGTTCGAACTGTGCATCGCTTTGGAAGTAAGGAAAAGTTTTAGCTTTAGACAAACGAGAGGGAGCCACAGAGAGATTGAGGCCCCTTGCGAGACCCTTTGAAGCTAAAGGGCTAGATTCTCAGCTGGTGTAAATCAGCCATTAATGTCAATGGAGCTACACTGATTTATATGTGCTGAGGATCAGGCCCAGAGTTAGGTATGCATTTCACCTGGTTTTAAGCCAGACAGTCCTGTTTTTGCAAGGTTTGGCCCCTGTCCAGTATAGATATAAAACTGGACGTGGCTTTGTGCGATATCATGCGGCATGGGATGGAGGACCCCATTTTGAAGAGCATGCCACCCCACCCCAGCATAGTGCATGTGAGGTCATGCTGGAGGTGGCAGGGTGGCGTGCGCTTCAGAATGGTATCTTCCATATGACATGGCCTCACATGCACCATGTGTGCAAGGTCACCCTGGCTTGGGCGGGGCCAGAGAGGTGGGCCCATGCCATTCCTGGAAGTATTAGAATATCCAATGTTCTGGGGACATGTCAGTGGCCACCCTACCCAGAGTCCTTCCATTGACTTTAATAGGAGTGTCATCAAGCGTCACCAGTGTGGTGCTCTGCTCTATGCAACGTTGATAACAGTCGGCTGCTTGCGTGTGTTCCTGCTGCGGGCTGCCCCGGCTCCGCGCAGATAGCTGGCACAGCAGACCCTGAGAGAAACGTCAAGGACCACAGACTCCAATAAGGTCTGAAGGCACCTGGCCAGGTTTATTGCCAAACGAAACACAGTCTCTAGTTCCCGGATCCGATCTCTATGTTCTGCTAGTACATATGTGCTCCCTGACAATGAACCAGCTCAGTCAGTGGAGGGATTTACCACTGCCCCCTAGGCCAGACAAAGACAGCCCTTCAGGGGTGCATTCTTATACACAGGTGCAAACAAGTTACACCTCACTCCTGATGTATTGAGGTGCAACCCCTCTATGTAGTAAGGTGCCGCCAATCATCTTGTACATGTTGGTTCGATCATATTATCCTTTTGCCCCTGTCTTTAGGATGGGTCAGCATGTTCCTTGTTATCTGTGTAGAATGTGTTAGTATCGGAGTGTTCTGGTACCATCCTGGCATATGTTTATATCTCTAGCGTCCGGTACCTTTTAGGCATGTATGTTTTTGCAACATCAGCCCTCTCCTTGCCAGACTCTGAGCAGGGCCTTCCTCTTGCTCACAGCTTAACTTTGCCTTATGTTAACAAAGTCTTGACCATTACTTTAGTTCAGGCCTTAGGCCTCATACCGGGCCTCTGATACAAGGGTTTATGTTTCAGTGCCCTTAAGATGGGGGTGGACTTAGTCAGCAATAAAGATGTGAGACTGAGACCCGCTGATCTAAGGTATCGTAACTGAAGGCAACACTTTGCCCCTTTGCCTTCCATGCGTTAGCCAGGATTTAGGACCAAACACATCACTGGTCCTTTCCTGATCCAAAGCCCAGAGAATTAAATGGAAAGATTCCTATGGGTTTCACTGGGCTTTGGACCGGGCTCATAGCCGCTGTGGGTCCCAGTGTAAAATGCAGGAAGCTGAAAATCCTACTAGATTCTGAAGTGATATTTGCTTTGCAAAAAAAATCAGTCTCTCCAACTTACCACAAGGTGAAGCTTTCACGAGGGATGAAACCCTTCCCTCAGCTCTTGCCTCTGACCTTCAGAAGTGCAATGCTCCATCAAGGTTTTCCTTGCTGAGTGCAGTTTTTCCACGGATGAGTGAAGTTTCGTTTCACTGGTTTTTGCATCCCACCCCACCACCACGTCCCTAAATTTTCCATGGGGCAGATCCACGGATATGGTTTTCACTGTGTGTTTTCACTCCTCAACTGGAATAAATCAGCATAACTCCGTTGGCTAGACTGGAGCTACACTGATTTATACCTGCTGGGGCTCTGGCCCCAAGTTTTCACAGTAAAAAGAATTTAACATGATGATAGCTCTATTTTCAATCTACATGAGTGCAAAATGTGCACCTCAGTGGGTATGTGCCAGGATTGACACTCTCCTGTGTAAAGGAAAGACTAGAGCTGCATACCATATAGGGTAAATCCTGTCCACCGGCATTTAACTTGTAATATCATATTGTACTTTGTTAGAATATTGGATATTCCATTTCTAGCTCGTAATTTTTGAGATGTCTCCATGCTGTTCTTTGCAAACAGGAAACCTCTCTCTCACACTCAGATTAATTCCAGCTGAATATATATATTAGTATCCACTACTTTTTCCCCCTACTCTTCTCATATCAAAATGACTCAATGTACGTAAAAAATCTCTGAAGTGTCTATTTCCTGGAACAATTATTATTGTCATTATGTTTATCATCATAAATTGATCATTCATCAGAGACTTTCTCTACTGTAATCACTCAATATTTCACAGCTACGTCAAGAACTCATATTAAATCTAGATGATTGGCACATGACACCTCCAACAGAAAGTAGTCTTTGAAAAGTTAAATGCTGGGGTCTTCTTTGTACCTTTTCAACCAGGCTGGGGAGGGGGGTTTTTTTGGTTTCTGTAGGGGTAAAAATGGAAAGCACAGTTCTGCAGTTGCTTACTGCAGGCCAGTCTGTTTCCACTATTCTGGAGCCGTGCAACTCACAAGAGTTCCTACAACTGCAGTTTGTCAAAAAACAGCAAGAATTTTTTGTGCACATTTTTGGAAGGATACTAAGCAATTTTGTTTCATTCCATTTTTTTTTCATTGAAATTCTAGAATTTTTGTCCAGATGAAAAATTTTCATTTTCAGTGTTTATTGTTTTGGGTTTCCCCCCTTCCTTTTCCTCCTTTTTATCCACTGGAGAGGGTAAGGGGGAAATGGATGGGGGGAAAGAAAGATTAAGGAGGAAAAAACAACAACAATTGGGGCAAAAATAAAAAAAAATATTTTGACCCCAAAAAATAAGAAGATTGTGAATAAAACAGTTGTGAAAGTTTTGGGATTGTTCAACAAAATTTCAGCCTGCTGTGCTCTGCCTCTTGGTATTATCATCGTTGCAGTAGCATCTGGGGAGGAAGGCGGGAGTCATGGACCAGGATCCCATAGAAGTTTATGAGGGCCCCAAAGCTAGAGAGGCCTATGGAGCCAGGATGTCTTTTCAATAGTTACTATATTTGAAAAGATCAAATGTTCAGTTACTAGAGATTGATGAAGGCAGTGGGGGGGTCCAGCCACAGTCAAAGTGGGTAACTCCTTGTCAGCCTGTCAATCTACAGCATGTGATAGCTGTTGTCAGTTCCAGGATATTAGAGAGACATGGTGGGTGAGGTAATATCTTGGTTTACCTCAGACACCTTGTCAGTCTGCAGCATGGCATGCTTGGGAGTATAACTCAAAGGAAGAACAAATCCTTTTGACCTGCGTAGATAGAAAATGAAATTGCACTCAGACAGCAAGATGTTCAGCTGGCAAGATGAGTTCAGAGTGCCAGGAGGGTCGCCGTGAAGCAGGCAGGCCTTAGCAACACAGATTTGTTAAAGCAATGGGAAGTGTGTCAAGTCAATCTGAAGTAGAAGCATGATAACCAGCAGCCAATTAGATTTACCAACGCATTGGAAAGAGGTCGGTAAGCAGCAGGACTTCTACATTTGTCAGACTTTGGATTTGTCTGGAAAGTTCTTTATTTCCAGTTTAAATAGTAACAATGTTAGCTACTAGGCAGTGTTTCTCCTTGGAAAAGGAGAGTTTTACTAAGTCGCTTTTGAAAATGGACAACTATTCAAGTCCCTTAGGTCTTGCAAAACTGAAGCAGAGCAACACCTAACTGCTACAGCTGGTCAGGAATTTCACATTGGAATGATTTCCTGATAGAAAGTGCCCATTTCCTAAAATCAGAATTTTCTGTGGGAAATTTTATTCCATTTTGACCAGATGACAGCTCCCCACCTGGAAAGCTCTTGTCAATTTCACTTTATCACTTCAGGCTAAAATGAAATTGACAAGAAGCTTTCGGAAGCTGAGCACCCCCAACTCTTCTCCTCCTCATTGCCTCGCTGCCTCTCCAGCGACTAGGCAGCAGGGAGCGGCAGCAGGGCCGGCTCTAGGCACCAGCAAAACAAGCAGGTGCTTGGGGCGGCACATTCCTAGGGGCGGCGTTCCAGCGCCGGCCATGCCGCCCCTAGAAATGTGCCCCCTGCCGCCCCAGCTCGCCTCCGCCTGCTCCCCGGAGCGGGCCACCGCCACTCCACTTCTCCCCCCTCCCTGGCTTGCCGCGTGGGAAACAGCTGTTCGGCGCAGCAAGCCTGGGAGGGAGGGAGGAGAAGCCGAGCAGCGGCATCCCCGGGGGGGAGGAGGAGGCGGAGCCGGCGGCGGGAGGAGAGGGGGCACGAAAAAAAAAGCAGGGCGGCTAAAATTTTTTTTACTTGGGGCCGCAAAAATCCTAGAGCCCGCCCTGAGCGGCAGAAAGCTGGGGCACTTAGCCTCCAGCAGCCTGCCTGGAAGCCTTATGTCAATTTCACTTTCCACCTGACAGGAGAAAGTGCAATTGACAAGAGCTGGGAGAGCATGAAATTGACAAAAATCCTCCTGATGAACATCCAGGAAGATGAAAAATTCCATCTTCATTCTCCCAGTATTTTCGGGGAAATCCCTTCCCAAGAAAAATTTTGCGTTTTTGATTTTTGCCCTGCTTTGAGATGTCTTTCAAAAACATCGATTTTCTCAGGGATGTACATTCATTTCTGGTCAGCTTTATTAAGTACCTTTAAAAATCGAGGCCTCAAAAAATCTGCTTTGGTTCCCCATCTATAAATTGGGGCTAATAGCACTTCCCTACCTCACAGGGGTGTCATGAGGATAAGTACATTAAAAGATTATGTAATGCTCAGATACGACAGAGGTGGAGGCCATAGAGTTTTTGTTTTGTTTTGTTTTTTTAAAAGGAGGCCAAACACAGTTTGGGTCTTGTCTTACCGCTGAGCTGTTTTCAGCTGACACCTTTTGTCAACACGAGGTACATTCCCTAGTGTAGACATGGCTCATGTCTAATATTTACTATACACAATGGTGCTGAACATAATTTTGACCCAGCCAAACCAGCAGTTAAGATGTGTTGAGCACTGGTTTAGCATGACCCATCTATCATCAGCAATGGGTCAATCTGTAAGAGCATAGATGGAGCTCATGTACTATCTTTCTGAGGCAGGTCCATAAAAATCTCACACACTTTTTGTGCTCACTGTTTGCTAGCTGCGCTGGGGTACAGTACATCCTCTTGCAAAATGTGGACCTTTGACCACCAACATGTCACTTCCTTCTCTCATCGAACAGTGAAATAAAATGGTGTAAAAGCATATCTTCACCTCATGGGCACCCCCTCATTTCTGGTCATAGCATCACATGGGTTCCTCATCTCTGGCACACCTTACTGGGCTCTCCCTCAGCCCTGCAATGGCCTTTCCCCAGCCTTCATCTCCTCCCAACTCACTCTCTGGGTGTTCTGGGGCTTGGCCCTCCAGCCAAGTCACATGACAGTAACTCCCTTCTAGGGTAATACAAACAAGTCCTCTGAAAGTCCAAAACAAATCTTTAGACTTCCTCTGCAGGAGCCTAGCCTGATCCTGTAGCTTTCTGCCTCCATTGTTCCCTGTCTATTAAACCAAGTCCCAGGGCTTCTCCCCACCAGAAAGACCTATATCCTCTACCATCTCCCACAACTGAGCTCCCTCAGTCTACTTATAAGGCCTAGCTCTGCCTCATCTAGCCAAGAGCCAATTAGCTCCACACCTGGGTGGTGAGTAACATGACTAATTGGGATTCTTTCCTTTGCCTTGCAGGTGATGGGGGTTAAGCCCCCTCAAAGAGCCAGTCAGTAATCCAGAATGATTACGCAAATCCAAAAATGATAAGAACCTACTTAGTGGTGGGAATTGAACTCAGTAGGCCTGATCCTGCTACCCAGGGACTTCATTTTCAAGTTTTGCCACTGACTTCAAGTGGAGCAGAATCAGGCCAGACTCTTCATAGTCTATCAAATCACCCCAGCCTTTCTAATCATCACCCAGCAAAACACTTCAATGCAAACCTCCCCTCCCGGAGCGTCTGATCATCTGACTTTAGCATAATGCAGTCCTCAAAATACAAGCAGACAGCACATGGTTTACTGGAAGAAGTGAGTTGTGCCGATTCATATTGTATAGCACAATATGTTACGATTAAATGTGAAGCAGAATGGTAATAGCAATGACTAGGACAATGTCAAACCCCTTAGAAACGTATGTGCGTGCCTGGTCCAGAACGCACACACACACTCTGGATATTACATGCACAGAGGCTTCATAGAGGTCAGGCAAAAAGACCACAGTGCAAGACTGGAAGTTTGATTCTGCTCTCCTTGTAAAATGAATAAACAATTGGAAAGCAGGTGTGTCCCTGCCCATTGGAAGGCAGCACAGCTTTTATTGTAAACTGCTCGGTCTGTTGTAGGAGCGGATCTGTCTGCATGGATGTGGTTGTAGGTGGGTGGGGTTTTTTCATGCTTCAGCCAAATTGTACTTGGCTGCTCTGTGGGTGCAGAGGGAAAGGGGGGTGCAAGGACCACTCCTTTCTGCAATTTTAAGGCACAGTTGTAGTCCCTGCATTCCCAACCGAGAAGTATCACAAATCTACATGACATCGACATCCCGGGTGAGCCAGAAGATATGCAGAATCCCAATGATTTATCATTCTGTTGATGCTGTTGCTGGCAGAAAGCTCCTTAGCTAATGCAATTCTGAGAAGTCACACATACACAGTTTGTGCTAGCAAGTACGTGGAGCACTATTCCCGAATGGAAGGTCAGTCCTGCAGCTGCTGACTCCACAAATTTGTGCCCCAAACTTGCTCCCGATAGGTTAATTTCCTATAGGATGCAGGGGTCCAAACTTTTCCTGTCATGCCCCCTCCCCCCACCAGTAATGGAATCTGTCTGTGCCCCCCCCTCACCCCCCCCCCCATTACTGCACAGTTGGCTCAGCAAAAGAGTTTGGGCTGAAGACGGCGCTGGGGCTGAACTGGGGATGTGGGAGGAGCTGGGGCCAGAGGCGGAGCTGGCCTGGGGCAGAGCTGGATTAGGGGAGAAGCAGGTGTAGCAGAGCAGGAGTGGAGCCGGAGCAAGGGGCGGAGCAAAGCTGTGGCTGGGCCCGGAACTGGGCTAGGGTTGTCAGGTGTCCAGTTTTCGATCGGAACGCCCGGACGAAAAGGGACCCTGGTGGCTCCGGTCAGCACTGCTGACCGGGCCGTTAAAAGTCTGATCAGCCGTGCAGCAGGGCAAAGGCAGGCTCCCTGCCTGCCATAGCTGTGCCTGGCTCCTGGAAGCAGAAGCACGTCCCCCCTCTGGCTCCTATGTGTAGGGGCAGCCAGAGGGCTCCACACGCTGCCCCTGGCTCAAGTGCCAGCTCTGCAGCTCCCATTGACCAGGAATTGCGGGCAATGGGAACCGAGGAGGTGGCGCCTGCAGATGAGACAGCGCGCGGAGCCACCTGGCCACACCTCAGAAAGCGGCAGCCAGCACATCCCTCGGCCCATGCCGCTTCTTGCAGCCCCCATTGGCCTGGAACGGCAAACTGCGCCAGTGGCAGCTACAATTGGCTGAACCTGAGGACGTTGCAGGTAAACAAACCGTCCCGGCCCGCCAGTGGATTTCCCTGATGGGCCATGTGCCAAAGGTTGTCGATCCCTGAAATAACAGTATGAAGCCAGCACATTTGCAATGACATTTGAAGACAAAACGCCCTGTGCATGCAGGAAAGCTAGTAGAATTTTTTCAAAGAAAGCTCTGAGTTCCAGAGTTGCCAGCTTAAAATGAAAAAAGGTTTTGTAAGCGCTATACCATGTGCAAGTAGTTTTTAACTGAGGTGAAAGTTAGGTACACAAGGCAAACCAGACTCCTGAAAGGGGTATAGCTGTCTGGAAAGGTTGAGAACCACTGTTCTGGAGAGTGATTTGGATTGCACTTACACTGGTGAACATGAGGAGTAATACCACAGAAGCCCATTGAGTTACAATGAAAAACTGCCATAAGCAAGATCAGAAACAGGTTCCCTTGAATTTTACTATGGCCTTGCTGCTGAATTCCAAGCAGACAATCCTTTGTGCAATCTCAGTCTGTCATTTCTGGATAATAAATTCCATTATCAAACTGCAGACCCATGTATTTTTCTGTACCTGGCTGTCAGGATCACCAGATCATGTTGTGCTATCTGGACTTTACCACTGTTTTCATTCCAGTTCATCTCTAAATGTAATTTATTTTTTAGTATTTTGATTTTTTTAAAGACATCTATCTGAGTCAATGTAGCTGCAACATGAGAGTAAAAAGGCTTTATAAAAATGGCTGCAATATCAACCATAGATGCCATGTGGGTGAAATTCACAGTGGTGCAAAGGGGCAACCCAAGGTCTCTGCAGCACTTAAGTTCTAATTCAATGATTTTTATTTCCCCTACTCTGCAGGGTAAGACCCTGGGTTCTAGTCACTCATCTGTGCACGAATAGGTGAGATTCATCCCTATGTGAAGGGCAACACAAGGCCCATGAACTACTTAAGTCTGCCAATTAAGACTTTACTGGGTATTAAACAAAGTACTGTATTATTTAATTGGCATTGCTATGCAGGCACTCAAGAAACCTGAGTTCTAGTCCCAGCCAGGTCACCGACTTGATGGGAGACTTTGGGTAAGTCATCTCACCTTTCTGTGGCTTGGTTTCCCCATCTGTGAAATGGGGATAGTGATACTGATTGTCTTCGTAAAGCATTTTGAGATCTCCAGCTGAAAAGTGCTCTCTAACTGCTAGGCATCATTGAGTGTTGTGCTAGCCCTCTGAGCAGTGCAAATTTCACCTCTGCATCATTAAATCCAAAGCAAGCTGAATGCTCAGTGAGCCAATGACTACAACAAAAAGAAAATCAGCCCAACAGAAGGTCTAGAGCAAAATATTGTACTAGGCCCCTCACATTATATCAGAATGGAGAGGCCTCCACAAAATCTTGTGTATTGGCACAGCGTCAGCCAAGGCTGACACTAAACAGCTG
Source organism: Natator depressus (assembly GCF_965152275.1). Lineage (NCBI taxonomy): Eukaryota > Metazoa > Chordata > Testudines > Cheloniidae > Natator > Natator depressus. The sequence continues at coordinate 114,413,365 of NC_134239.1, forward strand.
CGAAGGGTCAGCCTGAGTATGTCTACACCGCCCGTGGCAGCCCGCCTGGGGCGATAGCCTTGGGCAAGCAGGGCGTGCGCTAGTGGGAGCTGTGAAACAGTGCTTTGAAATTGCAGCTCGGGCTGGCGTTGGGCTCTGAAGCCTAGGGACGGGAATGGGTGAGCTACACAGCTATTTTTGAGAGCTAGTGCAAGCTCCACCAGCCCACATCTGTTGACCCAAGCAGGAGACTCAGGCCTGTGAGCTGTGTAGACATAGCTCAAAAGGCCTATTCCCCACTCAAATCTCCTTTAAACCTGAAAATAAAGGGTTAACGGGGACTTGAGTGGTGGTGCCTAAACCCTGTGCTCCACCCTTGCAAGATGGAAGCTCCCCTGGGTATTAAAGAGTGTTACACACATAATTCTCTCTCTCCTGATGATGGGAGCACAGATACGTTCACTGTTGCACTTTGTTCCGCATTAGAGAGGTATCACCTCTCATAAACACAGTATAACCCCATCTCAGAAATACAAAAGGGCCAGTCCCATGATTCCCACTCATTAGCAGCTGTATTGCCAAACTGAAAAATTAGTGTCATCGCTCTGCAAACCAGTCATGGGATCTGTGCAAACACGGCATGTACTTACTTGTTCTTGTAAGGAAGTTCTCTCTTTGTATATGATAATTAGTTAATTCTATTTAGTGCTAAACAACTTCTAGCACTGTCTGAGCATTACTCTCATCTCAGTGTAAACATCCAGCTAAAGGACACTTCTGTAATAAGCTGGGACACACAACAAACACCCACTTGTCTCTTACTTCAGTTTATAAACAGAAATGGCACCTGATCCCAATACTTCTCCCAGTCTTACATTGATGTAACTCAAAGGCGTGGTTCCTGGTTTATACGTGTCAATTAGATCAGGATCCTTTGATTTTGGGGCTCTTTTGAATTCTGTTAAACTGGGCCTCAAGAGTAATTGATGCAAGAGATCAATAGTGAACAAAGAAAAGATAAGGCAGCTGTTGTTTTGAATCTGGTGATTTACACAGATTGCAAGTTTTCTGGGGATGGCAGCTGTCTCTTTGTGTGTCTGTACAGCGCCTACGACAGCGGGGTCCTGACCCATAAATGGGGCTCCTAGGTGCTATGGTAATACAATTAATTAAGCTTGATAATGTCTTAAACCAGATCCCCAGCTACGTCAGGCAAGTTCTGTCGTGCTCCTGTGGCACAAAGCTTCCGTACCAGTCCTGGATGATCTGCCCTGCACACTGGGATGCTCAGCTGGCATAGACCTGCCATATCGAGTCTACACCAGCTCCCGCTCTGCAGCAGGCTGAGTGCTTGTGACTAGAGAAAAGGGGTGTGGCTGAGTCAACCTTGCACTCCGGTGGCACCCAGCTGCTGTACCTGGCTGTGTCTACACAGCAGCAGTGAGCTGTGACTCCCCGCTCGGGCAGACATACACAGGACGCTGGCTGCCTGAGCACTGTCCTGTCCACCTCCATGGATAAGCAGTCGGGCGGCCAGCCCAAGTCGCTGCAGCACCGACAGACCCCGGTCTTCGGCGGGTGGGATCAAACCTGGGATCTCGGGAGCGAAATGCATGAGCCTCTACTGCATGAGCTCAAAGCCACATGGCTCTTAGCTGAGGCTGTAGCAGACTCATTCATCTCTAAGTGGCCTCAGTGCCTCTAGAGGGGACAGAGCACCACACCCAGGAGTCACACAGCCACTCAGTTTTTGTTGAGTGCTGGCTCAAGCAAAATGGGAAGATGTCCTGCCTGAGGTAGGAATGACACCTCCCCACTGTGATGCAGACGTACCCCCAGTCGTAGCTCTCCAGTGCAACTTAGAGCATCTCCCAGCCTTGCTTGGAGAGGGGACCAGCATTGTGTAGAGAGACTCAGGAACTGGGGTGCACAAAGGGGGTTTAAGGCCACCTTTGCCCCCCTCCCTCTTGAGCCACACTGAGTGCATCTCACCCACATCGCGGGATCTGGCCCTTCATTTCCAAACACATCCCAAGGCAAAGAAGAGCCAGTGCTACACAACCCTGTGTAACAGCCCATTGCGACAACCCCACAGACAGATTGCCTGCCACAGCTGTAATCATAAATCCTCAGCTCCAGCATCCCCCTTCCCCAGTCCCTCCAGTGCCGGCAGGGACAGTGGTATGTTTAGGCACAAAGTCATCCCCAAGGATTATCTCAGAGCCAGGCCTCTGTGTTTGCGCCTCAAACACAAAAGCTCTGGAACTACGTTTAGTTTCCTTGCGAATGGTGCAAATGAAAGCGCTCATCTGGCTGTTGCCTGTCTCCTCCTGGAGCTGGAACACCAGCCATTCAGTGGGTCAGTCTGAAGCACTCCGGTGGAGCAGCAAACGTTGGCTTCTTTTTTCCTTTGTCGTGGGGAATACTCGTCGCCCCCAGATTTACTTCTGATGCCAGGCCCACGATACTGCAAGTGAACATCCCCCTCTCCCCGCAAATGGCCGGGAGCCGAAGACGGACTTCATAAAGCTGAGTGAGGTGAGTCAAAGTGAGGTTGTGAGTGTGGAGGAGCCCTCAGAGGGAATTGTGCTGCACACATCCCTCAGCCAAGCTTGAGCACTTCCTCTGAACACTAGGCATATCTGGAGGCGCCACATCCCAAAACACAGAGGACTGAATTTTTCAGCACCACAGTTCTCATTGACATCAGTTGGAATTTTGGGGGCCGGCCCATCTGCAGATCAGGCCCTTAGTACTTTATAGGTTAAGCACGACTCCTTAAACTCCACCCAGACATTAACATGCTGCCAGTGCAGGTCACACAACAGATCAAACCTTGCCTGTTTTTGTAGAAAAAGTGGGTGTGGCCTTCTAAATCGGCGGCACGGCCAGAGCCATATAAATCCCTTATCCCACCTGCTTCGCCCAACACCCAGCATTAAAAGGGAGAGAGATTTAATTTGTACCTCTTGCACCAGTTATCTAACCTAGCTACCCATATACCAGCACCTTGGTATGTAAGTGCTGATGCACGACCACACGATCTAGGTGAGACCACAACAGATATTGGTGCCAGAGGTCATTGCCATTGATCTTGGGGGATTCTGAACACATGGTGACATGTAATGTAAGGTCTTTTCAAAGCTATTGATCTCAAGTTGTGGTCATACTGATGGTATGCATAGAACTGAAACTGTTTCTGCCATTTGTTCTGGGTGTGTTCACATAGCTATGGTGCTGAATAAATAAATACCCCACTTATAGGTCATCGAGGTGTCTATTTACTTATTTGTTTTATTAATTATGATTATGCCACCTAATAGGACAAAAGGCTTTATGGATATAAGAACATCAGAATCGCCAATGGGACAGAGCACACAGAACAGGCAGGAGGAATATGTCGATTGTAGGAAAAATAGGTAAATATCCTGTACACCCACAGGCAGATAGGTATATTCATGCTCAGATGCACCGGGAATTATGTGGCTATTGCTCTGACACTTGGTCATCCATAATACAGCTCTTTCTCACTTAACTTTAGCTTTGGGCTAGGGGATTAATGGCATCCCCTTCCATCTTTGTCCCTACAGACTACGGAGGGTGCTTGTTGTCTCCCATAAGCTTACCTTTTCCAGCCCTGTTTCTAGCTGTAGGGTGCTGTGCACATAATAAATGGTGAGACTGAGCTGCTGGTGCTGTTTATGGTGCCCTGATCTGGACATCTCAAACAAACCCAAAACAAAACAAAATCTGAGCAAGTTATATCACTCAGCCTTAAGCAACTGCATTAACAGCTATCAGCTGCTAGATGCTTTACATGCTGGCCCACACCATTACAATCACACTGAACAATTCACTCGTTTCCTCTCTGCAAGATGAATAGAAAAAGTGAACATTGATCAAATTTTAAAAAATTGCCAGAAGTTGTCTTCTTGCTGCATAGACTGTGCTTTTCCCAGGATGACATTTGTAACTCATGACTGTTTGCACGGGCAGTTTTATGGAACAATAGCTCATCCTCCTGCTACAGCTGAGAAAGTGATTAATTTCACTGTATTTTTCTGGGTGGGAGAAATGTTTGGGGCCTAGCTACAGCGGCAACCGCCAATCTTGTTGGGCTGTGTTGCTGATCAGCAACCCACGGGTTTAAGCTAAGTGACCTGGTCAGTTCTCATGTAATTCCTCAGTCTTGAACAAAATGGAGTTTGCCTTGAGGGGAGAAAGGGAAAGATGGTGGAAAAGGCCATCAGTTTTTTGATCCAGTAAGGGCTCTGCAAGGCACCAACCTTTGCCTAATGGGAGTCACAGGCACTCAGGTTTTCTGGGAACTGACCAGTGGCTTGGAGGATTGAACCCTAAACTTTGTCTTTGTGGATGCACAAATCATTAAAAGAGAAACCAAGCCAACAAAAAATAAGATGTATTCTATAAATTTGCCAATCAGCCCAATCCCTCCAAAAGAAAGCAGAGGCTAGGTCGACAAAGAGATTTGGGCACCTAACTGCCTCATCTCAGCACTTCCTATTGGCCAGCTTAGGCAGCTCTCCGCTCCGCATGCTGGCTTTGGAATTCCAGTCTTAGGCAAACTAACTCACCCCAGGCATTGTACAGGGAGCCCGGGCCTCTAACTCAGGGCTGTGGATTCCACTGGGCAGCAGGGCTCCTAAAGTTAGGCTCAGAGTTGTAACACCTAAGTCCTCTTTCTGCCTCCAGCCCCAGATGACTTTGGGGTTGGCTGCAGTTCTGCTTTTTCATCAGTTTTAAGGCCAGAAGGGACCATTATCATCATCTAATCTGACCTGCATACCCTAATGGCACTTCTGAGCTGCTTTCCCCATTTGCAGGGATTGGTGATTTAGAGCCCCTACTCCCCTAGCATCTGTCAAACACTCCTACTGTCTGGGAGGAAGCAGGTTGGCCATCCAAGGGGAGGAGATTGGGGAAACCGAGGTTGGTGAAAACAAAAACTCTTTTCCAACTTTACCGCCATCTCTTATCCAAGACAAAAAATCATCACTCTTGTGAGCTTTCTTTTCATCTTGGTCCAATCAGGGGGAATGGAAATCCACAAAGAGAGCATAGTAACTACATGCCTTAAGGGCAGGGGACTGGACTAGGTGACCTATTGAGTCCCGCCCTTCTATGATTCTCTGATTTTCCCACTCCCTAGCAGTTATGTTTAACCAGAGTTAGCTTGACACAGATTTCATTACAGGTGTAATTCTTTATCCCATGATCACATGGACGAACCATTTTGGCAAGCACAACTCTGACCAATTGAAATACATGGGTGACAAAAATCTCTGTTCACCAGGCTATCCGTCCACATTGCTGCCTCGGTTAAGTTCCTGTTGCCTTTAGATTTAGTGGTAGCTTCCTTCACAAAGAAAACAGATGTCCTACTGTTTTGTGGTGTTGGCTGATTGAAACTATAGTACCAAGAGGTATGAACCTCCTCCAGTCCCCCTTACAACTTGCTAACTTCAAAACCTGTTCACTTATGTGCTGTAAACACTACTGAGCAGGTAGTCAAAACACAACCACCCAGTTTAAACTATTGGAATATTATGGGTTTGAATCTGAGGACGAGGCAAAAAGTGAAAACACACACCTACAAGAAAGCCCTACCTTGGACCCAATTATCTTGTTGTGACAGCTTAGTGGTTTTGTTTTTCTGAATGGCTATTTTATACGTGCTCTCCCTTGTGGTAAATGTATTTACCATATGAGACTCAGATGCTTTTGTTTTCTGAGTAATACACATTTAAATTTCTAAGAGTTCTAAGAACTCTTCCTATATGCAGAGAAAAAAGCCATTTTGTTTTCTGAATCACTGCAGCCTGTACAGAGTGAGTCAAACACACTATCCTCTCCCAGGAAGACTTTATACTTGCTCTTTCTTGGTTTGCTGTTTTCTTCAATCTAAAATAGCAACAACAATCCAGATGGGACATACATGTCTGTTCTTTCTTTATAGAAACCCCTCCACACACATACACATTTATTAATCTTTTCTCTACGTTCATATGATGTATTAGTGAACTGATAAACCACACAAGTTTCACCATCCTGACGCTGATTGATTACTTCTCCAATTGATCATTGCTTCATCCACAGAAAAATAAATTTTACATAGATCTGAAGCATTAGAACTAATCTGAACCTTATTTCTTTTTTATAACCTCATTGTTTTGGAAGGTATTAACTGACTCCTAACTGTGATTAACTGTAATATTAAACACGTTACCATAACACTGGAAAACTAGAAAAACTTATACAGATTCATTTTCAAGTGGGTGTGGCTATTTTCACTATGCATAACTTAAAACATAAAATAAGATTTATTTCCTTCTGACTCCACCCAGAGACGTATATATCTACATGAATATCTTCTCTATGAAGAGCTTCCCAAAATACTTTAAAGAAGCTTCTTCCTTTCTTGGGAACTTTTCCCTCTTCCTCCCTTCTACTCAGAAGAATTTGTGCAGCCTCATCAGATGAAGGATGTGCAGGCGAGAACAGTGAGCCTGGTGACTCTCAACACGCTCTGCCTAGCACACACCCACTCAAGTGGCAACTGAATCAGAAGGATTCCAGCAAAAAATTATCCAGCCAACAATGCTCCTCCTTTAGTAACAATCATACAGTTGTAATGAATAGAAATTTAGAAATACTATTCAGAGGGACTGAAGCTCGACCGCTTCTGTTCCAAGTCCTGGTGTATTTAAAAATTACTGTTTTAAAATATATTGGGCCCAGTGTAGCCTGGTGCACAATGCCTAATGACTTCATTGCCATTGCACAGAGTTCTTAAAATAATAAGATACACATTTTATTAAAGCTAATGATGGTAGGCCAAGGTTTCAGCCAGTAAGTCACAGTTTCCTTGAGTTCCCATACAACCCCACTTACATCTCTGGCATTATGTAGGGGTAAAAGAGGATAGGATTTGGTCTGCTGCTTAGATTTCTTGGGTGTTCATTCTTCATGGGCTGACTGCCAAGCATGACAATTGCTATTCATTTGCTCTGAAACCTGCATTAGACAGAGGAATGTTGGCAGTGCAAATCTGGGGCACTAATAAGTAAACATTTTGGTTCTTGATCGGTCCATGAGGGATGGTTATTCTTTCACCTTCACGGGGATATCTCCTCTCATTATGAGTTAAGGGGACCTTGTCTCATTGGCCTTCCAGGCCCCTGTGAGACTTAGTGAATGGCATTCACATCCCATGGTGGCACTCAAACTCTGGTGATGGCAGGCAGAAAGACACATACACACACACACACACGCATATATCTATAGAAGCCCTTTGAAATCTTTGGCTGGATGGTACCTGTATGCGTCCATCTCATTTCTATGGTATTGTAGTTCTCCCTTCTAATGGTCACAACACAACTCCCCACCAGATCTGACCTATAGGGTCTGGAATAATCATTTCTCTCTTCTGCCTTGATACTCCTGAGGGTCAAACCCAGCAGAGTATAATGAGTGAGGTGTAACTTGGCCCAGGGAAGCTGAACCTTAGCCACCCAGAAATTAGTGTGGGGAAAGAAACCAAACACAGAACATGGACAATGGGCCCAACCAAGCAAGGATTGTAATGCCTGACTGCTAAAGAACTACAGAGAATTCCCATGTTTTCCCTTCTTACCAGGATGGAATGAAGCTTAATTAGATAGTGAGCTAAGTCATCTTACTCGCTTTACTACTGAAGTCAGTGAGTCAAGCAAGCACAATTCGGCCCAGTGTTTCCAAATCGCTTTGAGATCCTCAGCTATTAAGTGCTGTAGAAGTTTGAGGTATCATTAATTATTATTACTGATACTGCAAAGACTCCCTCTGCTTGGAATGCCACCCCCTCACTCTTTCAATGAGACAGTATTATCACATGGCCACATCACTGTACACAATAACACATGTTTGTCAGCCAGCACGCACATGCACTGCCAGTGAACTGGGGCACATTGCACAGATGTATGGCTAGCACACTCAAGGTTTGTGTGCATTGGCTGAAGAACACTCCTGCTTTACTATTGTATGTGCTAAAGGCAGGATTGTGGCAGCCAGCTTAGTTATTCCATCCATAGTTCCACTGACTTCAAAGGGGCTACTCCTGGAGTAAGATACTACTTGGTGGTCCAAAATGGTTGAAAAATTGGTTATTTTCTCAATAAACATGTTAACAGTCAGCTGAATAACTCCAGTTCACCAGAGAAACAGCCCATTTGCAGCATTTGCTCGGTCAACAATAACAATCCTTAGCACTTATACAGCGCTTGACAAGCAAACAAGTAACTAACCACAAATGCTACAGGGTTGCAAAACTTTGCTGTAGTTTTTACATCCAATTTTTTGCCCCCTTACCTCTGGAGTCAGTGGTTGGCTCCAGTAAATGTGTGCACACAGCATGTTTCTGTACCCCATTAAGGCCCGCAACCTCCACCCTTCCCTCACTCTGCATCTTCTTCCTCTCCTTGTCTTTCCCCTCCCTCAGCTGCATGGTAGCATGGGCCTTCAAAGAGGGAAGCCACTCCTGCTGCCCGCACTACTCCACTCATTAGATCAACAGCAGCATCACTTCAAAGGAAAAGCATGAGGAGCAGGAAGCCATGTGATTACCCCCTCTGAGGCAGGAAGGCTCTTAAGTGCTTGACATCAATAGCGAGGCACCTGCTTCAAGTTACACACATGCTTATGTACCTTCCTAAAGGAGAGAAGAAAGGAGGACTGGAAAGGGGCTGGACTTGATGACCTCTCGAAGTCCCCTTCCAGCCCTGCATTTCTATGATCTTAAGAACAGGGGATGAGGTGGGAAGAGAGCAAAAGGAGGCAACCACATTGAAGGCAGAAGAAAGAAGGGGCTAGGAATAAGGCTGCTGCGGATTAAGGGAGTAATGCCCAGCAATCTGGCCTCGTCTCCAGCGGGGATGTATCCTCATTACAGTCACCAGTAATGTAGCTGCACTGCTCCAAACCCCTAAATCAGATCGTAAGGCAACCAGTGAGACGTGGCTCCCTGCAAAGAGACAGGGAGGCTGGATGAAGGAATTTGGCCTACAGAATGATCTTATACAGTGTCGGCTGCTCTCTCCTCACAAAGATTTACCTCAGCAACTTCAGGGGCACATACACTAGTAGTCAGCCACTAAACTACCTGCCTGATTCAAAAGTGCAAGCAGCTAACTGTCTTTCTCCCTGTTCTGTTCAGGTTCTTATACTATGCTGTGTACATTGCTATAGTATCTTAGGCCCAAATCCTCTAAGGTATTTAGGTGCCTAATTCCCATGGATTTCCATGGGAGTTAGGCACCTAAATAAGGATTTGGACCTTAATGCCTTTCAGTGATGTGCTAAGCTACGTGACTGGTGTAACCCACTGGCCAGTATGTCTCCCTCAGTGCCTGATCCACAGAGGATGTGGGTCTGTAACAGCTCCCGCCTTGAGAGCCTGGCTCTTTAGTTCAAGCTGTAGCAACACATGCTTTAAGTCTGGAGGTCCCCTGTTCTTTCTCTCTGTGATGTTCCACCCCTCTTCCTCTCCCCATGGGAAAATCTACATGAAGGTTGTATCATTTTGAATATTTGCACCTCTAATTAATTGCAGGTATAAAAATACTGGCACAGTATTGGAGAGCACAAAATGTCACTCCCCAAAATGAAGGCTGTGGGCATGTCAGGTTAAGAAGGTCTTTGATAACCAATTAGTAGCACATATTAAAATAGTTGGGGGTAGGAAGGAACCCTATATACAGGCCACCAGTCTGAGCCATCTCCAACCAACCGCACTTTATTTTATCTCATACCCCACCTCTTAAATTAAGTATTGCCGAGGAATTCATTCACGTTTATCTCAGTCCTGGTTCTGCTTGTGTTGCCAAAATGTGGGTGGTTTCCACAAATCCTAGTTGTTTGAAATCCTGCTGGAACATGTCTGGCAAAAAATGCAGAGCAAGCCACTACTGATTGTCACAGCTGCCAGTGAGAACCGTCAATACCAGTTCTTGCATAGCACTTTGGGGAGGAAATACACCTTTAAAACTCCTCTCTGTCAGTCATGGGATGAGTATCCCTGAGAAAGATTTAAGCTTAATACCCAGGGCTAGTTCAGGTATTCCCTTGTCTGTACTGGAATATTCTATGTTATCAGTTTACATCTAAGCATTTCATTCATGAAATCCATTGTACTATTTCCACTCCCAATTTTAGTTACTGGCATATTTAGAGAAAAAACTATCCATCTCTTTACGCTGTTTCCCGTCTGTCTCCCCCGCCCCCGCCCCCACCCCCCTTCCCCCCCGGTGTCATTCATGCAAGATTTGGAAATTGAAAATTTGGACTTTGATTCTGTAGTGAGTGCTGGGGGGACGGGGTGGAATCCTTGTGACTCTCCAGAGCCCTCCTGCTTTTAATGGGGTGCCACCTGGGCACAAGAGTCTGCCCATACATTGTTCACTGCAAGCTCAGGGTCTAGATCAGTATATTTCTGAAGGACAAACTCTGACTCGGGATTGATAACTCCTAGAATTCCTGTAATAGCATGGGCAGCAGGCAATGGAGGCTGAGAGAGGCTAAGCCTCTCCAAACCTCCACTAATGCTCCTTGCCACAGTCCCAAGGCTGGGCCGCAGTGGGGCTCAGAGCTCCTCTGGCCAGCCAGCCGGCTAGGGCTCGGGGCTGCTCCGGGCGCCAGCCGGGGGGCAGAATGGGGGTGAGGGGGCTAGCCTCCCCAAATGGGGGCTGCAGACACCACCCATGTAGAATAATGTTTTATAAAACATTATGGAGAATAACTAATGTCTCAGAAGTAAGGACTTAGCTATAGAAACATTTCCCTGGTTGATTTTGGCAAAAGGAAATTTTCAGCCTGTTTTAGCAGAATAAAACTAAGATGGCAGTGAGGGATATTTTCATGGAGTGTGTTCTTGTATTCCCCCTACAATCTAAATTTCCCAGTGGTTTCAATGGACGTTTTGGGAGTGCTGAGAATGCAAGATCAGGCCTAAGGATCTGCAAAGACTTGTGTGGAACTGTCCCACTCTTCACTGCTTTCCCCAAGGGGCTTTTTAAAGTCCCATGCAGTAAGTGAGTCACAAAAATGCACATGCCCTCCCTGAAAGATAAACCTCACATTCATGCCCATAAACTAGCATGTGCACATGCACAAATGAAGAGTTTTGCCTAAGCAATGGGTGTATTTGCACCAATCCTGTGGGGCTTTGAACCTTTGGCACAATACAAGAGCAGGTCAAATATCGTAACTATTTTACATTACATTTTTAAACTAGGTTTAGAAGAGGAGCAATGACTTGTTCATTCTATGCCCTGGTCTACACTGCGGGGAGGGGGGGAATCGATCTAAGTTACGCGACTTCAGCTACATGAATAACGTAGCTGAAGTCGACGTACTTAGATCGACTTACCGTGGTGTCTTCACCACGATGAGTCGACTGCTGCCGCTCCCCCATCGACTCCACCTATGCCTCTCACGGGGGTCGAGTACAGGAGTCGACGGGAGAGCACTCAGGGATCGATTTATCGCTTCTAGATAAATCGGGTATGTCTACGCTACCCGATCTGGCGGGTAGCATAGACATACCCAATGTTTCCTGAACATTTGTATCAAACATGTTCCATTTTGAGGGGCTTGGTTTTCTCCCCTCTCTTTCTCTCTTCCTGCCTTTCCCCTTTTTCCTTGGCCTGCTACCCTTCTGTCCATTTCGCAACTGAAAAAGAGGCGAGAAAAAGCAAAAACAAAACAACCCCACCCCTCCTCTGCCCAAATGCAAACATTTTTCACATTTGGGTTTCTTAGAAAAACTGGAAAAATTCACAAAACAAAACCGTTTCATTAAAATTCAGCCTCTCCCCACAGCAAAAAGTCAATTTCCCAACCAATTCTTTTTCCCCCAATATGGATCGGCACAAAAACCCTGGATCCAAAACTCTTTACTTTTAGGGGTGCTCAAAATCACCCCCGGAATCTCGACCTTGCTTTTTGAGAGCATCTCTAAATATATCTGCGGCTTTTTAATGTCTGCCAGTTTCTGGGCCCTGTGGGTCTGCCACAGGGAAGTCAATGGAAAAGGCTTTGGATCTGGACCTGGGAACAGGAAGGTGCACAAAAATAGTCAGAGAAAATCAACATGACATCGCAAACAATGCTCTGTCTCTGTTCGGGTGTGTTTTATGCTGTCGGATTCCATGTATTTGTAGGTTAATCAGTTTAATAACAAATTAATAACTGGGCCCAAGAGCTCCTGCAATTCAATAGACAGAAAGCATGAAAACCATCCTCTGGAAAGTTTAAATTGTAGGAAATAGTAGCAGAGAAGATCTACCTCCCATTTTTGTCTGCCAAGCACTTGCCTAATTGCCTTTAAACACACCTCTTGGGACTCCTTGCAGTCTTAGGTCCCAGGCCATTTTTTTCTCTCCCTACGACCAACCAGGATAGTTGGCCTGGGTTCCTAGGCATGTGTCTGAGCCAGGTGATCAACTCCTCAGGATAAGGAGCGAGCCTTGTGTGGCTCAGATGTATGGTTACAGTGCTCCATGAATAATGCAAAAGACCCATAATAATGAAGAACAGGCCGCTGTGGGATGGTTACTTATTTTATATGCAGAAAATTCTGCTTTCCAACTGCTAGCTGGCCCTTTAAGATTAAAGGCAACTGGTCAAAATGAAGGGAGGTGCACCAGGGGTCACCAATGAAATTAATAGGCAGCAGGTTTAAAACAAACAAAAGGAAATATTTCTTCACACAACGCACAGTCAACTTGTGGAACTCTTTGCCAGAGGATACTGTGAAAGCCAAGACTATAACAGGATTCAAAAAAGAACTAGATAAATTCATGGAGGATAAATCCATCAATGGCTATTAGCCAGAATGGGCAGGGATGGTGTCTCTAGTCTCTGTTTGCTAGAAGCTGGGAATGGGCGACAGGGGATGGATCGCTTGATGATTACCTGTTCTGTTCATTCCCTCTTGGGCACCGGGCATTGGCCACTGTTGGAAGACAGGATACTGGGCTAGATGAACCATTGGTCTGACCCAATATGGCCGTTCTTATGTTCTTAACAGTCAGCCCGTTGGAGAGCAGGGGAGGCTGGCATTTCGACAGTGATGGGAGTCATTTAACCTGCTCCAGCCTAGATTTACTTCACGTTTGGACGGCTGTAAGTTGCAGAGCGGATTCTATTCCAATGAGACTGAGGGATTGTACTGTACGTGTATGTGTACCCAGCAGTGCAAGTACGGCAGTACGCGCCGGTACGCTCCTGTACGCCGTACCAGCAAGCTATTTATAGCCTGTACGGCCTACCAGAAAGACACAGCAGCAGCCCCGCCGGGTGGGGACAGCAGCGGGGAAAGGAGTAGAAAGCCAGCAGCTCCTCCGGCAGCTGTACCGCCCCCAGCCTCGCCCCCCACCCCGTTCTCCTGCTGCTGCTCCTGTAGTACACAGAGAGAGGACGGAGACGCAGCTCCATGGAAGGGCAGGGGGCGAGGCTGGGGGCGGCAAGGCCGCCGGAGGAGCTGCCGGCGTTCTGCTCCTTTCCCCACTGCCCATCCCAGTGTGGAAAGGAGCAGAACCCCCAGCCCCGCCTCCTGCCCTCCCAGGCACAGAGCCGCATCTCCGTCCTTCCTTCTGCTCCTCTCCCTGCTGTGATTCCCAGGAGAGCCCTGCCCCGAAGTTTCCAGCGCAGCAGGAGGAGGACAGAGCCCCGTCCCCAGGTAGCATGGGATGGATCATGGGGAGAGCCTGGGGGCCCTGGGCTGGGTGGTGAGAAGTCACATGGAGGGTCACATGGGGAGGTCATGTGCCCTCCCCCCGCCCCCTTACCGGTAAGAAATGGATTTTAATTGCACCACTGTCTGTACCATACACACACGCACACTCCTCCTTCAGACTGCTGGGATGGCAGGCTCTGTACATTTTAATCAACAAGCCTAGTTTCTACATTGTATGAGGGCTTGGAGTCCTCTTCCACCATGCAGCATAGCCCCAGGTTCTGTGAAGTGTAAAGCTTTCTTGTTTAAAGGATGCAAAGTATTCAACTCACTATTCTTCTGCCTCCGTAAAATTTGGGGCCAAGATTTCCAAAAGTGCCTGGTGATTTTGGGTGCCTCCATTTATTGGTGTCCAGCTGGAGATACCTTAATGTGGTCTGAGGTTAACCCATCCTCACGCCCCTCTAAGGTGTGTGAAGCGAAGCACTCAAAAATAGAGACACTCCAAATCACCAGTCATTTTTGAAAACCTTGGTGCACGTCAGCCAGCACTGCACTGTACTCTCACAAGGCCAGGTGTCATCTCATTAAATAACCAGATGAAAATGTCTACTGTGTCTAAGCAGGAAATGACACACATTCTTCTCTTTTCTCAAGCGACCAAATAGCCAATGAGCAGTTCCTTGAGTTACAGCTACCCAAGGACAGCTATAAACTTGGGTGCTCATGAATTTCTCACCCATAACACTAGAAAGGTTCTTTGCTTTGTCACACACAAACAATTCCTGTAAAACTAAACCAACAATTTGCAACAATTTGACTGCACTGACATGTAAATCAGTCTGTCATGCACTTCTGTATAAGCACATTTTTAAAGCAGCTAGTTATTTCATCCACAGTACACAGCAGAAATAACACCTTAAATGATTGTTTTCTTCTGCTGGCTAAGCCCTGAAGATCAAGGACAACTGACCAAAATGAGGAGACATCAGTGGATGGGGTTTCTGTGAAAAATCCGTATTGACAGGAGCCATCCATCAGGGAAATGATTTATTAATGGAAACATTCAAGTTAAATTCCATGATAACTTTCTTGGAGAAAAGGAGGTCATGAGGGGGTCTGTGGATAGATAAGAGGGCCTTAAAATAAAGGGTGGGTAATTTTGTTTTAACGTACAGTAAAAGCGCTATCCTGTAAGGTGCAAAGCAGCTTGAAGATGCTCAATACCTCTAGGAGTTGCTCACCACCTTGCAGGAATTAGCCCTGACTCGTTAGGTCTATGCACATTGTCAACTGTGCTCTGGAAGTGATCACTCTTATTTTGCTTTAAGAGTGGCTTACTTTGGTTTAGTTTAAGTCAAATAGGAACAAGTTTAAACTAAATCTAACTAAGTCACTCAAACCAAAGTATAAGTGTCTACACAGAGGTTTGCACCTCTGTTTAACTAAATAGGTTTAAAAACTGATTTAAGGTAAACCAGTGCAACTTTCTTGGGTAACCAAGCCCTAGATGTATCTACAATTTAACCACTTCTGCTGGTTTCCATTGTAAATTATTTTCAATCAAATTATTTGTGTCTCAGCTCACCCTCTTTTTCCACAATTCTATGGCAGTGCCCTACAGAAGGATGGAGTTAATATAATGTTGCCCTTTCAGCTCTTCCTGATATTTAAAGACTTAACTTTGATGGGAACTGTTTCAATGAAGATCAGTGGAGTACCAGTACTTTTAAAAGCTGTAAGATATGTCAAGGAATATTTCTGTGCTGTGATGTGTGCCATCATTTAGCTATAACAGCTTTGACATTTTTCAGTCCCTTCCTCTCACAAATCTAAACATTAGGTTGTAATCTTCCCAAGGTAAAGCAATGCTTCTGCATCTTCTTATACACCAGTACAGCTTGTGTCAATTGGAAATGCCTTTAAGAATTACTTCATATAATAAGGAAATAAATCTTAAAAGTTATTCAGGCAAGTGTTTCCCACCAGACAAATATTTTGCAACTTTATGCATGCATGATTGATGAATCATTAAATCCAAATATTAGGCTGCTTAATTACAAACACCTAATCTCTAGGAACTATTGAGCTACAAAAGAAATGAGCATTTAAATCACTGGATGAATTAGTTCAAAAACTCAGTTTGCAAGTCCGCAAAAGCTACCCAGACACTGTATTAACAAAGCAGTGTCCAATATACATATTGGGCCCAGACAATATGCCCCATCTTCTCATCTGCCTTTGACCTCACTGGGAGCTGGTAATCAGCATTTCACCCACTAACATGGCGATATACCAGATAGCAAGCATCACTAGGAAGAGTGCCAATAGGTGACAACACTAATGTTGTGCCAAGAGGTGACAACACCTTAGCTGTGGCTCTGATCATCTACTTCAGTGGGAGCTGCTGGGTGCTCAGCACTTTTGAAAACTCAGATCACAAGGAGCCTAACTTTAGTCATTCATTTTTTTAAATCTTGGCCAGTGTGCTGAGCAACTGTCAATGTGTGTAACAATGCAGAGGGTAAGAAATAGAATACAGCGCTGTCATTTACTTACCCAATTAAAAATGTCTGCAGTGGGCAGGGAATGACTGACTGAGGCAGTTTCTGGCTACCCTTGCCTTCAAGCAAATGCTTTATCAGTCCTGCTGCTGTTCTTAATGCAAAGTCCCAATTAGATCAAGCTGTGTGGACTATTTAACAACACACTCAGAGAGAGGCTGTGAGATACAGGTCAGAACTTAGAGCCCATGGGAGAGACAAAGAGGATGCCTCTGGCAGCTGAAGAGCAGTTAGTCATGGGGTGGTGAAGATGTGGCCCCTGGTTCTTATCCATGTGAGTGCTGTGTTTTACCCAGCTCAGTTGTAACCAGGTTCTAACACAGTTCCTCTGCGGTGTGGATGGGGCTGCTTCTGACTTCATAAATGGGTTAACCGGTCCTACCTGCTGACTTCTATGCATGGATTCGTCTCACTGTACACCACCCTATGCAAAGTGCGCACACAGATTCTGCCCCAATCATCAGTGGCTGAGGCATGATGGGACAGAGCACCCGATGCAAACACAGTGATTGGTGAAGAGACGGACCAACACAGTTAACACACAGTTGTTCCAAGGAATATGCTGCTTTGCGGACATGCTGCAGCATTGGGTGTAACCATTTCCCATGAGCGCATCAGAAGCTGGTTACACCTACCATGGTCTTTTTGTAGTGGGCCTCTGACAACACAGAAGCTCTCTGGCCACAATAAATCCTGCCTGGAATAGTCAGATGTAACAATCTGCTGCTCGTTTGTTAACTAAAGAGAAATGTCTATTGTAGAACTCATTATAAACAGATGTTTGTTCCAGTA
Source organism: Natator depressus (assembly GCF_965152275.1). Taxonomy (NCBI): domain Eukaryota; kingdom Metazoa; phylum Chordata; order Testudines; family Cheloniidae; genus Natator; species Natator depressus. Next base: position 114,430,432 of record NC_134239.1, read on the forward strand.
CGAGGCACTATTTTATACAAGGTCAGGGTTCCCAAGGATCAGTTAGTTTGTTTAACAAACCAGCAATTTTTGAATGTAGAAACAACTTGATTTCCAAAATGGCACAGTGATTGTAGTGTCATTCAGTCGAATGCCCTGCGTGTGACTAAGAGTCTGGTTAAGTTACTGAGAAATACATAGAGAAGGAGATATTACTTTGGTGTCAGTCTGCTCTTCTGTGCACAGATCGGTGCTGCTAACCATAGGGCATATTGATTCTTGGTTTCATCCAAGCTATAGATCTGACTTTTAAAATAACCCATCGAGTCTGGATGACTTTTAGGGTTGTATTTTTGCAATAAATTATGCCAAGCTCATTAACTGGAGCTGGGCAGACGTGGGGGGGCGGGGGCGGGGAGGGATGGAAAACAGGAGCAAGCTCTCTTATGTCAAGCCCAAATTCTGGAGCAGCTTGCATGGTTGCACAGGGGAATAAGGGAGCATAAGGCAGATTATCCACCACACCATGGGTAGCTGTGCAGGGGGTGAAAAGGGCAGCCTCTGCAGGGCTACTGCACTCTCCCCTTCTCACGTGAAGAAGGGACTGACCTTTGACTGTGCACCCCCATCTCATGTGCCAGCCAGCACAATGGCACCAGCATGTCAGGGGACACATGCTGTGCAAGGGGTAGACCTGGCATAGGGTATCTCCTGCACAGAGTAGGATGGAACCTGGGAGGCAGACTGTAGCTCGCAGGGTGTGTCTATGCTGCAACTTGCTGGGTGTCCTGACCCGTGTTTCACCTTACATCTGGCCAGAACAGAGAAAAGCCAGGTGCGTGAAGAGTTAGAAGTGCCTTGGCTAGATGCATGGGTGGACTAGGAACACTTCCACTCAGGGACTTGGGAATGACAGACAAGTCCTACCACAATACGCTGAAAATCAACCGCTAGAGCAGCTTCAGCTAGTGAGGTGTTAAGAAGCCTGGGATAAGATCCCAGTCATCCAAACACCAAATGTCTTGATACAGCACCAGTGTGAGGATGGGGTGTATGTGACTCAGCAGTGTGGACTTGCCTTACTCTGTTTTTTTAATTGTATCCTGCTGTTAATATTCTGTGCAATACTGCTAACTGGGTGTTTTTTCCCCAATAGTATTAGAAGCTTAGTCCAGCTGTTGGTAAAGGTGTGCTAACCCCTTTCTGGTGTTTACCATAACTAGAAATGAGCTGAAACTAACACCCTAAATCCAAATACTCTGCATTTTGGGAAAGTTGGGATCTAGAGCCAAACTTTGAAGCTGTGGGTCAGCCCCAATTGTAACTATTCGTTCACTGATTGTTATGACTGATGTTGTTTTTCTCTCAGACACACAACCTCAGCAATGCAGCAAATAAACTTTCTATAAGGTACATGCTGCCCTCTTTTGGCTGTAGATGTGAGAGTTCTGAGCCCAGAATAGTTGCTTTTGTACTATACTGCCCTCTGCTGATCTTCACTGTAAGTGATACTGTATAACTCTTAAAATGAAAGGTTTCAGAGCAACAGCCATGTTAGTCTGTATTCGCAAAAAGAAAAGGAGTACTTGTGGCACCTTAGAGACTAACCAATTTATTTGAGCATAAGCTTTCGTGAGCTAAAGCTCACTTCATCGGATGAATACTGTGGAAAATACAGAAGATGTTTTTATACACACAGACCATGAAAAAATGGGTGTTTATCACTACAAAAGGTTTTCTCTCCCCCCATCCCACTCTCCACTTTAGATAAGCTATTACCAGCAGGAGAGTGGGGTGGGGGGAGAGAAAACCTTTTGTAGTGATAAACACCCATTTTTTCATGGTCTCTGTGTATAAAAACATCTTCTGTATTTTCCACAGTATGCATCCGATGAAGTGAGCTGTAGCTCACGAAAGCTTATGCTCAAATAAATTGGTTAGTCTCTAAGGTGCCACAAGTACTCCTTTTCTTTTTTCTTAAAATGAAGATGCTACGTATTATGAAACAGGAAAGCACGGATGTTTCTTGTCCACCTGACTACTAGCTCATGTCTTGTGGCCATTTAGCTTTAAAGATTTACATATAAAACAGGATAGTGTATTTAACAACCTTAAATATGCCATTTACGATAGAGCTCAAGTGGAATTGCCCAAATATTAACTGGAGAGACAAGGTGGGTGAGGTAATATCTGTTATTGGACCAACTTGTGCTGGTGAGAGAGACAAGCTTTCAAGCTCCACAGATCCTTCTTCAGGGCTGGGAAAGGTACTTCAGAGTGTCACAGCTGAATACAAGGTGGAAGGGATTGGCAGTTAACACATATTCTAAAGAGACCATTCAAGGTGAAGTGTCCAGTTAACACCTTTGCAGGCATAGGGCAAAACAGGGGGTTAGTGGGGTACCACCACCTACAACTACAAATATGCTGTACAGTTCTGCAGAAGGACTTCAGGAAAACTGAGGAATCATCTTCTGCATCTGACATACTTCAAAAAGGGACCACTTCGAACATGAAATCACTGCATAGTCCCACACATTGGAAAGAAAAAATAAGGAAATCTACCTGGGGATCATGCAAGAAAGCCAAAACAGTTATCAAAAAAACCCCACAAACCGGATGACAGCCATCCGACACAAAAACAAAAAGTGGAACTAACTACAACAATGCCACAACCCACAAAACACCACCTCTGGAGGAAACCTGGCAGCAGGACCCACCACAAGACTACCCCTAACCAGAGCTGAATTATTTGTACTCTCCAAGGAACTGAATTGCTACTCCGCTGCAGAATCTGACACCATACTGACGTGGAGAACCAGAAGCAAAAGAACTCTGTGTAGTTCAAAAGCTTGTCTCTTTCACCAAGAGAAGTTGATCCAATAAAAGCTATTACCTCACCCACCTTGTCTCTCTAAAATCCTGGGACCAATGCAGCTACAACACTGCAAACACCAATATTAACTGTTATGCTGCAAAGAGTTTATGGAAATACTGACTGGTGAGCTAGTTGAATTATTATATTTACCATAAGGAAGAGTCATTTATACGTATCATGTGTGTGCAATTCTGGGAAAAGTCCTCTGTGTCTCCTTTCTGAATGCAGACTATACTGCCAGCATCTCAATCTTCGTTGGAAAAGGGGAGGAGAGAGAGCTAATCCATGAAACTATTTACTTTTCCTTAGTGTGGCCTAGAACTCAGGTACAATGTAGAGTCAAAACCAAGACTTTGAGAGCCCGTTTGTGCTGTTCTGGCCCATTCCCCTGGCATAAAGGGGCTGGAGCAGGGGTTAGTATGTCAGCCTGCATGCACAGAACCCCCGTTGACCACAATGAGAATTCTGCATGCTGTGGGCTTGCAGGATCAGTCCCAAATAATGCAAGTGATCATGTGTGGAAGCCCCTTTTGGTTTGGCCTTACGTTTCATACCTGCTAGGTCTGACTGGAGGTGCATGAACAGCTGAAACTCAAAGTCTTTTTGCCAACTAATTCCACGCTATTTTTTAAAAGCTAGCAGATACTTTTCATTCATGCCAGACTACTACAGGGCAAATAATCTGATCATTTTTACTGCTGATTGAGTTTACTTTGGGAACTCAGCATGGTCTTCACGTTAGAACAAAGGACTGGGAAGCATGAGACACGGGTTCTGATAATGACTCGCTGTCTTCCTTTGGGCAAGTCACGTAGCTTCTCTGCGCCTCACTTGTAAAACAGAGATCCTGATCATTACCGCACCTATCTCGGAGGCATTGTGAAGCTTAATTAATGAATATTTGAAATCCTTGGAAAGCAGGAGCCACAAAAGTGTGAATTATTATTACACAGTATTTCTGTCGGACACTCCTTGTAATGTGGGCAGGGGATAGCCTATAGCGTAGCAGTTAATTATCACATGACTTTCTTTATATAGTGTTACTACATCAGGGGCTCGTTCACCTACACATCTACCAATGTGATATATGCCATCATGTGCCAGCCATGCCCCTCTGCCATGTACATTGGCCAAACTGGACAGTCTCTACGCAAAAGAATAAATGGACACAAATCTGACATCAGGAATCATAACATTCAAAAACCGGTAGGAGAACACTTCAACCTCTCTGGCCACTCAGTAAAAGATTTAAGGGTGGCAATTTTGCAACAGAAAAGCTTCAAAAACAGACTCCAGTGAGAAACTGCTGAGCTTGAATTAATATACAAACTAGATTCCATTAACCTGGGTTTGAATAGGGAGTGGCTGGGTCATAACACATATTGAATCTATTTCCCTAAGTTAAGTATCCTCACACCTTCTTGTCAACTGTCTAAATGGGCCATCTTGATTATCACTACAGAAGTTTTTTTCTCCTGCTGATAATAGCTCATCTTAATGAATTAGCCTCTTACAGTTTGTATGGCAACTTCCACCTTCTCTGTATGTGTGTGTATATATATATCTTCTTACTATATGTTTCATTCTATGCATCCAATGAAGTGGGCTGTAGCCCATGAAATAATAAATTTGTTAGTCTCTAAGGTGCCACAAGTACTCCTGTTCTTTTTACTTCAATACAGCCATTTACTGAGTTTCATAAGTGTCAAGTGCCAAGGCTTAACATGGTGGGGCATAAACATTACTAATCAAGTCTCAGACCCTTCTACAGCACTTTTTAATAAAGCTGGTCAAATTTCAAGGCAAGCTATTTAATACTCAGTATATCACACCAGGCTCAGCACAGATCAGGAAGCTTAGCTCCGAGCCCTTGTGAACAAATCTCCTCCTCCATCCCCTGCCCCCATAGTCTCATTAGTAATAATGGATTTCAGACCTAATCAAGCAGTAAAAATAGGATTAGCAAACAGCCAATATCTCAACTCATTTCACTGGGCATGCCTGGAATTACTTGAAGCTACAAGGTTAAATGTTTCAAAAAGTAAGTGCCCACGCATCAGAAAAATCCATTTGGCAACCAACCTCATTGGACTCCCAGACCTACTCCATGTAATATACACAAGTATTGACAAATACCGAAGAAGGAGAGAGAATGTACTCTAATCTATGCTGGAAGGCCCATTTCAGTGCATTCTAGGAGCCTAAATACCTTTGAGGATCAGGGCTGATGTCCTTTGGGACAGGGAGCATGTCTATCCAAGTGCTTCTACAACAGCTTTTACAACTCTGATTGGGGTATAATAAATAATAATAATTCTCTGGACATTAAGAAGGCAGAGCTTCCACCTGCTGTTTAAAAGATCCTTGTCACTGGTGCACTGAAACCTAATAAACCTGCTGAAGCATTTGCCTGTATTGCAAATAAACACTGATTGTAACTCTTTGGCTAAAGGTTTAGCACAGAGATGAGAAACTGCTCTCCCTAGTGTAATTCACCTTGACCAAATCAGTTTTATATGAAGACATAGAGGGCCAATAACTTACATCAGCTGATGGACATAATGGTGTGGCAGCAAGACTGCATCATCCATCAACCATAATCTCACTCAGAATGAATACACCCACTCATATCCCACACTGACTCAACTTTATACCCTTATCGATTCCCAGGCAGGTTTCAAACATAGATAAAATGCATACAGCTTTTCTCTAGGGAGGAGAGATCCGAGCTAGAGTGCCACAGGGCAAACTACCTCCCTCTAATGCAAGATAGGGTCAGATTTCCCAGCCCCAGAATGTAAGATTGCTCTTTTCTGCTGACCCTCTGTGGTTTGAGTACGCTGCATTTATACAACACCCTTCAAGGACTTCAACATTACGTTATCACCCCCATTTTATAGATTGGGAACAGATGTACAGAGTGGTAAAATGACATGAGTGTAAGCTCTTGGGGGCAGGGAACATCTGTGCTCGTACAGCACCTACCACAATGGGCCCCTGATCCATGATGGAGGCATCTAGGTGCCACCACAGTACAAATAACAACTTTCTAAAGTGCATGGCAGATTGCAACAGAACCTATGTCTTCTTGCTCCTAGTCCCCTGCTCCTAACAGCAGAGAACACTGACTCTGCACTGCTATATTTGTTGTTATTCCGGAGAGGTAAAGGATCTATTCTTAACTGTAAGCCTGTCTGTGGTCAATTAGACTTCTCTTGCACAGCAGATGCCATTAAAATGTTGACATTTCCCTGGTATCCACCAAGCTATGGACAGAGAATAGGGCAAACGCTGGGGCACAGTGTCAAGATTTTAATGGCAACCACTCTGTATATTACAGCCCTAATTTTCAAACGTGGGTGCCTGAAGTTGGGCGCCTGAAGTTGGGCACCTAAAGTCCATATTTAGGTCCTTAAATAAATTGTCTGGTTTTCAAAAGGACTGAGCACAGACAGCACCCATTGAAATGAAGAAACAGCAGGTGTTTATTTAGTGGTCTAAATCGGGATTTATAAGTCTACATTTAGGGACCCAGGTTTGAAACTTTTGGCTATTAAGTCTTTAAATGAAGCCTGGCTGCCTTTCTAAAAGATACGACACAGCTCACACGCAAGTTATGGGCTTGGTGCAGGAATTACTGGGGGAGGGTCAATGGCCTGTGTTATGCAGGAGTCAGACTAGATATGGGTTTGTCTTCACTACAGAGTGTTATAACTTGAAGGTTGCCTGTAACTTGAGTCCTGGCTACATGTAAAACCCTTAATTCGAGTGTAGGGAGGCTTTTAATTTGAGTGGCAGGTCCGAGGGCAGGGGAGAGGGGTTACAGACTAAAGCTCAAGTTAGCACAACTCGTCAGATGCTAACCCCATGCACTGTGCTGCACTATGCTCTGTGCAGCTCGCTTCTTATTCACACAGTAGCCGCTCTCACCTGAACTAGGCTAACTCAGGAGGAGTTAACGGGAGTGTAGAGAACTCTGCACTGAAGACACAGCCCAGGACAGTCCTAAAATTTGCACAAGCAGCAATTGTTACAGAGATTATTCTTTCAGTGCCTTGTTCAGGGCTTTGATACCCATGTTACGGGCTCTGAGAGGTTTTATTGGTTACTTCCACTAGATGGCACGGCTTTGTTAGGCCTCTTTGCTTCTGAGGGTCAGACTAGGGGGAGCCCAACTCATTGTGTGAATCTGCCATCTCATTTGTGACACAGGAGCCCAGAGCCAGCAGCTGCTGTTCCCACAGTGGGCTATTATGTGCTCTGGAGAGATAAATAAAGAACATTGTTTCCTCACTGTTCTGGAGTCTTCTTAGTGAGGCTGCTAGTGTTACAGTAAGAGGACAGACACTGTGATCTTCTTCTCCCCTACACCAAGGGTTTGGGCCAAATTCTGACACTCCTCAGTTCTCCCACCCCCAGTCTTAATCGTGCACCAGATTCCAGCTGGCCACTGTCAGGTCTTTGGGCCCTGTAAAGCCCATGGCTGTGGGGCCCCTCTGACTCGGGGAGGCTGAAATGTAAAGGAGACTCTCAGCCTTCGGTTAGGAAGCTCCTTGCCCTTTGCCTTGGGAAGGCAGACTTGAAAATGTGAAGCATCGCAAACCAATCTCAGGAGCTGGAAGGAACAAGCAGCTCAGTGCCATTGCTGCAGGGCCAGGGTGGGAAGGGGGCTGGAAACATGATGGTTACCGTGCCACACGAGTCAGCTACATGTAGGATGTGTCTCAAAGAATGATCTGACTGACCTTCCCCAAATCCCCAGCCTGGCATAGTGGGGTGATGATGAAGTACAGGAAATGGCTCCAGTGACGGGGTGGGGAACTGGTTTACAGGCCCTCCGCTGCTTTGGCTGCACAGCCGGGCATTTCCTCACATTCAGCCTCTCACCCCAAGTACAGTGTCCCTGCCTGGAACAGGAGTAAGATGTGTGGGATGCATACTTGTGAAATGCATGGACAGTACTCCCTAGTCCCTGGTCCAGAAAACCCCTTTCCTCCTGTTTACAACTGTCCCAGGCTGGCTAGGACTGCCAGAGATTTTTAAACCCGGCCCTGAGGGCAGTGAGCTACACCCAGAGGCCTAAGGAAAGACTGAGCAGGGATTTGTTTGTGTGCTTGTTTCAAATCTGTGTTCCTGCCAACAGAACGTGAGAGCAGAGCCAGCCAGCAGCAGCAGCAGCAGCCTTGGGCTGAGTGCCTCCATCCTGCTTCAGCTCCTGTGTACTCAACTGCTAGAGAGAAAGTAAGTGAGGCAGGATTCTCAGTCCCAGCTGGCTGTGCACAGCAGCAGGATCAACAAGCACAATGGAAGACTCAGCTCTCCAGTCCCAATGCTGCAATAAAAAATTGAGGAGGCAAAGGGAGTGGGACAAACAAAAGGGGTGGGGGGAGAAATGAGGACAAAACTGGGGGGAGGGGTAGTAAGAAGCCACGCAGTGAGAGACAGCAGGATTGCCAACTCACTGGATTTTATCCCAAGTCTCACAATGTTGGTGTGTGTTTTTCTTAAAGCTCCAGCTCCTGGAATCTTGTGATTATGTGTTCATTTCAGCTGGGTTAAAAATATATATATTTCTAGCCCTTCTGATTGTGAAGAAAAGCTGGAAAACATAAATAAAAAGAACACAACATTTACTACTTTTGAAATTCCATTATTTTAAAGCCAATCTCACAAGTTGTGACCTGACTCATGATTGGGGTTGGCAATAGTGAGCCAGAAAGATAATGGCACATAAAGACCCAGGGGATAAAAATTGAGGGGACCCAGGAAGGGGGAGAGAGAATAGGATTTTAAAAATCAAGAGAAACTGGAGAAAATGGGTGCTATCAGTTGGAGAAGCCCCACATACTCTCATGGGAAAGGCCACTAGAGAGATACAAAGACCTATGCCCACCCCCAAAATGAGGGAGATGTTGGGGGAAGAGAGAAGATGCCTGATATTTTCTCCTTAAGATAATTCCCACTCCAAGACATTGAGAGGTAGGGAGAAGCGGGGCTTAAATTCAGCTGGAGCTGTCTGGAGCCGAGCTCTGGTAAATATTCTCAAACCTTGACTCCAGCCTGATGCTGTTGTGGTTCTCAACTGGGGATCTGTGGCTCTCTTGGGGTCCGCGAGCTGATTTCAGGGGGTCCACAAGGCCCTGCAGGGCTGAACTCTCGTGCACACCCCCTCCCATGGGGCTGAAGCCCCAAGCCCTGACATGCCCCATGGAGAATGGGGCGGGGGTCACGGCGGGCTCTGGGAAATACTCTATGAGTATTATTAAGCCCTGGGGAGAAGCCTGTTAGGAGAGGGGTTTGAGTGACTAGAGGGTTGTTTGGGCCTTTACAGCATTAGCTATGGATGCCTGAGTCACCCTCAAATCTGCCAAGTTAGGATATTCATATGAAAACCATCCTAAAAATTCAACCAACATGCCCACAACTATCCAGCAGCCTAGCATCCCCCAGGCCCCTAGCTTGTCAGCATTGTCCCTGGCAACATTTTGACAATATTGACAACTACGCCTGCTAGATCTCCACTTTTGGGATAGTTGATGTTATCTGCTGCGGCTAAACGGACCTGATGGCACGTGAGATGCAGGCAGAACTTTCAGCTGGCTTGAGCCTAGGAAGGATACAAGTTCACACCAATCCACCGGCTGAAAACAAGCAATGACTTCTTCTGGGCCCAAGGAGCGGGGCGGGTGGTTGCACCTGGCCCAGCACATGGTGCAAGCAGCCTAGCTCGGGGAGAGGGACTGCCCCTTGTGTCCCTGTGAGCCTTTCCCACTGTTTGCTAGGAGCTGTTTGGGGCTGCAGGGCTGGCAAATCTTGACCCCTGCCTGGGCAGTAAGGGGGTACCAGGGGTGGGCACTGCAGGCCTGGCTGAGCTGGGCCTGCCTAAGAGCCGCCTGTGGCACTTTAACCCCCAGCTTTGATCTCAGGCAGGCAGAGCGAAGACACCTCTGCAGCCACCTAGGCCCCGCCCCCGCAGTGTAGCCACGCCCCTAGTGACGGTAGGTGCAACCCCCTCACAGTGACTTCACTCCCGGGCTGCGCTCCCCCCTCCCCGCCTCTCCTCCGCGCCCTCTGACCCCGCCTCTCGGCCCCGCCCCCAGGCCGGCCGGTGCTGGCTCGCGCCGGGACTCCCGCTCCCCTCAGTCGCGGTGGCCGAGGCAGCGGCGGTCACTGGCCGGGCCCGGCCGTGTGCGGCGATGCGGGTAAGGCTGCCCCTCCCCCCGCGGCGGGCCGGCGGTGACAGGTTGCGTCCGACCCACTCCCCTCAGCCCCTGCGGGGCGGGGCCAGCGACCGGCATCCGTCCCTCCTGGGGTCCGTCCCCCGGCCCCGGTGCGCTCTCGGGTTGGGCAGCGCGGGCGGGGGGAGGGACCCGATGGCCCATGTAGGGGGCGGCCGTGACGGGGGACCGCTGCGATGTGGGAGCCCCGATCCGGCCTCAGCGGCGCTAACTGCGGCCGCCCCGGAGCGCGCCGGCCCCGGCCGGCCCAATGCCGAGCTGTGCACCTTGTTCCGGGGCCAGCGCTTCACCCGGAGCCCGACCGGGCGCGGGGGGGCTGCCCGCCGGACCCGGACCCGCCCGACAGGCACCCAGCCCGGGCGCGGAGGGGCCCCACCTCCCATCGCCTCCACGGGACAGCTGGGGAATCTGAGGCACGGACAGGCGTGGAGCCGGGCATAGCGAATCGGCTCTGGGTTCCTGCCCCTCTGCCCTTGCGCACACGGGGAATAAAGGAGGGCGCAGGCCTGAGCGAGCAGCCCTTTATAGGACACTTTCTGCCGGCGTTGGAGAGGCTGGTCCGGGGGTTATTCCTGTTGGTGAGCAGGAGTCTGATGCGTTGGGCAGAGTGCTAATAATGTGCTGTCATGCACAAAACCACCGACAGGCAACTAAGGAAAAAAGGGACGAGCAGAAAAGCCTTACACACACACACACTACAGTCCTGAATTTCACCACATAACTTATTTCCCTGCATTTTGATCATCACTTGAAATATACCTGAGCAAACTTGTTGCTACTCTACTACAGAGCATGCAAGACAGCTTATGTTTTGTCAGTGTCAGTATTGATAATACCCATTTTTGTGGCTCACTACTACCTATTTTAACTGTCAAGTTTCTGAATAAGCTTTAATATCAAGACTAGTATGGACTGAGCACCAACAAAGTCTTCTATTGGGAACAATCTTTCCATTATTATTTCACTTTAGAGTTCTTTATCATTTGAATTTGCACATATTAAGCATTTTAAGATTAAATCAGAGCTTTCAAACATTAATATCCAGCCAAATTCAGCCTTACACCCTCAGGCACTCCTTTAAAAGTCAGAGTGGCCTCTAAGCAATTTAAAAAAATAATTAAAGGTATTGTACCTCAGCTGGAGTCCCACTGCCAATTTTTGTGATTTTACAATCCTGTCTCACCCCTGCACACCCTTTTAAAAAATTATCTTTCAAACTATTGCTCTATGAAGGACAGATACAAAAGGCAAAAGAGACTCCAGGAGACATGGTGAAACTGACTAGGCACAAAGTATTATCAAATGTGAAAAAAATAAACCTCAGATGGATCATTTTTAAACCAGTGTCCCTTTAAGTTTGTTTTCAACAATACAATAGTAGAATGTATTTGTTTAAACATGAACTTTTTTTCTTGCTTTATCAGTTCTCTTTTCTTAGCTTTACACAGGCATTATCACGGCTGTCTTTATTTACAATCCTTCCTTTGCAGACTGAAATCGGCGGTGGAACGACAGTCAGACTGAGTAACACACACAATGTTGATCACTGGGGGAGAGAGTGAAGGACATACTTTTCTTTAGCATCATTATTACAGACTATTTAAGACAAAATGAAGATCTTTATTCTGCTTTGGAAACATTAGAATTTAAGCATCTAGACTACATTTTCTGTTTTCTACATTATAAGTTTTACTAGTGATCTCATATTATTGCAGTAACACAGAAATGCAGGACCAGCACTTGGTGGAAAGTCCTAGCACCATTGAAGCATTAAGGTGGAAGTCTTTGAAAGATCTTACGGCCAAAGTGAGTGGTATGTCTCTCAGTCAAAATAGTGAGGGAATTGAGGAATGTAACATAAATGAAAGAAGAACTAAGGAAGATATAGTGGAACTTGAAATGATGTATCAGAGCCTCCCCTGGGGGAACAGTAGAGGAAGAAATTGTGAAGGGTTTTCTGAAAGCATTCATTGTACATCAGAATCCAACAGTTCCTGGGGTGACTTTGAAAGTTTCAGTGAATCCTTAGTCAAGTCTGAGCGCATCAGTCACAGTCCTGAAGTTTTGGTGAATTCAGCAGAAACAAAAATTTCTGATGTGGAGTTACATGGAGAACATTGCAACACTTCTCATGGGCATCACTGCTCCAACCCATCTGTACACAATGGGTGGGAACCTAGTGCTAGTTCTCTGGATAAGGTATGTATTGCTAGTAAGTCAGAGACTGCTAAAAGTTTAATTGTTGTGCTACAGTTTCTTTAGGGTACTAGAAAGCACTTTCTGCAAACTGTACTTTGGGAGGATACACTTTTGGGAGGATAATGTAATTAAATGCAAAGTTGAAGATTATGAAATGTGATTCTTTTTCATGAAATACTGTAGATTAGTCTTGTTTTTATTGCTGTAATGCTTAGAGGCCACAGTCAGATTATGTTGATATGATGCCTAGCACAACACAAAGCAAGCTACTGTACATGCTTTGGGGGAGGGACTTATCTAAAAGACAATAGCTAGAATATGTGGGAGGAGGAGGAGGACAGGGTTACAAACATTTTATATATTTAAAAAGCAGAGATGAGTAGTATGCATAATTCTTAGCCAATTATATCAGTAATTACAACTCACCACCTACCTACATGTTATCAGATGGTTGTTTTCTGAATGTGCTATGTCAGAAGTGAGTTTTGAGAAGGGATTGAGTGGGGTGGTGACTTTATGGATTTTGGCTGGAAATTTTATCCAGGAGCAAAGGGTAGCTTGAGAGAAAGCACAAAGGTTCTTGTGGGAGAAGAGGAGATTGAGGCTGGAATCATTGGCAGAGAAAGGTGGGAGTTGCCTTGTGATAGGACACTGGAATGTATAGGAAGGGAGGCTCTAAATTGTGGAGGGTTTTGAAAATTAGGACAAGAAGCCTGGGTGTGGTGGGACAGAAGAGAGGGGAGCATATGAAGAGATAAATACACATTACTAGTTACTCCTGGCCGAAACAGACCATACTAAGTCACTGGATTTCTCTCTAAAAGAGACCTTTAAGTCTCTTCTGCTACCAACATCCTACTTTAATCTGTATGGTTAACCAAGGCAAAGAGATGTATCAGATGCAACTCAGAGTGGGGTATGCCACTCAGCTATGAGGTATGTTCAGTTTCAGGGCAGAAAGACAGTGATGGGCTACTGGGAATTCCTCTTGTATTTATAATGTATACGAAAACAATGTAATTTATCCCTCACTCCCCTCCTTGGTATATTGCTTGCCTGCAACTGTAAGGTCTTTGGGGCAGACACTACATCTTGTGTGTGGAACATACCTAGTACATTGTCACTGCTGCCAATAATAAATAGTAATAGTTTGAGACAGAGCCCTTAGGCCTCAGGATGTAAGTCAAACAGCAGCTTCCTGGGCCTATGAAGAGACTTCCTGCTTGCCCCTCCCACCATGTTATTACTTAATTGTCAGTTATGACATTTTATACCTTCTTCTGAAAGATCTCCTATTGGCCACTGTCAGACAGGATACTGGACTAGAAAGACCATTGGGCTAGTCCAGGGGTTCTCAAACTGGGGGTCAGACCCCTCAGGGGGGTCACAAGGTTATTACATGGGGGGGGAGGGTCACAAGCGGTCAGCCTCCATCCCAAGCCCTGCTTTTCCTCCAGCATTTATAATGGTGTTAAATATATAAAAATGTGTTTTTAGTTTATAAGTGGGGGCCCACTCAGAGGCTTGCTATGTGAAAGGGGTCACCAGTATAAAAGTTTGAGAACCACGGGACTAGTCTGTTATGGTAATTCCTTTGTACCCAGCTTTAACAAAGTAACAGATCTGAACTCTGACACGCATTAGATACTCATTATGACAAAGCCACAAGATGAGGGAAAATAGGCTGGAGTTGAGTGTTAGAAATAATGTAACTAAGCAGATAAGACAACTATACACAGAGATTCCCATCCAGGAAAATGCTAAACAACATATTTGTACTAACTAACCTTTATCTGATTATACTGTAGACTGGTGGGCCAGCTCATTGGCCAGTACGTTGAAGAAAGCTCCCAACAGTGACATAGTTTCAGCATTTTCTTTCACAAAAAGAGTTCAGTATCAACTCAACACACACCTTTCATACTCTCATTCCTTCATGAAGTCAGGACCTGCTGCCTGGCCTTTCCTAAAGCCTTTCCCTGGTAAGGCCGCTAATCCCTGCAGCTATCCCCCCTACCAGCCCATCCACCTGATGGATACAGAGCCCCTCCCCAGTCTTTCCTGACCCGCTCTCCCCCTCTCTGAGCAGGCTCTTTCTTACAGGAGGTCTTCTGGCACATGACACTTGATCAGCCATAGCGGTGCTGTTACACATGCACAACAGCATGAACAATTTCCTGAGCCACATGTGTGTCTATATAGATGGTTTGGACACCCCAACAATAACCCTTCAGGAAAGTTAGCGCATCTGGGCCCATACGTTAGGAATAAATCTCCCTTCTGACAGTATCAGGAGTTTGTGGGCAACCTAGGACTCGGAGACTTTCTAGGCAGTCCAGGCTCATCCTCTACATAAGCCTTCCACCAGCCCCACTGAGAGGGACTGAGCCTGTCCTGTCTGACCAAGACCAATCTCCTGCTCGATAGCTGTAAAATAATGTAGAAAAAAAGCCTCCAGAGTTTACATTCCTGGTTTCCAAGGTGTCACTATTCTACAAAAGTGTGGCTAAGATGCCAACTCCTTCACACCCAGTCATGGAATGCAGTAAAAAATGATATAAGATGCTCCTCTACCCTATCTTCCGCACACAGAGATGGTTTAAAAAGGACACAACTAAATAGTTTAGTCCCAAAATTAGACCAGCTTGGAGAATATTATAATTTGGTAGCAAGCCAGCTGTAGATTTAAACTATCTGAATTTAAAAACATTAAATGGATAGTGTCAAGTAAGATTTCATATTTTGAAAAGTCCCTGGGACTTTTATTTACTTACACTTAAAACTGCATTTTTTTTTAAACACATTTTCATTTTTGTACTTTACTCATCTTAGACAATGAAAACAGACTAGAGAGTTTCACTTTCTGGTTCTCATGCAACTACAGAATTTGGGTTGCAAACACACTAAAGGAATATTGCAATCCAAACGTACATTTTAAAAATAATTAAAATAAATTCTATCATTCTGGGCAAAAATGGAATTAAAATAGTCAAAATCAAAACTTTGGAGCAGATGGACTGAGCATTTCTAGAACAGGGCTTGATTCTGCATATCCTTACTCATGTGAGTATACTCCTGCAAGTAATCCTATTAATTGCACTGGGACTCTTTGTATGAGTAAGAGTCGTTCATGTGGATAAGGACCTGATCCTCCAAATCCTCAGTCATTGGCATAGGAGGAACAAATGTGTAAGTTCTCTCTCATGGTTCTATACCAGCAATTAAAGAAACACCATTTTATGGTGCACACACAAGTAAACAAAGATTCATTTCAGCTTTATTGGATATCCTGTAAACTGTGTGCATAGAGTTAACTATTGACTACGTATATAATGTGACTATACCTCATTTAATTGAATGTATAAACATGGTGTGCATATCAACATCGATCACATACTCTGAGCCCAATCCTTCATTTAAGCAAAATGCTTGTAGATTTGAGTGTGTGGTGTGCCACTACTAAGGGGCTTTGCATCAGGCTTAAAGTAGATGGAAAAAAACTCCCATTGATTTCAGTAAGCTTTGGATCGGGTCCTGTGTGAACTGCAGGATTGGCCTAATGAGGTGTGTAATAAAACTCTGCTTTTTCTAGGCCAATCGCAACTATGAGGATATTTTTAAGTTGAGTTTTCCAGAAGTCATCGTACCACAGTCCACAGAGAGCATAAAAAGCTTAGATCAAGTTCTTGACACAGATAATGAAGACATTGGGATTCTTGAATTTACGAAGAGACAACTTTGGTAAGGAGTTTAAGTAAACAGTCAAACACCTGGCAATAATACTGTTAATTTTTCTGAAAGAAGAAGTTGCGGGGAGGAGAGTGAACTTACTTGTTTCAATTTAAAATATGCTATTTCAGATCTTTGGTTGTTTAATCAGTACATGAAGTTTATCAGATTATTGGGTTCAGAAAGGAAATGGGGTTGTTTTTCTAGTCCCTGAAAAGTATAACAGTCCACCTATCGGTGGTATTCATTCTTTTTGTAGGATTCCTACTACTTTTGGTAGCACTTCTGATTGCTAAGTTCCTGGAATGCTGGACACCAACAGACAGAGTGCGTGTGTGTTCTTTCTGTTGTCAGCATTCCTTCTCTTTCCTGCAGGTTTGTGTTGTTTCTCTTTCATCAAGAGTAGCAACACAGGTTCTTCTTTCCCAATCGCTGGTACTTTTCTGACAACAGCCTCCCAATTCTCCCAGTAATTACTGCTCCTCCTGTTAAGCTACATGCTCTCCCTAATCAGTGGTGCATCTGGTTTCCTTCCTGGAGATTATGAAGTTAACAGCAGTTGAAATGGGTAACTTGGCTGTTAAGTCTGCTGGAATGCTGATCAACTCGTTACCTGTTTTGAAAGGATTAGTGTATCTGCACTAGCAGCTGTTCTGGTTTCTGCATACAGCTGGAACATTGTAACTGAAAAGTAGGCTTAGTTATTTGTACTGCATATTAGTGAAGGTCCAAGAATTAACACATGCAATAAAATAAATGTTTTTATTTTTTCCCCTTCAATAAGCTCCTTACATGCACACCAATCTGATCAGGTAACTTACTGTTGGGAAAGAAAAGAGGGTGGGGAGAGAGAGATTGTTATATTTTAATTCTTGGGAGGCACACCAATATTATGGTGCTGTGTAACATACAAGGAACCTAGATAGTCTGTGTGATAAACTACCCATGACAGATGTTAGCCACATCGCTTAATGCACTACTGGAAGGCACACAGATAGTGTGGTGATGAACGTGGCATAAGAACCTGAATAGAATAAGTAGTTAGGCTTCTGCAATTTGACATCCTGATTTAGATGCCTAATTCTTTTCCTCTGTGTTTCCTTGGAGCTGGGCCTTTGCTTTAAATACTGTTTGAGCATCACAGAGAAGGAAATCACACCTACCCAGATGAGACCAAATATGAAAGGTAACCCATGTGAATATCAGGCTGGCTCAATGCAGCCCGAAAGCTGAAATAATGAAGAGGGTTGAGAGAGACAGACTAACCAAACTGTAGGTTAGCTGCCTTTGAAGATAAATAGAACTCTGCTTTGTACTTGCTTGCTCTCCACAACATGAATTGGACATCACCACCTTTGGATCATGATTTTTCTAATGCATATTTCCTGTCCACTTCTACTCATTCTGGAGATATGTAGGCATATAAAGCTCTCTCAGACATGCTCTTACTGTATGGCTATTTATTTGATGGGGAAAAAAAGCATGCACAATTTTTTTGCCATTGCTTATATCATTGAGCATCATGCATCTTTGTTAGCAAGTTGGATTGATGACTTGGACAAACAGTTCTAAGAAAGTCAGATTGCATAGTAGGTGGTTCAAGGTGTACCCCTGTACAGTTGTCTCCAGGGAGGTTGCATTAGAATTGAAAATTAGATAATGGTTTTATAGGAGGTATGGGCTCAAGATCATTGATTTTGTCTGGAAGTTTTCTATGAACTACAATTTCAAATTGCATTTCTTTTTAGCATGGACTCTGGAAACCTCTGGAGAACTCTTAAAGACCCCAATAGCACCACAGATTTAAGATGTCCCTGGAATAAATCCCATTGCCAGGAAAACTTGTTATCTGCTCTTGGAATAGATGTAAATCAAAAGGTAATTTAAAAAAATATGTTTGGCTAGAACATCAGTGTAAGTGTTCGATTTAAACTTGTATTCATTTAAGTAATCTAGGCAGAAAAAAAAGGCTTGTCACACAGCTGCACTAGGAAGTGTATTTTGGTGGGTCACAAATTCTAATGTCTTCAGCTAAGTCCTTTTTGATGATGTAAAGGCTTGTCTACACAGGAAGTTGTTCCTGATTGGTTCCTTGTGTGGACACACTTATTCCAAAATAATGGAGTAAATCAGGAATAGTTGTTCCACTTAAATTCACACTCTACTTTATTCCAGATGAATTGTCATGTGTGGACAAGCCCATAGTTTAAGGCTTCTCTGCTAAGATGTTATATTATAATGATGCAAAGACCAAATTCTGGCTGTCTTTGCCAATTTATAGTAGAGAACGTATTGAAGTCTCGGTTGTAATGACAGTATGTCACTTCGTTTGGATTATTGAAGCGATTTCTGATTTTGTTGGTAGAGTTCCACAAATGGGGGGGGGAGGGTTTGCCTACTTTGAGGTGGAGGAGTTATCAGAATTTATACAAGACATTATGGATTCAGTCCAGTGAAGTCAGTTGACTTGACTTATGTGAAAATTGGACTGCTCCTTGTGAAAAATGGAATCAATTGGTCCAATTAAGTTCTGTATGCTTGAATATCTGGCTTAACTATACAGGTTGGAACACAACATTCAGTTTGCCTTTATTGAAATCATTTCACCCATTTCAGAGTAAAAAAATAATAGAGAAAACATGTTTTAAATGAATTCAGAGATTAAAAAATGCAACATTTTAAACTCTCAAAGCAGAATGTTGCTATTCTGTCTTTTTATGTTGGAAAAATTAATTGGAGGTAGATTTTTATTATAATTACTTGTTTAGTTAGCACAAATTTAATCTTCTTGCTCTGCTTTTCAGAGGTAACTATCTTTATTACTAGCTGCTGTTAGCTTTCCTGATGGTTGCCTATTTGAAACTCCTGGTGTTACCTGGATTAATCAGCCTTTCAGATGAGTTTAATCAAACAAAATTGCAGTGCTGGTTAGTCGTGCAAGACCTGGTCTACACATGAGTTATGCTGGTATAACTGTGTTGGCTAGAGGGGTGATTTTATTTTTAATTGGTATAGTTAGGACATTACTATTCTCTTAGTGTGGATGCAATTATATCAGTACGAAGGCACCCGTCACGGGGTGTTAGGTCACGTGTAGTCAAAAAGAAAGGAAAAGACTGTACCGCAGCCAGTTAGGTCTTATGCTGATGTCCCTTACTATAAATATGGTAGTAGGGCCTAGTGGCCGGCGTCAAGAGTGTAGCCCTCCTGCCCAGGGTGGCGTGACCCAATGGCCAGAGTCAATAAAGTCACCCTGCTCTGTGGAATTAGGTGATCTGTTGGGGAAATGGGCACTACTCAGGGGTGTATGGCACCCAGGATAGGGGGACTCGGGCCCTCTCTGCTCCTCCCTGTCTCAGCCCAGGCAGTGCTAGGGTGCTCACCCCCAAGTCAGCAGGGATCCTCCTGAAACACACCGACTGGTTCCCTGGTTCACTCACCAGAGAAGAGTCTAAGTCCCCTGGGCTGCTGCCTACCCTTTCTCCCTCAGTGGTGCTCCACCGTTCCCGCAGGTCTCTGGGGTCCTTGGATGGCATAGTTCCTGCTGGCACAATCTCTTCTCTGGGATCATCAGACAGCCTGGGGTCCATCTGAAACTCTGCATGCCATAGCTGTGTAGTTGGAGCCTGCAGTTTGTATCCTCCCGCTTCAGCAGCATGCCCAGACTGAGTAGTGCTGCTTTCTTTTATACTCTGCCTCCAGGCCGAGCATGTCCAGCAGAATTGGAAGGGGTGGGGGGGCTTTCTCAGTTTGCAAAGCACAGTTAACCCTTTTGGGGCTGGTGCAGGATAGGTACACCCCATCACAGCACCTTATACTGGTTAGCCCTATTTCTGTACAGGACTAAATATACAGGTATAAGATGTTTTTATGCTGATATTAGAGGGACTAGATGGGTGAGGTAATATCTTCTATTGGTCCAACTTCTGGTGGTGAAAAAGACGAGCTTTCTAGCTACACAGAGCTCTTCTTCAGGTCTGGGAAAGGTACCCAGTGTCACACCTAAATACAAGGTGGAACATATTGTTTAGCATAAGTAGTTAACATATATCTAAGACAATGGTTCTCAACCAGGGGTACGTATACCACAGGGGGTATGCAGTGGTCTTCCAGGGATACATCGACTCATCTAGATGTTTGCCTACTTTTACAACAGGCTACATAAAAAACACTAGCAAAGTCAGTACAAACTAAAATTTCATACAGACAATGTCTTGTTTATACTTCTCTATATACTATACGCTGAAATGTAAGTACAATATTTATATTCCAATTGATTTATTTTATAATAATATCGTATAAATGAGAAAGTAAGCAATTTTTCAGTATAGTATGCTGTGACACTTTTCTATTTTTATGTCTGATTTTGTAAGCAAGTAGTTTTTAAGTGAGGTGAAACTTGGGGGTATGCAAGACAAATCAGACTCCTGAAAGGGGTACAGTAGTCTGGAAAGGTTGAGCACCACTGATCTACGGGACCATTCAAAGTGAAGTGGCTAATTATTTCCTGTGCAGCCAAAGGACAAAAAATGGGGGGTTAGGGGGCTTCAGGGTGTTGTTGTAAGCCATAAATCCCATGTCTTTATGATTTCTAGCAAGTTATGAATTTAAACTGCCAGGCTCGTCTTTTGAAAGTGTTGTGCAGATTTCCTTTGAGGATGAGCACTGCCAGATCAGATACAGAGTGAGCATTCTGTGAAAAGTGTTTACCTACGCGTGATAGTGGTTTTGTCTTATTTATCTGTGGGAGTTCTTTTCAGAATGTAACGATTGTCTAGTTTCACCCACCTAGTTGTTGTTGGAGCACTTAGTGCACTGCATGAGTAAGGGATTCTGTAACAAAATTGTAGCCTGACTTCCAAAGACCTCTGTGACTTCAGCCCACCGCAGCTGTGGGGTAGGTGGCAGGGCCCTGAGGCTCCCAGCCGCCAGTGGCAGCGAGGGTACCCAGCAGCTCCCTGCTGCTGCACCGGGGTCAGGTGTACCCCACAGTCCCCAGTTGCTGTGGGCAGCAAGGGGACCTCCGTAGTTCCCTACCACATGGGGGACAGGGGCCCCTGCAGCTGTGGGAGGCAGGGAAACCCTGGCTGGGGATCCCTGCAGCCCCCGGCCAGCGCAGGCAGCATGGGACCCTAGCAGCTCCCTGCTGCCACAGGGGGACCCCCCCACAGCTGCCTGCAGCTCTGGGCCCTCACAGGTAGTGGGGGTCCCTGGGGCTTTTAGCCAGCCCCTGCAGCTACCCAGCGGGTTCCCATTTTGTCACGGATATTTTTAGTAAAAGTCAGGGACAGGTCACGGCTTCTGTGAATTTTTGTTTATTGCCCATGACGTGTCCCTGACTTCTATTAAAAATATCCTTGATAAAATCTTGGCCTTATGCATGAGGTACACCATATGTTGGGATAAGCATATGCAGTACCTGTGGACTTTGAAAGGTGTATTGTCGGGGTATAGCAGTGGAGATTTATCTGCAGGTTTTGCATCTGTTAGGGCAGGCAGAGGCAGATTAAGATTTACTGGGGCCCCACACTCCTGGAATTGCCCCGGCTCCCTGGCCAACTTCTACCACTGCCTGGCTCTGACTTCTGGCCAGGAGGCAGGGCTTCAGGGGGAAGAGGAGATGCAGGGGGTAGTGCCACCGTTCTGGTGCCAGCTGCACCCCTACTTCTGCCCAGGCTCCTGTGGGGGCCCCCAAATTGGCTGGGGGCCCTAGGCATGAGCCTATGTGTTAATCCGCCACTGATGGCAGGATCGGGTGCTGTTTTGAGTTGGTCTCCATCAAGTATGGATTTTAATTGTTTAATAATATCCAATATAGGTTCCATTGCAGGGTGGTAGGTGACAATTAGGAGTGTGTGGTTGGAGGGGTTTTTCTGTATTCAAGCAGGTTCTCTCACATTATACTATATAACAGCATCCACAGTAGGGGTGGTACTGCTTTACTGATACTGGTACAGTTAAAATGGAACAACTTTCTCACGTACCCAAGGCCTAACCTTTCCCCCCAAACCCTCTCCCCCCTAAAAAAAAAACAGTAAGAGTGTCTCCAAGTGACCTTTTTAGGCCACAATCCAGCTGTGTGATCCAAGTGGGCAGAATCTTGCCCCTGCACAGAACTGCACTGAAGTCCATGGGAAGTAGGTGGTGGCGGGGGATACACGTTACAGAGCTGATTATAGGACAGGGATTTAGATCGCAACTTCCAAAAATAAAGTTAGATGCTTATTTGCTTATTAGTTCTGAGAGGGGGACCTTTTTCGGAGGGCCAAAGCCCACTTCTGTTGAATAAAGCATTTTTGACATTGATGGATACTTGATATTATGAAGAGTGTTTTAAATTATGTTACTTGTTGATTAGGACTTCTCAGGAGACAGCAAAGACGGTTTGGAGGAGACAAACGTTAAAATAAATGAAGACTTAGAAGATGGATTCAATATTAGTAACTGTAAAGCACTAATTCAAACCAAGGTAAGAGTTCTGAGGCAAGTACATTAGAGAGATACAGGTCTCATATTTTGCATGTCCCTGGGTGCTGTACAGACAGAGTTGTCAGCATTTCCCCTCCCCCGCTGGTGTTTTAACATACTTTCTAGTGGGACCTGGCAGTTCTTCAGCCAAATTTTGCTTTTCAAATGCTCCTGGAAATTGTGCACTAAGTACTATGTATGCACCAAGTGCAAAGTGATGTAAGATTGGGAGAGTTAGAACTTCAGGTCATATGTTATTTAAGGAACTTAAGTTGCATGATTAGTATGGGCTCTGTGCTAAGATACTAGCAAACATGTAATATTGATTGATGACACTTTGATGACTGAGGAGGTCCAGTCACCCTATAACAGGATTAATGGGATGAAGGCGTGAATAAAAAGACAGACGTGACTCACTCTTACAGAACAGTGAGGGAGGAAGGGAGGAAGAATGGAGGAGGCAGTTGTGTCCAACTGGTATTTCAGGTATTCAGAGTGAATCAGAGTTTAGGCTTCTTCAGTGGAGGGAAAGAACAGAGTAAACAAAAACTACTCTCAACAAAAGACGCAATAGCAAACTGTTTGAAATAAAGTAAAGTGGAACTGCCCTAAGAGTTTGGGGTTTCGGGAACAAAGGATATTACTAGGACTTAGCCCATTTGTGTTAGTATGCTGAGAGGGACGTAACTGGAAATACTTAGTGTTCAAGCTAGTTTAATCAGGTAATTACTTACACTTGAAAATAACATTTTCTGGTGTCGGTGTACTTTGCCCTTAAATTTAGTCTCTATTTCAAGTCAGCATTTCTACGCGCTCAGGGGCAGTTGTTAGTGAGCCTTGCAAATTCCATCAGTTTTTTGCTAGAGGAATTTCGTTCATTTTGAAGGAAAACTTCACATTTAGAAATAAATGTTGCAAAACTGCATTCTTGTTCATTTCTCTAAAAGAAAAGGCCCTCGTTTTGTTTTTTTAATAAGCTGTGGTAATGTTTAGATGAGAATGTCAAACAAAAGCTCCCTTTCTTTTGAGCAGAACATAAACAGTCTTGTTGCTCTGGTAATGCAAAGTGCACGCACACACATGCATGCGAGTTTAGTCCACTTTACAAGCTGAATATTAAACTGTGTTCAATTTTGGACACCTCAGTACCTGAAAGATGTAAACAGGAGGGAGTTTAGAGAAGAGAAACACGTGGGACAGAGAGACTGGTAGGATTGATTCATGAAAGTATAAACGTCAGATATTTTATTTGGTAAGGGTGGGGAGATCTTTGCTAGCCACACACCTTGAACATTTGTAAGAGGCAGGGTTTTTTTTGTGGGAGGAGTGAATCAAGAGGTAAAAATCAACATGATGGGATGAAATTAAAGAGGAAAATGTAGGCTGAATAGGAAAATCTTATTTAACAAGATCTAATGGATTTTGGAATAGCTTCTCAGGAGAAACAGGAAGTCCCAGAGCTAGATAATGCAAACTAGAATACATGTTAGGCAGTGTCTTGTAGTAAACAATCCTGTACTCACTTAGGGATGGGCTAAATGCACTAATAGGCCTCTTGTCCATTTATGTTCCTGACTGTGAAATTATTAGTCTTACTGACAAAAATAAAGTTACCAAATTGAAATGTTTACAATCTGTTTGAAAATGTAAACTGTTTTAATTGCAGAAAAACTATTAAACTATTAAAAACTTTTTTTTTCCCCCTCATTTGACTCAGCTGTCTGTAGCACCAGATTCCAGACATGGTCATTTCTTTAGTTATAACCTGTTTTTGAAGAGGACACCATCAAATGGAAATATGCAATTTAAAACTGTCCCAAGAAAGAAGAGGATTTTCAGTACACACGGTCTAAAAATGAAAATTTTCAACAGCGATGTTTGCTAAAGCAAAAGTCCCTATCTTTCTTTCATTTAAAGTGCAGTTTACCTTCATTTTGTTACTGAAGACGAGAGATGTTTTTGTGAAGAAAAAAAAAATCTTATATAATAGCTGTATGTTGCACCTAAAGCAATTCTTTTACTAAAAGGTACTTATTCTAATTTAGGCTTAGATTCTGGTTTTGTCCTAGTAAATTTTGGTGGCAGTCATGGTAAATGCTGAAGTCATACCTTGTATGGTAATCCAGCTAGAACCAAGCGTTACATATAAAGGCATTTGGTCATCTCTCTGTGACCTTTTAACAGCTGTTCCCTTTTGGTCTAAATGGATCTTTTAAATTCAAACTCCTCTTCCCCCCAAAAATCTATGAACATCTTCGGTGTGTTGTAAGGTGTGCCTTGGTATTACCATCTCTTTTCCTTGACTTGGTTTGTTTTGGACTATCCTTGGGTCTGGTACGGTGTTGCTGCTGATCCTCTAATCTGAGGAGACCCTCTCCACCTCCACCACACATGCTATGATTTTCACATCGTTTTCTGTTTATAACCATGGCTCTGTACAGTTTCACCTCTACCGCTGAATGGCATTTTTACTGAGTGGTGTTTTAACACAGTTTAACCAGCTAGCCTGGATGGAGTCAGTATTATAAGCAGGTTCAGAAACTGTTCTAGGATCAGTCTCTGCTTGTAATATCTTTTGAATGCAGTTGTAACATGACTTTAGAAACATTCAGCCCCCAACCATTTTAAACTGGGCCTAGTCATCATGGTTGTAAAACTGTTAGAAGCTAGTTGTGCAGTCAAGGCTTTGTCCTGTGCAGTGCTGGAGGCTGCTATTTTTAAGACTTTAAATTTCATACTAATTACTAACTAGTTTTCCTACTGTCCTGCATGTACAAGTCCCATAGGACCGAGTCAGGTACACTTCATATTTAATAACAGCCACAGAATCTATGGCTCGCTCCTGACAAATATTCATCTTCACTTGGTGTATAAGTTACAATACTCATTAGCAAGAACTCTACATGCAGGTTATATCAATATTTTCATTTCTTTGTCCCTTATAAATGTGAAAACTTTGTATGATTGTTTTTATTCTAACAAGCCAGATAAGCCTCTACTGTGACTTTATGAAGATAACTTTACAGCATTATAACAAGAGGTTTTGTACAAGTATATTGTATATAGTTGAATTGTAAAGGCATGTGACAGAGAAACTGGATAATCTGAAATTAAATGTTTTAAATGTTAATTTAAATACTAAAAAGTAATTCACTCTCTGTGTGTTAGGACCTGTATTTAAATGAGACCCTCACTGAGGCCTAGCCACACTTATGCCCATGCTTAACTTTAAGGACATGCGTAGTCTGCACTTAAAATGAAGTGTGTAGGTATTGGCAGAATTAAGGCCTAAATCTATATAAACTCCATTCAGCAGTAAAATCAGAGCTGAGTTATACATTTACTAGCAGTAGTAACTTTCAGGATACCTCAGTTCTATTAATTTAGGAAAAAGTGTTTGCATAATGCCTACTCAGTTAATGGCAACAGTCTAGCTTAACCGTTAGTCTTTTATTTGAATAGGTGCCATTTAAAATGGCCAGGAATCTAAGGCTCTGATCCTGCAATGACTTCTGTGTGGCTTGACCCAAAGCTTTATGTGGGTGTAGGATCAGGGCCGAAGGTCTTATAACTTTAAAGAAACACTGAACTTCCTAGCTTCAGAAACCTTCTTATAGTAAAAAGTTGGCAAGAGCTAACAAGTCTGCACTGATTTTTGTAATGTATTTAATAGAATGTTCTAGATACAGATTTCTGCTGTATGTATTTTTTCATCTATTTTGAAATGGAAATGCAATCATTCCATTAAAGTGCTGATTTAATAAGGTGCTTAAATACCCATGAGCAACTTTAACTATTGGCTTCACATCCTCAAGAACAAATGCTTTTTTTTTGCCTCTGTCTTCACGAACAAGGTCAGCTCCCAGACTACTGCACTGGGCAGCACAGCATGGGGAGGAGGTGACCAGCCCTCTGTGGAGAAAGATGTGGTTCAGGACTATTTAGAAAAGCTGGACGAGCACAAGTCCATGGGGCTGGATGCGCTGCATCCGAGAGTGCTAAAGGAGTTGGCGGATGTGATTGCAGAGCCATTGGCCATTATTTTTGAAAACTCATGGTGATAGGGGGAGGTCCCGGACAACTGGAAAAAGGCTAATGTAGTGCCCATCTTTAAAAAAGGGAAGGAGGAGGATCCTGGGAACTACAGGCCAGTCAGCCTCACCTCAGTCCCTGGAAAAATCATGGACCAGGTCCTCAAGGAATCAATTCTGAAGCACTTAGAGGAGAGGAAAGTGATCAGGAACAGTCAGCATGGATTCACCAAGGGCAAGTCATGCCTGACTAATCTAATTGCCTTCTATGACGAGATAACTGGCTCTGTGGATGAGGGGAAAGCGGTGGACATGTTGTTCCTTGACTTTAGCAAAGCTTTTGACACTGTCTCCCACAGTATTCTTGCCAGCAAGTTAAAGAAGTATGGGCTGGATGAATGGACTATAAGGTGGATAGAAAGTTGGCTAGATTGTCGAGCTCAACGGGTAGTGATCAATGGCTCCATGTCTAGTTGGCAGCCAGTATCAAGTGGAGTGCCCCAAGTGTCGGTCCTGGGGCCGGTTTTGTTCAATATCTTCATAAATGATCTGGAGGATGGTGTGGATTGCACCCTCAGCAAGTTTGCAGATGACACTAAACTGGGAGGAGAGGTAGATACGCTGTAGGGTAGGGATAAGATACCGAGGGACCTAGACAAATTGGAGGATTGGGCCAAAAGAAATCTGATGAGGTTCAACAAGGACAAGTGCAGAGTCCTGCACTTAGGACGGAAGAACCCCATGCACCGCTACAGACTAGGGACTGAATGGCTCGGCAGCAGTTCTGCCAAAAAGGACCTAGGGGTTACAGTGGACGAGAAGCTGGATATGAGTCAGTGTGCCCCAGTTGCCAAGAAGGCCAATGGCTTTTTGGGATGTACATGTAGGGGCGTTGCCAGCAGATCGAGGGACGTGATCGTTCCCCTCTGTTCGACATTGGTGAGGCCTCCTCTGGAGTACTATGTCCAGTTTTGGGCCCCACACTACAAGAAGGATGTGGAAAAATTGGAAAGAGTCCAGCGGAGGGCAACAAAAATGATTAGGGGAGTGGAACACGTGACTTATGAGGAGAGGCTGAGGGAACTGGGATTGTTTAGTCTGTGGAAGAGAAGAATGAGGGGGATTTGATAGCAGCCTTCAACTACCTGAAAGGGGGTTCCAAAGAGGATGGATCTAGACTGTTCTCAGTGGTAGCTGATGACAGAACAAGGTCTAATGGTCTCAAGTTGCAGTGGGGAGGTTTAGGTTGGATATTAGGAAAAACTTTTTCCTAGGAGGGTGGTGAAACACTGGAATGCGTTACATAGGGAGGTGGTGGAATCTCCTTCCTTAGATGTGTTTAAGGTCAGGCTTGACAAAGCCCTGGCTGGGATGATTTAGTTGGGGATTGGTCCTGCTTTGAGCAGGAGGTTGGACTAGATGACCTCCTGAGGTCCCTTCCAACCCTGATATTCTATGATTGATTCTAGGATTATTGATAGAAAGCAGAAATACAATGTTTAAGTAGGCAGTGTCCCTCTAATACCCTTTAATGTGGTAAGAATTTCCATCTTACAGATGCGGAAAGC
This sequence comes from Natator depressus, assembly GCF_965152275.1. Taxonomy (NCBI): domain Eukaryota; kingdom Metazoa; phylum Chordata; order Testudines; family Cheloniidae; genus Natator; species Natator depressus. The sequence goes on from NC_134239.1 coordinate 114,458,522, forward strand.
TTTTACAAAGGTTGAATGACTTGCTTATGGGTACACAGTAAATCAGTTGTGGAGCTGGGTATACAAACCTGAAATCATAACTCCCTGGCCATTGCTCCAACTACTAGATCAGGGATCGGCAACCTTTGGCACATGGCCCACCAGGGTAAGCCCCCTGGCGGGCTGGGCCAATTTGTTTACCTGCCATGTCTGCAGGTTCGGCTGATGACGGCTCCCACTGGCCGTGGTTCGCCACTCCAGGCCAAATGGGGACTGCGGGAAGTAATGTGTATTACAGCCTAGGGCATATGATCATGATTCCTTCAAGTGGCTAGCCCCAATCACTACACATGAGCATACATGTGAGCTAGGCATACAGAAGACTTTTCTGTTGACATCTAGGTTAGAATTTTTACCTGTAAATGCATCTCTAATGTACGACAAACCATGAAGTTCTGTTGCCAAGAAAGGCAGGAGTATCAGGACTATTAAAGATTTCACGCACAATGTGATGGAATTAAGATGACCTAACCCCCAGTGTAAACACCAGGAGCTTGATGAAAGATTTCTTCTGTCAAACTAACCACCACCTCTCGGAGGGGTGGATTTACTGCAGTGACAGAAGAACACCTTCCATCGTGGTAAAAAGTGTCTACGCTGTAGCAGTTTCTAGTGTAGACATCCGCAAACACCTGCCTCAGTGACAGAGGACTTGTAGGGCCGCTACTTATTAAAATTCCCAGATGGATCTCCCACAGCCTTCAGGAATAAGAGCAATGCTTAAAAGCTCTTAATTAAAGATTGGCAGATGCTCAAATACTACAGTAATGGGAATCAATCAAAAGCCATCTGTGCATATGCACATATTTACACAGTAATGCTGGGTGGAAGTATGCTGGAAAGATCCTACACAGATTTACACAAAACTTCACTGAGGCTACTTCTACTCTTTCTGCTCAGCAAGTGGCTAAAGGCCAAGCAGTGAGCTCTAATATTCAGACTCCTGAACACAAGTTTAAAACCAGTGAGCTAAAGTAACTTTACAACTGTACAACTGTTGGGCCCTTCCTGGGCCCCTCTCATAAGAATCATTTGCTCAGCAAGTGGCTAAAGGCCAAGCAGTGAGCTCTAATATTCAGACTCCTGAACACAAGTTTAAAACCAGTGAGCTAAAGTAACTTTACAACTGTTGGGCCCTTCCTGGGCCCCTCTCATAAGAATCATTTGCAGTAATAAAATTCCTAAGCAGAGTTTCAAGGCTTTTCTAACTGCAAGAGGCACTGTTAGACTGTGAAGGACAAAAGCTAGCTAAAAAAAAAAAGTCTTGGTTAAATAAGAGGGCAGGAACTGTTAAAGACACGTCTGGCAGTAGCTGGGGAAGGGAAAAGTTAGCCAGAGTATTTGGCTCTTAACCTGCAGAAACTATGGCAGCAAGAAAGAGGCCCTTCTCTGTGGCTCAGAACCCCGGAGTTTGGAAGACTTGGGGCTCCAAGAACCAAGCTGAAGTGCCATCTTCCCCACTTGTTTCAGCCACATGCCTTAGCTTAAGCTAAGATTAGCTGTAATTGGAGACGGACTTTTTTCTATGATGCGTCTGTGCAGCACCTAGCACACTGGGGCCCCAACCTGGCTGGGACCTCTGTATTACAAATCACTACAAACTGTACAATAGTAACAGCAGCAGAGGACCCTGATAAGGGATGCAGCAACAGTGTGATGGTTAGATCTTTATCAGGAAGGCGAGACTGTAAGAAGGGAGAAGGTGGCTCTAGTTCCATTGACTTAATGCCACCAATAGAAACAAGTTTGCTGCCTAGGATTATAAACCATAAACTTCTGCAGGCATTGGTAAATAGCCATATTACTGATTGAAAGCCAGTCTAACTGCATAGTAAAGGCTTGTCTACACACAGAGTTGTGCGGCTTTAAATTATACCATATAATTAAAATGGACAACCCCACTAGTGGGGACACAGTTATACCAGTAAAAAAAGGTGTTTATACCAGTATAACTTATTCCCATACAGGAAAAGGGAATAAGCTACACAGTTATAAGGCACTTCATACCAGTATAACTGTGTCCACACTAGGGCTGTGTCTACACTTGCACAGTTTTTGCGCTGTCAGTTTCAACGGTGATCGTGAACCGGTGAAAGAGAAGCGCTGGCTTGGGTACTCACTTTCTGCTGCCTGTGGGAGAGAGTGTTTACATCTGCAGCACTTCCACCACCGACAAGAGCCGCGTAGGGAGGGCAGCTGTCCCACAGTGCAACTCTCTCCATTTTGATGATCGTGGAAGGGGGGGGGGGGCGCATGATATTTTTATTAGCTATAAAAGTCAGTTCTCCCATAGAAACTTTGAGGGGAGGCAGGGCTCTCTATTATCAGTTTGTCCTTCAGCGACCAGGCTAAGTAGAGTGAAAACAACCTGTAAGGAAGACCTAGCTATTCTTTGTCTCCAAGGACAAGGAGAAACAATGGATTTCTGAGAAAGATTTCAGCTGTAAAAGACTAAATTGCAGCTACTGGGTTTACTGGGGCAAGAGAAAACAATGGGTGTTTTTACTAGGAGGCGTATTGTCAGGCAAGTTTGAAGGACACACTGGAATTGGACATCATTGTAAATTTGAAGGAACTTCTGGAATGACTACTTCAAAAGCTTTAGCAAGGAGGGATAGTGCGGAAGTCTTGCTCCTCCAGCCTCATGGCCCTGCTCTGGCAGTTGTATTCCATTATGGTATCACACTCCAAGCATGCATGTCTTCCAGCACCACCCCAAAAAAAGCCCTTTTAGTTTGGGGTCTCTCAGATAAAGTCACTAACCTTTTCCCCCCCACACTTTTCTGAAGCTCTGGGCGGACCAGTTGACCCACTGCAGTTATACTCCTGGCTGGATTAACCTTTTGTGGGACTGGTGCCAAACATATCTCTGGGCCCCCAGGGAGGCAATGGAGCATGGTGTGGGCTGGGGGGGGGAGGGTTGGTCCCCAGAGCAAGGGGCCAGTCAGGGGCAATGGGGCATGGTATGGCGGGGGTGGGGGCCCGCTCAGCCCAGTGCAAGGGCACTATTTACAAACTGGCAGTTGCCAGAAGGAAGTGGCTTGCTCGGCCCTGTGGTGCCAGCATTCCCCTTCCCCTCTGGGGGCAGGCCCATGCCGCACCACACAGCCCCCCTACCAAACATGAACACCCTCCTGACTCTGGCCAGAGCCCCGCTGGAGCCTCTATGCCCAGCGTCCCCCACCTGACCCCCCTCCACAAATGCACAGCATCCTGCACAACACCCACAACAACCTGCCCACAGCCCCACCACAACTGCCCAGCACCCCACACAGAACCTCCACTCCCTAGTTCCCCAACACACGGATCTTCCCTGCCACCTCATAGCCCAGCACCACCCCAGATCCCCCCCGAGACCCACTCCCACCCCCTGGCCGCACTCACCAGCCCTGCTGGGAGGGGACTGAACCTGCTGGACTGAGCCAGCAGTGCAGCCAGGGCTGGTCCCTGGGTGGGGAAACCGCTCCAGCCCCTCGGGAGTGGTGCGATCAGCTAGCCTACAGCCTGTCCCACCTGGGCTCCCTCAGGACCCACCAACCCCCCCACACTGTCCCCCATCCACCCCAACTGGTGAGTCTTCTGCACCAGTTCCAGCAGCTCAGCTTGGGGAGACAGGCGGGGCCCCACAGGTGGAGGGAAGCAGAGACTGCCTGGAGCTGGAGGTGCACTAGGGTCTGGCCAGGGGGCAGAGAGGAGCCGGCAGGTGGGGCCAGAGGGTGGAAAGTAGCCCTTAGCCGGCTGGTGGGCAGGCAGAGCGGAACAAGTGATGGGCGGGGGGGGGGAGCCATCAGGTTGGCAGGGTCTCGGGGCGCAGTGCAAGTGGAGCAGGCCGAGGTCCCTTCGGAGCATGGGCCCGGCTCCGTGGTGCCGCTGTAAACCCGGCACTGGTTATACTACTACTTGCTGACTACTCTAGAGTGATAGGCCCCGTTGTTGTATTGCTCTAGAATATAGTCAGGGATGATTCGAGTCTTGCTCAGAGCAAATGCAATCCCAAGAGTGATGAGCCTGCCTCAACTGGTGCACAGCCAAATGTTGTGTGGCCACATGTTGGGTTACAGGCATTCGAGGCGGCTGCAACAGCTATCCTAATTCTGTTCTCCCATAGAAGCAAGGCCTTTGCAAGCTTGTCCGAGCGGAAGAACAATCTCCTTCATCTAACCAGGCACGAATGCCGAGTCAAGACAGGCTGATACAGGAGGGAGATGCAGAACTATCAGTGCGACAGAGGCATATATTTTGGCACAGAGGACTCCCTCATCCCAACACGTGAAAACCAAACCCCCGCGTCACAGAAGACATGCACAGTTACCGTCTAAGGCAGTCTTAGGTAAAACATCATCTGCCTCACTCTCTGCCTAACTTGCCCCTGCTTTTGCAGAATATCTGCACAAAGTGTGTCTGAGGAAGTTCAGGACAGATACTTGCAGCATTTCCAGCACCAGGTTCCCCCTGTGTTTCTGAATAGCTGCTAAGCATCATTTGCTGCAAGGCCCAGCACCTCTTCAGTTCACAGCCCAACACCTCATCCGTACTTTCACAAATGTTGCTTGGACTAAAGCAGGCAGGTGTGATATCACCTATATTGCATACTGCACTGTCACTGCTTGGCAGCAGGCTCCTCCATCTTGCTTTCATCCTCACAGAATACACATTTCCACCACTGTTCTGCTCCTGCCAAGTCTGTAGTTGAACTCCCAGTGTTGACAGGCTTTTACAGCTCCTGGCCAGGATATGGCAGATGGGGAGAGAAACAGTTTCAACCTGCTTCCTGCCTTAGGTCTGGTCTTCACTAGGAAATTAGGTCAGAAAAATCCACACCCCTAAGTGACACTTAAACCAACCTAGCACCCTGGTGTAGACAACACTAGGCTGACAGGAGAATTCTGTCGACCTAGCTACTACCTTTCGGAGAGGTGGAGTACCTACTCCTCCTTTCGGTGTAGGTAGCATCTTCTCTGGAGCGCTACAGCGACACTGCTGCAGCATTTTAAATATAGACAAGCCCTTAGTGGGAAGCCTGCACCTCAGCTAACGGGAGGCAACCTGTTGATATCCACTGGGGCTGATTTCTATTTTCTAGTAACCTGGGGCCATCGGAACTCCCCAAACTTAGCTGAGTACAAGATCCAAGGACACCACAACTCAAGAGGACTTTGAGCCAAGACAGGTAGGAGCCAGCTGGAAGAAAAAGGTTGCCTTTTTAGAAAAATATTTTAGGAAGATTAAAGTTAGAAGTTATTTTCAGTTTAGTTTCCAAAATCTTGGCAAAAAAAAAGGGGTTAATTTAGACAACATATACATTGTAAATTTATACAAGCATTCCCAAAATCCAACTTAGGTAGGAAAACAGTGTGGCTAGACTCAAAGCAACCTCATGTTAGTTTTCTGAAGCTAAGAGTCTGGGAGAGGGTGGGAAGAGGGGAGAGCCTCAGATAGATTTCCTGTGAATACTTGCTGTTCATTTCCTTTTGTTTTTTGTTTATGGCTCCCATTCCTTGGCATTGAGTCATTTGCTCTAGCTGAATCAGTGACTTCCCAGCATCTGACTCGCAACCTTGCATTAAGAGAGATAAAGTAGTACCCATTCTGTGAAGGAGAGGGGGAGAGATAAGGAACTGAATTACACAAGTATAGTTTTAGAGGGTGGATTTCATGAGGTACAGCATCTTCTTAATAAGAAAAGGAGTACTTGTGGCACCTTAGAGACTAACCAATTTGAGCATAAGCTTTCGTGAGCTACAGCTCACTTCGAATGCATCCAATGAAGTGAGCTGTAGCTCACGAAAGCTTATGCTCAAATAAATGTGTTTAGAGACTAACATTTATTTTAGTCTCTAAACACATTTATTTGAGCATAAGCTTTCGTGAGCTACAGCTCACTTCATTGGATGCATTCGAAGTGAGCTGTAGCTCACGAAAGCTTATGCTCAAATTGGTTAGTCTCTAAGGTGCCACAAGTACTCTTTTTTTTTGCGAATACAGACTAACACGGCTGCAACTCAAACCCATCTTCTTAATGCCATTCACAAATCTTTCATTTTATGACTTTACATTCTACAGAATACAAAAACTTCAAAACAAAAAACTTTTGAATTGAAAGGAAGATACATTTCTTTCAAAAAAAAGGTCAAAACAGGACATTTCAATACTGCTGAACTCCCTTCCCCTCCCCCCTTGCCCTCTTCTCCACCAAAACAAGGTTCTGACAAGAGACAATTTTGCAAAAAGTGTTTAGATTTACCCGGAACTGCATTCTGATGGAAAACTGGTCCATCCAAGTTTTTCTGAACCTCTAATTAATATATATAAAATAAAATCAGGAAGTCAAAATGATTTTAGAATTTTGCCCTAAAATCTCATCAGCATACCCATTCCTGCGAAAATATTTTGATTTGGACAAAACTGCATTTTCCAATAGAAAACTATTTTGTTAAAAAAAAAATTCAACCAGCTCTAATTGCTATGTTTTGTGGCCTGTACCATGCAGGGGATAAAACTAACCTAGAGGATCATAATGGTCCCTTCTGACCTAAGTATCTAGGAATAAAGTATATTTTGTGCTTTTATTTCAATAAAGGTATTACTTGATATCTACATGCTTCTGAATATACGTTAACTAATAAAAGCCCTAGACATGTATAAACCTTGGTTTAGACAGATAAGGTGGGTAATATCTTATCTGATCAGCTTCTGTTTGTGAGAGACAAGCTTCCCAGCCACACAGCTCTTCTTCAGGTCTGGGAAAGGAACTCTCAGCATCAAGGCAAAATGTAATGTTGAACAGATTGTTTAGTATTCAGCACATATTGTAAGGGACCATTCAAGGTATAATGGCCCATTAACACCTCTGCTGTTATAGGACAAAGAGAGAGGGTTAGATTATTGTTACAATAATAAGCCATACATTTAGCAAAAAGAAAAGGAGTACTTGTGGCACCTTAGAGACTAACTAATTCATTTGAGCATAAGCTTTCGTGAGCTACAGCTCACTTCATCGGATGCATCGGATGAAGTGAGCTGTAGCTCACGAAAGCTTATGCTCAAATAAATTGGTTAGTCTCTAAGGTGCCACAAGTACTCCTTTTCTTTTTGCGAATACAGACTAACACGGCTGTTACTCTGAAACCATACATTTAGATGTCCATTGTAGCATGGCTCAAACAGTATTAATATTTGTTACCCAAGTGCTTTTTTTTAAAAGCACTATTCATATTGTGAGTTTCCAAGACAACCACCCCCCTGTCAGAGCCACAACGATTTAGTGGCATGGAGGCAGATTACCCAGTATGCAGAGGTACCTTGCACACTGCAGAGCTGGGCTCTGCACCAGTTCCTGGAAGGCCACTTCAGAGTGGGGAGATGTGGCCAGTATGTTGGCAGACTCAGCTCAAACTCCTGTAGATTAAGTACATGCAGATCTCAAGGTCTATTCCAGCTACAGGCTGCCTTGCTCATGGGAGGCCTTTGATTCTTTACCAGAGTTCCCCATGTGAAATGCTTGTTTATACGGGCTTTATGCAGTAGTGTGTCAATTTCACCTCCAAAGGTACTGGGGCTACAGAGGTGCAGCCCAGGAATAGGCAAAGGCAGCAGGTCCTACCCCCTTGCCAATGATGAGTGGCATTACAGACCGCCATCTGCCCCAGTGAGCGGTGGCTAGATGACTGGCAGTAGCCACTGAGGCAAGGTGGGTTTAGACGGTTAGGGGTTCCCCTAGGAGGGGAGACCCAAAGCATGGGGGCACTGCTGGGGCAGAACCCTGTGGTAAAAGGCACTGGGGTCTGGGAGGGACATGGGTGCCTGAGACAGGTGAGCCACCGGCCTACAGAGGGCGCTCCAGGCTGGAATCGAGCTAATTCACACAACAACCAGCAGGAGGCGCTGCACCGGCAAGCATCACTTCGCTACACTTACAGAACATTTCATATCAGGGTATCTGCGAGACAACTTACACAGTCAACATTTCTAAGGCACAGCATACACTAACATATCTCAACTCACCAATAAGAGAAGTTACTCTTAACATATTTTTAAAGCTCATTTAAAGATATATTCCCCATCAATGGGGTCTGTTCTCCCACTGGATGACAGCTATTTCCACTAATGCTGCGTTAAGAGCACTATTCGTCCCCATACACAGATGGGAGCCTCAGATCTCGGTTGTATTTCCCACCAAGAAAACAGTGCATCTGACCTTGTTTCCTGCAAACAAAGTTGAAAACTGCTGTACTCTTGTGTAGATAGGGGAAACTACATTTCATACTTGTAGGAAAGTGATTGACTATCAACAGCAGTGAGGCTTTTCCCAGCACACTGACTTGGGAGAAATTGCCATGCCCAACCACCACTGTTCTGTAGAGAAATGGCTTTAGAGAGATGGGGTCTGGGTGTGAAGAGATATGCAAGTTTGCTTATTAAGCTGATTCCCAAAAGCAACCTGTTAGGAAAACATTTATTTTGCATCTTCATTAGTTCAATGAAGAAAATACTGGCCAGGTCGGTAAATTTGTTACACTCATACTGGAAAACTTCATGAAATTATGTCTAAATTGAAAAGTTACTGCATTTTTTCCTAAACACCTGCATAGACCTCACTATCTAGACTCTGATTTTATTTTACACTGAATTAAAAGTAACTTGTGCATAATTAAAAATGAAAAAAAACCTTTCCTTTTACACAAAATACCATATCACCCCCCACAAAGCATTACATATCAGTTTATGGTTTTAGCACTGGGATACTAAGCAACCAGTTAAGAATTACAGTTTACTGGCAAGAGCTCTGTGACCAACAGAAAGAGTGAAGTTTCATCCACTGTATGCAACAATTTGTATGAATTACCAAAAAAGTGTATAAAAAAATTAGTTTACAGCAATTGCTTGTGAGGTTAATTCCCCCCAACATCTTAAGTTTCTACAGAGCAGGGTGGTGAATATGGTGGGAACATATTAAAGTTAACACGATTTGCTACATGATATGAATGCAATACTAATCAAAAGGGTGGTATTTACTGCATTGTCAAATTCCACATTTGCAAATGCAAACAAGAAATTAAATACAATTTTTATTTCTGTGACCAAAATTAAAAATATCTTTAACCACAATTCTGCTTCATCACAGTGCGGAATATTTCAAGGATTTATTGAGGCATATCTTTACATACAAAAGTAGAGACTGAGGAAAAGCCAGAGTAGTCTATACAAAATACAGTCTGTGTACATTCTGAAGCTGTACCTTCTCAGTAGCTATTTATACATTTTTCAAACTAATCCCTTATCCAATGATTTAGAATGTTTTATACCATCAGAATTTCTAGATTATTAGAACCATTAACATTGAGCGCATATATTTATACCCTTCAATTGTCAATCCAGATGGCTGAAAGAATGTGACCTAAACTGGGTTTGCACAGTTTTGAGGGACAGACTAACCGAGGAACTCACATGGTCTGAAATGGAGCTCTTAGCATAGGATAACCGATGCTGCAGCGTATTTAAGACTAAAAATCCCAGGTGAAATACTGGCCCATCTGAAGTTAATGGCAAAACTCCCATTGTTCTGCAAGACCAGGACTTCACCCCTTGTTTTTGAGATGCAACACTTAGGGCACATTTTCTTGCTCTTCATATTCTTTTCCAGATACTGCACCCACAAAAAAGTTAAAGAACAAATGGAACAAAAGCAAACATTTTTTAAAAACACTGAGTGCTGTTGGGGAGAGCTAAGCAGTGCTCTGAGCAAAAGACACTGAAGTGAACATGAGCGAGTTCATACTAAAAAAAATGAGCAAAAATTATCTTTATCCAAAATGGAGACATTATTGCTGCTACACTTCTGCTACTGGCTGAAAAAGGGAATGACATGGGAAATGGCGACACTGTGAAATGAACTATAGATGCTTTTAAAGCTCTCTACAAACTTTTTTTGTCCTAAATGTACTGCAGCGTTAACAGCTATATTGAAACAGTTTTACAGTTTCAAGGGAAAACGAGCGTTGTGTAGTTTAGAAAGCAACTCCAGAAGTTAAAGACCACCCCAGTCTGAGGGAAAAATTATTTCCCACTATCACATGGAGCAACAGTTCTCACTACAAACCTCATCTTCAATTAATAATTTAAAGAAAAACCCACCAAACCCTTCTGTTGCATATCTGAAACAGAAATTCTTTCAGCACACTTAGGCCTCAGTCCTGCAACTGCATTGGAATGAGCTGACCCCCGAGCTTTCACAAGACAGTACTTAAGTCATCAGCAGTGACCCACCACATTTACAAGAACATTTCAGGAGTATTCAAAACAGTAAATGTTAGTACTGTAAGAAATGCTCAACTCATTTCTTAAAAGGATACAGAGACGCTGGCTCTTCAGGTACCTTTCCCAACGTGCTACTTTACAAATTTAAATTTAAAGCATTTCTTTCTGCGTCATCTGTGCAAATGTGTATCTGTAAGTATTATTGCACATTAAAAAAAGCTTTGTAGTGAAAACAGGACTGAAGACATGGCATTCTCCAAACAGAACAAAAAGCTATCTGTACAGTAAATGCTAATTTAAAAAATGCCAAGATTTAAAATCTAAGCACATAATACTGACAAAATGTTAAATTGGACAATATACATAAATTACATTTGCAAATACTTGTAGAAATTTTAAACATTTAATACTCTTAATTTCACAAATCAGCTAGATCACTGTCAAACAAAGGATCTAATTAATGAATTAAAAAATGTCGTCCCCCCCCCAGAAAAATATCATTGAGAAACAAAAAGGAAAAGAGAAACAACTTGCAATCTTAGACAAAGCACTGGAAAGAGTCAAAGCATTTCAGCTTATAGAGGTAGTACTAGCCACATCCAGCTAGAAATACATTATATTTGTACTATGATGAAATAACGTAGTAAAATGTAGAAAGACTATAAAATTTACAAAAATAAATAGTTTTGAACGCTTTAGAAAATGCAAGATACTTCACTGACAAGTGTCTTGAGTCTGCTTTTCCAACCAAATGGAAGTGACATTTGTTTTAATATTTTTAAAATATACCTATATCTCTAGTAATGCTGATGGATTTGCACAATCAAAATATGCAACTCCAATGTATGCCAACTTGGCATGTATTTTAATATTAAAAATAAAATCTAGGCTTCATAAGAGACTCCCATATGAAATTCACTTTGTATGTAAATTCTTCTGACAAATTAAAAATTGCACATAAACATTTATTCAAAGGGGGTGAGGGGTGGCGGGTAAGGATATGTGCATGTTTTTATGTCAATACACACGCACCCCCAGAAGGAAAAAGATGATTGCACAATTTCTCAAATAAATAATTTCATTTTAAAAACTGCCACTTTTTTGATTTTAACTGAGACATTTTAAGAACTACTCGTGGACAATTGTGTTTTGTTTTAAAAGAAATTCCTTGCAGCTTTCCCAGCCAGTGGCTTTATACTCAAACCAATGTTAAGTGGCAGTACGGAAAGTATCTTTGGTTAAAAAAAAATAAATATCAAGATCCAACAAGAATTTCCATGATATGGTCCAACTCACTCAGATCTGTTCTACATATTGGAATATTGTTTGCTGAGGAAGCATTGCAAGATGGGAAGGTTTTCAATGTTTCTTCTGTAGCAGCAGAAGGTGGTCTAGGTGCCATTAGTGGGGGAGAGCAGAAGTCTGAATCATACATTGAAGTGTCAATATCTTCAAAGATGTCATCTATAGCCAAATCTTTTAAGTAACTGGTTGAATTTGAAATTTCAAAGGAACCAAATACACATTCTGCTCCCTTCAAATCTTGTCTATCATCTTCTAGTTTTAGACATGTGTTTTCTGGAGACTTCGGCTCATCATCTCCAGCTGGAACCAAAGAAGTAGGTGGACTTATATCTTCCATGAAGTCCAAATCCTTCAGAATAGATGAAATGGCAGATGACATGTCGTCATCTGAAACCATCAGCAGGCTATTTTCAATTGGGCCTTCTGCAGACCATGAGTTACAACAGTTAGACTCTTGCTGGCTACTACCTGAAGGCAAATGTAAAGAAATTCCAGATGAATCAATTCCTGGGTAGCTGTGAGGATTGGGAGCAATGCCATTGCATACATTAATTGGCTGCTGGCTACTCTCTTGTCTCATTTCCTCCTGAATTTGCCTTACTGTGTTGGCTATGAGCACAGAACGGTGTAAGTTTGGTTCCACCAGCATTTTGTAAGTTTGTAGTTTAGTGAGGCACATATTCAGCACTAACTGCCTCTTAAGTGGATAGGGCAGATTTCGACTGGAATCAAAGGCACTTGAGAGACCAGCCATGTTCTCCTCATAGTCACTCAGCTTGCGTTTTAGGCCTCTCCCCAACATGAACCTGCAAAAGAAAAATTCTAGTCAATCTTTTATACTTTTAATTAAGCATCATTGGAAAACACTACACTTTTGCAAAAGCTACATCCCTAACAGTGGGCAGTGGGGATAACGGAGACAGTTTATCTAAGTTAATCAATGCTAATGAGAGCTGATCACACATAGCTATTTAAAAGGGAGCATACCCTCTCTTCGCCAGATGTTTTTATTTCTATTGAGAAAGATGTATTGTTTTCCCAACTAGATTCCCTAATAATCCTTACAATTTTAGATTGGAGAAAAAATATTTCAGCTATTTAATCATGAGATGTAAATTGTATTTAACAATAGTGAGAACTACAAAAAATTGCATCAACAGGACCATACTGAGGCTCAGGATGGATAAAAGTCAATTTAAAAAAACCCGAAACCCCCCAAGTTTTTTGGATAAAATGCTTTTTGAGGAAATAGGGATTATAAATTCAAATTCTATAGTATGAGACAATATATTCATGTAATGCTTAAGAAAAAAGTTTTGTAAATGAGTTCCAATAGTTCATGGATTAGGGGTTCCACAGGCTTCTGTATAGATTATTTAGGTTAATCTTTCTATCTACCCAGTGGGACTCAGTGCTCAGTCTAGAAGATACCATCAGAGATGCTTAGTTTTGCAGTTCTCAAACTGTGGATGTGTGTCTCCAGAGGTAACATGCTTGTTAACAGCAAAAGTGTTTTTAAAATATATAGAGGTGAGAAATGACAGATCTCAACTCTACTGTCCGGCTGCAAATTTGTGTACAGAGTCAATCCCTTACCTCTCTCTAAAAGTGCAAAGTTTCAAAACGTTCAGTGAACAGAAGATTTTTGGGGTGGAATAGGTCTGGACAAGGAGAAAGTCTGGAGATAAATGTGAGAAGAGAGGAACATATGCTTGTTTTTTAAAAATATTATAGGTTTGCTGTTGAAGAAAAAATCCACAATGCTTAACATTGTTGTTTTAGTTAAATAAAACAATTTAAAATGTCTGTCTGGTGATGCTCTCCTCCTAATACAGCCTGGAAGGAAAATCCTCCAAATATTAATGATTAACCTGCTGAATGGGAGATATTTATGAAGTCATTGGGAGGTGAACTATCTGCTTCAATTACCTTTGGTAAATGAAATAACCGAACATTCACTTTCATAGCTGTAAAACTAATCTGAAAAGTTTTCAAAATAAATTACTGTTTAAAAATGTATAGTGTGTACCTTCTAAAAATGAAACCTACATCTACCTCTGAGTTGTGAAGAATATGTATTAAGGTTATACCAACCAACAAGAATGCACTTTTATGTAGAAAACCATGATTAAATAGAGGGTCTTCCTGACTAGTGATTTAAATCAAATCCACCCTTTTGAGGCTTTTTATAGCTGCAGAACTTTTTAATTGAACATTTTGTAGGCTTACTAGGCCAAGTATTTTGGAATAGAGCTCACAACCCTTTCAGGCTAGAAAGACAGAATTATAGAGGAATTCAATAAAGATAGGAAAAAGGGTCACAGCTATCCTGCCAAGTAAACAGAGGTTCATTATTATAACTGCCCTAGCTATATGGAATATTTCAGAATTTGCATTATATTATTCACTTGTTAGTGGACAATATAGTTAAAATTGCTAAACAGGTTTCATTAACCTTTATTTTTATATGGTCAGAACTTTCTAAAAATATACCTTGCAAGCAGAAATTTCCTTTCCTGAATTCCCCTCCTCTCCCAACTGGAACACACAGCTGCCTGAGTTGAGTTCAGCACAGTCCCTCCCTGTGCCATGAAACTTACAAGATGGATTTTGAGACTTAGCACGTACAGGTAGTAGCTCTCACTGAGTAGATCAGCCACTAGGTAGGGTTATATAATAAAGTTGCGAGGAATAGAAAATTAGCTACTACACTCCCACAATAGAAAACTGTATTCAGTCAGTGTTCGAGACACAAGGTGGGTGAGGCAATGTTTTTTATTGGCCCAGCTTCTGTTGGTGAGAGACGAGCTTTCGAGCTTACACATAGCTATTCTTCAGCCCAGACCTGAAGAAGAGCTGTGTGTAAGCTCTAGTATCCTGGGACCAACATGGCTACAACATTTCAGTCAGTGTTCATATGTAGATGTGCTCCCTACATATGTACATGTGAAGTGCACCCCATTTAATGTATGCCAGTAAGCACCAGTGAGCCCAAAGGGCTTAGAAGTGTTTAAATTCCTTTATAAACGCAAACTTCTCAACGGATGTTGTCAGCATTTATGCTGCCTTAAGATATTACACCAGGGATTTCAAGCCATTTATGTGCGGATGCCACTAAATAGTCAGAAAATTTAAAAGTACAGGCAGTGAAAAGGCAGCAGTGAAGGGGTCCAGATATGCCAGGCAAGGGAATTTGGCTGCAGGACAGCCCCTTTCCATTGCTGATCAAGAATCCTGCCAGTCATTGCACCAAACAGTGAGGGATTTTGATTTATGGTTAAACAAATTTTCTGGGGACTTCAACACTCCAGACTACTCTCTAACTCCAAGAACAAAAAACAAACGAGAAGCCTACAGTCTCACTTAATGAACTAAGTGGGGAGTAGAACGCATCATGCAGTTTCATTCCCAAATGGAAGTAGAGCACGTAGAAGCTTATTGAAGACCCTTAAGGGGGAAAAACAAGCCTGCTGCTTCTCAGTGACCTTACTAGAGAAGGTAAGTGGAATTGCATGGCACCAGAGATGACAACTGCAGGATCCTGTGGGCTTTCGCTTGTAGATGATTAAGGCCTTGAAAACAGAGGTATCCATCTTGGACTCCCCAGCTAAGTTCCCTATACGCTGCTGGGCCACGCAGCAGCCTATTTATCACTCAGGGAACCCACCCATATTTAGCATGCAAGCACTCAAGGGAACCTGCCCGGGGACCTGCTGCAGCTGGGATGCCCCTCTCCCCAACCTAACCCAGCCCCCAACCTATCACTGCAGCCCTCCAGCCCCAACTATGCTGCAGCCCAGGTGTCCCTCCCATGGCTTGGCCCCACCCTGGACCTGCAGGGGGTGGGGGAGGGGCACCTATTCTGTGGCCCTTGCCCTGGAGCTGCCACAGCAGGGAGAGGTGCCTCTTTCTCTCTCTTCTCCCTCACCCCCACTGCTGTAGGGAAGAGAGCACTAGGGAGAAGTTCTCACCCCGGCGTAGCCCCAGAGCACCCTCCTGCACCCCTCATCCCATGCCCCACCCCAGAGGCCCCCCCCCCCCCCGCCAACCCTCTGCCCCAGTCCTAAGCCCCCTCCCACACTCCGAACCCCTTGGCCGCACCCCCACCATATGAATTTTGTTATGTGCACCGACCGATAGGCTATAGTGGTGCACATAAAATTCATTCTGCACATGGGTGGGAAAAATTAGAGGGAACACTGCTCCCCAGTGTAGGTATGCAGCTCTTCCCCCCACCCCACCCCAAACAGACCACCTACACACAGCACCCAGAATTCAGTCTTCCTCTCAAAACTGTTCCATAACTGCCAACATTTATATGAAACCCCATAAATTCCTGGATCTGTTCTTACTTCTCAAAACAGATTTTTCACAGATTTATAGATTCCAAAGCCAGAAGGGACCACTGTGGTAATCTCTTCTGATCTCCTGAATAACACCAGCCAGAAAACTTCCCTGAAGTGATGCCTAGAGAATATCTTAGAAAAAAATCCAATCTTGGTTTAAAGATTGCCAGTGATCTGGAATCCACCACAACCCTTGATAAATTGTTCCTCTGGTTAGTTACCCCTCACTGTTAAATTACTTTTTACTTGAAGGGGAAAGTAAACTTTGTACGCTGGACTATTTCAGCCCCATAGCTCTAAACATACTAGGAATTTTGTACTGCATGTGTAAAAAAGTTACTTTTCCATTTTTTGGGGGAGGGTGGGGGAAGAGAACATGCAGTAGTCCTTGGTAAGAACTAATTGCAAAGTTTCAGCTTGAGAAATTCAGCAGCGAGTAAACTTCATAAAATCTTACACCAGAAAAGTCCTCCCTCTACCCTTTCATCTCAAAAAGTGAATAGATTTTGCTCCATACTCTCTCCTTCAGCCCCCTCTCCCCAAATTCACCTACAGCCTGAGAACACATACAGAAAACTGTATCTAAAGATTTTCAGAAAGCTAAAAAGGGAGGTAATGTTTTATAATGAAAGTCTCAACACTAACTATAAAATTTATAAACCACACATTTTACTATAAACAGATAATTTCTCACATTTACAGCACGCATATGGAGAGTCAAACTGTGGCAGAGAACACCACAGAAATGCCTGCAAATAAATCAGAGACAAGGTGGGTGAGGTAATATCTTTTATTGGACCAACTTCTGTTGTGGGGGGGAGCTTTCCAGCTACGCTGAGCAGGTCTGGGAAAGGTACAGTGTCACAGCTAAATACAAGATGAAACAAATAGTTTAGTATATGTAGTTAGCACATATTCTACGAGACCATTCAAGGTGATTAATACCCTTGTAGTCATAAGACAAAAAGGGGAGTCAGTGGGTTACGATTGTTGTAATAAGCCATAAATCCGGTCATTATTCAGTCCATGATTTTTAGTGTCTAGCAAAAGTTATGAGCCTGGGAGCTGAAATTCATCTTTTGAAAGTGTTGTGCAGGTTTCTTTTGATGATGAGGACAGATAGGTCCGGTATAGAGAGATCGTTTTGTGAGATGGTGTTCCTGTCTTTTATCATGTTCCTATGAGAATTCATTTAACAGTATAGGATTGTCTGGTTTCACCCACACAGTTGTTATTGGGGCCTTTAGTGCACTGGATGAGGTAACATCACGTGTTGTGATAGGCATGTGTAGGACCCATGGATCTTGGAAGGTGTGTTGTGGAGAGTTGTTGATCATTGTAGAAGTGGAGGTATGTCTGCAAGTTTTGTGTCTGTTGTTCTAACAGGGCCTGAAGCCGCTTTGAGTTGGTGTGTCCTGGTCTGTGGGGAGCCTGCTTCCGATGATGATCTTGGAGAGGTCGGGGGGTTGTATGAAGGCCAGAAAAAGGGGTTCAGGGAAGATTTATTTCAGGATGGGGTCTCCACTGAGTATGGGTGGTAGTAGTTTGATGATACCCGAGATGGGTTCCAGTGTTGAGTGGTAGGTGACAACTAGGGTTGTGTGGTCAGAGGGGGTTTTATTTCTGTATTGAAGCTGGTTCTCTTGGAGTATTTGGGTGCCCTGTTCCATGATGTGAGCTACTTTTCTGGCGGAGTGTCCTTGTTTGGTCAAAGTGGTTTTGAGTGTGCTAATGTGTATTCTGAACTTTCTCCTCAGAGCATATTTTGTGGTATCTGGATGCCTGGCTGTAGATAACAGATTTCTTGGTGCATTTGGGGTAGTTACTGTATCTATGAAGATAGGTGTGCTGATCCATGGGTTTCTTGTATGTAGTTGTCTGTAGGGTTCCATTGTTGAAGCTGATTGTGGTGTCCAGGAATTTGATGTTAGTGTGGGAGTATACCAGAGACAGTTTAATGGATGGGTGGTGGTGGTTGAAATTGTGGTGGAAATTGGAAGGGATTTTAAGTAATCTGTCCAGAGGATGAAAAATATCATTGAGGTGTCCTCAGAATATCCTTGGTTCTGTGGTGCATTTATCCAGAAATTCCTCTTCAAGGTCCCATGAGGAGGATGGCATACTGGGGAGCCATGCTAGCACCTATGGTTGTTCCCATTGTTAGACAAAGTGTTCGTTGTTGAATGTAAAATTGTTATGGCTGAGCATGAAATGGATGAGTTTGGCAATACAATGTAGTGGATATCTGAGGGTTGTCCACTGTCTTGTAAATATTTGAGGCAGACAGCTATGCAGTCATTGTGGGGGATGTAGGTGTATAGGAAAGTGAAATGCATAGTGGCATGGATGGTGTTCCGAGGGAGGCTGTTAATGGTGCAGTGTTTGGACACTTCACCTGGAATGATCCTCAGAATATGTGTTTACTACTTATGCTAAACTATCTGTTCAATCTTATATTTAGCTGTGATACCTTAAGTACCTTTCCCAGACCTGAGGAAGAGCTGTGTGTAGCTGAAAAGCTTGTCTCTCACCTCACACACTTTGTGTCTCTAATATCCTGGGACTGACACAGCTACAACAACTCTGCATACTATAAATAAATCAGTCAGATGTGACTTGCCCATCCTTTAGACTTTTTTGGTAAGGTATGGGAATTTGTAAATGCTACTCCCTAAGAATAGTCAATTAACTGTAAATCAAAAAATCAATATTCAATGCCTACATCAACACAGATTAGGGTGGGAAGAGGTCTGAAATGTTAACAGCAGATATTCAAGGAAGCCCCTTTGATGCTGGATATTAGTTATTTTTTTGCTTTTTATAGTCACTGTTGGTGCATCATCTTAAGACCTGCAAAAGGAAAATAAAAAATGTGAAGTGCATGGGACAGTTACAGTCTTAATAGCTTTACCTAATAGCTTTCTTTGACAAGGTAACAAGCCTTGTGGATAGGGGGAAGCAGTAGATGTGGTATATCTTCACTTTAGTAAGGCTTCTGATACTGTCTCACATGACCTTCTCAAACAAATTAGGGAATATAGCCTAGATGGAGCTACTATAAGGTGGGTGCATAACTCATTGGAAAACCATTCTCAGAGAGTAATCACCACAGTCAAACTGGAAGGGCATACTGAGTGGGGTCCCACAGGGATTGTTCCTGGGTCCAGGTCTGTTCAATATATTCATAAATGATTTAGATAATGGCATAGAGAGTACATTTATAAAGTTTGTGGACAATACCAAGTTGGGAAGAGTTGCAAGTGTTTTGGAGGATAGGATTAAAATTCAAGATGATCTGGACAAACTGGAGAAATGGTCTGAAGTAAAGAGGATGAAATTCAATAAGGACAAATGCAAAGTACTCCTCTTGGCAAAGAACAATCAATCAATTGCATGCACACAAAAAAAGGGAAACGACACCTAGGAAGGAGTACTGCGGAAAGGGATCTGGGGATTATAGTGGATCACAAGCTAAATATGAGTCAACAGTAACAGTGTTGCAAAACAAAGTCAACATCATTCTGGGATGTATTAGCAGGAGTGTTGTAAGCAAGACACTAGAAGTAATTCTTCCACTCTATTTCATGCTAAGGCCTCAGCGGGAATAGTGTGTCCACTTCTGGGCACCACATTTCAGGAAAGATGTGGGACAAATTGGAGAAAGTCCAGTGAAGAGCAACAAAAATGACTCAAGGTCTAGACAACATGACCTATGAGGAAAGATTGAAAAAATTGGGTTTGTTTAGTCTGGAGAAGACGGGGGGAGGAGGCAGGTGGCATTATCACAGTTTTCAAGTACATAAAAAGGTTTTTTACAGGGAGGAGGGAAAAAAATTCTTCTCCTTAAATTCTGAGGGTAGGACAAGAAGCAATGGGCTTAAATTGCAGCAAGGGAGGTTTAGGTTGGACATTAGGAAACCACCCTGACAGGAATTTTTAAGCATTGGAACAAATTACCTAGGGGGGTGGTAGAATCCTACCTCTTCCTGTCCCTGCTCCACCCCTGCCCCTCCTCTTCCCCACTTCTTTCCACACCCTCCCTTGAACGTGCCCCATCCCCGCTCCACCCCTTCCCTTCTAGTGCCTCCTGTACACTGTGGAACAGCTGTTCAGCAGTGTGCAGGAGGCGCTAGGAGGGAGGGGGAAGAGTTGATCAGCGGGGCCAGTGGCCCTGGACATGACTTGTGGATCCCCTGGAGTACCCTCACAGACCCCCCGGGGTCCATGGATCCCAGTTTGAGAAACCCTGGTCTAACTGTTCTTAAAAACCTCCAAACACCTTTCAGGAATGGTCTAATTATTACTTAGTCCTGCCTTGAGTGCAGGGGACTGGACTAGGTGATCTACTGAGGCCCCTTCCAGTCCTATACTTTATGATTCTATGAAGTGGCTCAAAACAACAATGCCTAGATATTAACCAGTCCTACTACTATACACGTTAAAAAAAACAAGCAGTTCTATATTTGAGTTAAGTGTATTTTTTCTACTTGGTTGCAGGGACAACTGATTACTGTAGAGAGAACACAGCGTGGCTAACACTCAGCTATAATATGCAGTTCTGAGAAAAGAAAAACTAAAGGACTTCAGTTTCTGCTGAAGACATTGGTAAAGCCTGGACCTGGTTTTGCCCATACAACTGGAAAGGGTTTACTCCCAGACTCAACACAAAAACACAGAACGTTAAACAATCAAATTAGAAATCCAGTGGCAGATTAATGGCAGATCCTTACCACGCAAGGATCCAAGCCCAGTACAAGGCAGAAGGCCTCCCAACTTCCCTTTCATGTGAGTACTGCGTACAACCAGCAGTAGTCCAGCTGACTACTTTAGCGGACAGTCCATTACCACACATTTTGCATTAAGACAACCTGCTGCTAGATTTCTGGGTAGAGGGGGATGGCAGGAAGAAAGCCCCCCTTCACCCCAGAGGATGATCCCATCTCAGATTTTCAGACTTTCAGAACATACTACAGGGCTTCCGATGTATCCATCTGCCTGGACCATAACATTACTTAGCGTGTGCAGAGTCGTCTAGCCAAGCAATGGCATCTTCGGTAGCATGATGCAGTTCTTCTAGGCCACCGCTGAACCTAGTCAGCAGGCATTCATTGACAATGTGCATCATCTTCTGTGTTGCGTCACAACTGACCTGAACTGGACCATAACTGAAGAGTGCTGTCTCCTCTAAGGTAACAGGAGCAAGAGATGGAGCAGCACTCAGGAACAACTGAGGGTGGGGAGCAGATGGGGAAGGAGTGGGGGGGAAGCCAGGACGGTGAGAAAAGAATGAAAGTGAGACTCCTACATCAATACACACAGACACAGACTATAGGATGTTCCTGTAGGAAATCAAATTTGCCATTCAAAATGAAGTTTTAAGTTACATGTGGGGCTAGTAGTTCTGTCTATTGTTAAGTTGCCCAATACTTTCCATTACAAAGATGTTGCTTTCAGTTGGTTTTAACTTTGCCAAACTTCAACTATCTGGGCGAAAGTTTTTCACAAAAATAGTTCAGTTGTTTCAAAGAACAAAGACTAGAGACTATACTGAGCAAATCACCTAAATCAAACTTTTTAAAAGTGGTCATTAATTGTCTCTCTCTTTTTCTGGATGCTCAACTTAAGACATCTGGAGCCCGATTTTCAGAAATGCTGAGTTCTTAACTGTAGATCAAGTCTATAGAAAATGTGCTTTGAACATATAAAATGCAAAAATAATGTGAAATACTCAAAAATCAGAGCCTACATAATCTCAAATTGGACAACCAAAATTAGAATACTCTGGCAATTTGGGGCACAATCTTTGTGGGGGGAAAATCTATTTTATGAATAATGTCACTACCCCATCCCCTGGGAGCATTGTGAAAGTAATTTAATTAATGTTTGCAAAGCAGCCATCTGCTACAGTTAAGAGTGTCACAGAAAAGCCATGAGAAAATATCTAATTCTGCAATCAGTGCAGGGTTTAGATAATGTGCAGCAAAATGGCCTGGAACCACATGCTGAACAAGGATAAAAAAATATTGAATAGCTTACCCATTCAGGGAGCGTCATCCATCCTGCACACTGAATGAAAAAAAACAGTATCTTAATACATATGGAAAAGAGGGCCAAATTAAGGTTGTACAGGAAACCGAAATCTAGCATTTCCTAACTTTTGAATGTTTGACTTCACAACCTTCAAGTTATTTTAATGTAATTTTTCTGCAGTACATATTTAGGCTTCATTGTCAATCCAGGAACCTTTATACGTCAAATCAATTTCACTAATATAGGTAAATGCTAATCCCTACATTCTCTCTCAGAGAGGTGCATGGTGTTTTACTTAATGCAAACCTATCCGTTTTAGGTAGAAGACACTCAGCTAAATTCCAGCTCATGGCGCTGAAATTTTCAGAGACATGGGCATTAAAAACCTTAAAGTTGCATGAAACAGTTTTATATAGTTTGTTTTAACTTTTCATTTCACAGTGTGCCTATCACACTAAAAACTCCAACACACACATGCATTAATGCCCTCCTTTACCTCCCCCCACAATAGCTAAACAAAATAAGTTCTACCTCCTTAATACTAGCTGTTCTAGAAATGTTTAAGAATAATACAGTTAGTCACTGTAGCTTTCTAAACATTAGACTTAAAACTCTTTAGTACATGAAGAGGACTGAGAGCAAAGCAAATTTGTTTTTAATCAAATCTATTTCTAAATCCATAGAAGGGGTGAGACTTTTAGAATACCTAGTCTTATTTGCAGCAGCCTTAACTGTGCCTGTATAATGTGGCTGTCTGCCTAACTGCACGAATGCTGCAAGTCTGTTTTTAGAAGCTAGATAATTTTATAAGTATGGAAATTTTAAAGATAATAAAACCAAAGCAGCTTGCTATAACTCTGCAGCTAACATTTCCACTAGTAACCATGATACTACTGTCATTTTACACTTCAATTCTGTGTCAAATACACTCTAATGTTGACCTACAAAAGACATGAAGCCCCTCTTACCAAATAAGCCACATTTTATCAGGCCTTTTGCTTTACTTTCTAGTATAAAATAATTTGTCAAATTGTCACAAGAGTATATTTTTAACAGCTGCTCCAGGTTTCTATGGGTAACTTACCTTTTAAGAGAACTGTAATTTTTTCCAGGTACTTTTTTTTGTACTGCTCCATTACACAGCATGGAACTATGACCACGTTGTTTAATTTTGTAATCCACTTCCCACTATAATTTTTGGAACAGACGAAGAACCAACCTCTATCAATTCCATACCCAGATAATCCTGTGTTACTGCTCTCCAGTTGTCAGTCCTTTCAAACAGCTGACAGAACTGTACAATCTGGTCAACAGAGAAGCACAAACTGGACATGCTAGAATTGTAGGAGGAGCTTCTGGAAACTGCTGTGAAGTGTATCCTTGCTTTAGCCTAATTCCAGGAAGCTACTCAACACTCAAAAATAGGGCCCTAGCAAAATGATTGTGTGTGTACTGATTTCAAAATTGTACTGAAAATATACAAAGTGAGCACAGACTAAAGCCTATGTCAACATAAACCTGAGATTTGTACTTATCCAGTTAGAAATGAAAGGACAAGTTATCTATAAAAACTAGAACACATTTTAGAAAATAATTTAGGGTCTCCATTGGAGACCCTGGTCATCACGCACACAGAACAATTAAAAATAGGGAATTCTACACTTATGTATTTTGGGTACTGTCCTCACATCTACTTAACCAAAGTTAGCATACAATGTGAACCAACATTGAGTTATAGGTCATTTATCATGGAAAGCTTACATTAAGAGTTTTGAAAGCCTAATTACTTCTTGACCATTAACAAATCAAAAGCAGCTTCCTTTTCACTGTTACGAGGGCCAAACACTCCCATCCATGTCAATAAGCAGAGAGGAGCTCACATCCACAGATCCAGTCTGGAGTAGATGCTGGCTGAGCAGCATGCTTCTCACTTAAGCCCCATGGTAGCTCCACAGGAATTTTGCCCCTTTGGGTTGGGAGAAAGCAACCACGGGCCACAATTCTAAACTGTACTCAAGTATGAAGGAAGTGGGAGGAGACAGGGAGGCATGTCACTGATCAACCATCAGCAAAGAATGCCAAATGGGAAGCCTGGTTAGAGCAGGGAGCGATGCAAAAGAAACACTCCAGGCTCTCAAATGTTAACCTTGAGAAGCCTGTGGCAGATTATACAAGTGCTACAATTTTAGAAGAAGACACCAGCTCCATCCGTCACAGGGACCAATGCTGCAGAGCAGCTGCTCCTGACATGTGGTGAGGAAGTGCAGCTGGAAACAGCCGCAGGAGGAAAGCAGTGAATGATTGAGTTAGAATCTCCCACTATTTCTGCTCGGGCAAGCCCACTTCCTTGTTTCCTCTTTCTCCACCTTTCATAAAACATCCTACCAGATGTATGCAACACTGTTAAACTTTGAAACTTGCACTACATGCAGTTCTAACGAGAGAAAGCATCCAAGAAAGTGAATTTATAGAATTTATTACTGTATAAGTGTGCACACTTTTCCTTCTCATGAACAATACCCAGCACTGGGGCTAACTGGTATTTATTTGCTGTTACAGTTCATGCTGATGAACACGATCTCGAAGGAAGCATTTGGCCTGCATTATGCAGGTGGTCAGACTGGCTGATCACAATGGGTCCTTCTGACTTTAGAATCTGACTTGGCCTTGTTGGATCTCCTGGTGCTTTTCTTTCTGCACAGGTGAGGGGTTACTTTTACGATCATCTTTACTGTACTTATGCCTGTTTAAGGGCATATCTACGCTACAAAATTAAGCCTACTTAAGTTAGGTCCACCTACACCACCACAGTAATTAAATCAGGTCTTTGTGTCCACACCACGCTCCTTCCGTCAGTGGTGCGTGTCCTCACCAGAAGCTCCTGCACCAACTTTAGTGGGGCCTTATGGGGAAATGACAACCAGAGCCCCAATGCCCTGGGCCAACAGCCGGAGTCCCGGGGCTGACAGGGCACCATCTGTCAAAGGCAGCAACAGGCGATGTCAGCAACACAGTGTCCACACAGACACTGTGTCGACCTAACTACACCAACCTAAACGCTACCCCTCTCATGGAGGTGGAGTTATTAGGTCGGTGTAGCGGGCGAGTTAAATCGGTGGGCGGAACATTGCAGCGTAGACGTTTACACAGTTAGGTTGACGTAAGACAGCTTATGTCAACCTAACTCTAATGTAGACCAGGCTTAAGTCAGGTATACTACCTTGTGGGAATAGCCACAACATTCATGTTTGCTTTTCTTATTTCCAAGTCTTAATAAAGTAGAATAACTATACCAAGAAAGTCAAAATCAGAAACGTAAAGCTGGAAGGGACCCTGAAAAGTCATCAGGTCCAGCCCCCCATGCCGACACAGGATCCAAGTAAACTTAGACCCTCCCTCACCGGTGTTCATCCAATACCTTCTTAAAAACTTCTAGTGATGGAGATTACACAAGCTCTCTTGGAAGCCTAATCCAGAGTTTAACTACTCTTACATTTGGAAAATTTTCCTAATATCTAACTTAAGCCTCCCTTGCTGCAGATTAAGTCCCTTACTTCTTGGCCTACCTTCAGTAGATATGGAGAACACCTGATCAGTCTTCTTTGTAACAGCCCCTAATATATATGAATACTGATCAGATCCTCCCTCAATCTTTTTTCCCCTCAGGACGCAACACGCCAATTTTTTTTTTTTAACCTTTTCTCATAGGCAAGGTTTCTAAGCCTTTTATCGTTTCTGTTGCTCTCCTCTGGACTCTCTCCAATCTGTACACATTTTTCTTGGTGTATGGTACCCAGAACTGGACACACTACTCCAACTGAGGCCTCAGCAGTGCTGAGCATATTAGAACAATTACCTCCAGGTTTTACATACAAACGCCTGCTAATACACCCCACAATTATATTAGCTTTATTCACAACTGCATCATGTTGTTGACTCATTCAGATACGACATAGTTTGACTGATATGCTTTCAAAATTTCAGATTTTAGAGTGCCCATATGACTGTATGAGGCACTTAAGATAAAACACCTAAAAGACAAGTCTCACTGCCCCAAACTTACAACATAAGTGATGGACTTGATAGACAAGAGGATAGGGCAAGAAAGGGCACAGGTTATGGAGATTTTACATGATGACCCAGTTTAAGTTCTCATACTTCTTTTTTGTAAAGACTCATTTAACGTAGGCAATACTAGAGAAGTGAGATTTTAGCAATAATTTGAATTAGGTGAGGGTTAAGGGCTTGAGTAGATTCTGAAAGAGTGGTGTTCCAAGCACTAGGAACAACATAGGAGGAGATATGGAGACAGAGACATAGGGGTGCCTACAGTAAGTCAGCAAATTAACAGTGGGCATCTAGAAAGGAAGTTTGTAGGTGACTTTTAGAAATAGTTATAATTCAGAACCATCAAATTGTGCATACAGCTAGTATATGTAACTGTGTGAACTTGTTCTCCTCATCTTTTCTCCTTCCTGCCTACTATTTGCCACTTACCTATCAATATGTGGTACTTATCTGGCTCCCATCACTGTAGTATCTGAGCATGACAATCTTTAATGTATTAACTAATGTACTTGTTGCATCCAGTCTTAAACTGTAAACATCCAAGGGTAAGGGAGCATATCTACCCACATTCTATCTCAGCACCTAGCACAGTAAGGTCCTGACAACTGGCGGTTGCGTATTCCTGCAATGGCTTCCCCCTCTCCTCCCCCCCTCCCCCCGTAAAGAGAGACAAGAGCAGCAAAGAGGTAGAGAAGCTAGTATTGTTAATGGAGCAGAGATCAAGGGACAAAACAGAAGTGACCAGGTTGGACATTAGGAATGGATTTACACTGACAACCCAAAATAGCTTACATAACACAGCAAGGCGTGATTGGATAATCACAACTAGTGCCCTGCTAGCCAAGGTTCCTGAGGATTTTACAGTTCAACTCAGGTTTCTATTAACAAACAGGGCTGGGTCATTTTATGAGGTGAGACAAGAAGGATTCAACATATTATACTAAATGATAAGCTATGACTCTAGCCTTATGGACAGAATGAGACTTACTTAAAAAGCAAAATGCTTTTATTTTAGCTAAATGGTATGAGATGAAATAGGAGGTATGCATGTCTGAAATGGTTTAAAGAGGAATATTGACACATACTGCCTTGAATCTTTGTTACTTCCAAAAATCTAAGCTCTTGTGCAGTGAAGTTATTTACTGGAGCTAGAATCCAAAAGGAAATAGCTCCTCAAAAAGGGAAACAGATAATGTGAAGTGATTTTAGAGCAGGACATATTTTTGGTCCCCAAATACTGACAGATGCTTCATATAACTTTTAATAGTAATAGCGGGACTTATCTGAACACAACAAGAGATTGTTAAGATTTTCATAAACTACAAACAAGGACAATCCACCTGCCAAACAATGTTTTTAATATAGACACAAGAGTCTAAAGAGCACTAAATGAAATAAACGGAGAAACGACAGCCTTGATAAAGCACAGGACTGGGAGTTTGGAATCCTCAGTTCTATTTCATAACTTCTCTGCATTAGTTTCACTATCTGTAGACACAGGATAATTCAGACTTTCACAGGAGTGTTACAAAGCTAAACTAGTGTTCGTAAAGTACTAAGGTCCTTTGGATAGAAAGGGCTACTCAAGTGAAAAGTTTTACCTTCATCTAAAAATAAGAGGTGAAAAGGAAAAGTATAGCAATAAAAATTATGCTAAGACTTTCTACACTTAAAAAGAACCTCATTCACAAATCATTCTTTGTAAAGCAATGCTAATCAGTTTTCTGTGTACAGAAAACTAACAGCTGTTCAGTTACTGCTCCTTATTAGTTTCGGTATTTCATTCTGGGAAAGAAGCAGCTCTGTCAGGATTTGTATTTTTACCTGCTAAAACAGCATGGTGTTATGTCTCTGCGACTGCTTATAGCAACAAACAAGAAGTACTCTTAGCATCTAACATCAATCACTAGAATCACTTGCAGGAGAGTGTAATGAGGTAGCATGGCTTTTTTTTTTTTTTTTTTTTTTTTATAAAAAAGGACATAACCATCTTTTAAAAATGTCGTGCCCAAACTTGTGTCATCTGTGTGTATGATTCCACTTTCAGATGTGAACCCTGCAAGTATGTACCCTTAGTATATAAAGTGTTGCAGCAGCTACATTTCAGCTGAGATTTTGGGTGAAGGGTTTCAGCGGGAAGAAGGGGAGGGCTGTCATTTAAGCTAAGGCATAACAGAACAGTTCAGTTGAACCAAACATGATCAAAAGTTACTAAATCTAGAAACTGCAGCAAAAGTTTAATTAAATTTTAACTTTTTAACTGTGATTCCACCAAAGCAAAATACAGCTGGATTGACAAACTAATTAGAAGATCATCAGATTTGATGTAATGCCTATTACCAGTTTTTCTTACTTGATAGAAAACAGTTGGAAAAAACCTGTTCCTTCTTCAAGTCACTTATCTACTGAAGATGCAAAACTATTGCATGTGATCACACATGTAACACCACAGACAGAAACCGCATAAAAGTTTCAGTGATCCAGATGAAAACCCATTGTCAAGAGAATTCAGATTATTCAGAATGATGAAATGCTAGTATGTGGATTTGGCAGAGAATCAGAGAAGTTTCCACCACCAAAAATAAACAAACGCAACTGATCGGAGGGGTGGGGGAGGAAGCATATGGCCTTATGTATGAGGAGAAACATTTCAATATTTCACATAATTCACTAAAGTGCATTAAAACATTTGATCCGGCCAAACTGGGATTCATTCTTTTAATCACACCCAAGATTTCATGGTAGAGCAGCACATATCAGAAATACTGCCTCACAAGAGAGCGCAGTAATAACATAACATAGGTATGTCCACAGTACCAAACACAAACCACAACAACAAACCTCAGAACCTGGGTCTACAGACTTGGGCTCACATTACATAGCTAAAAATAGCAGTGTGTGTGTTTGTAGTCATGCTGGAGCTTGGGCTCTGAAACTAAGCAAGAGGGGTGAATTTCTGAGCCCAAGGGGGAACATCTACATTGCTATTTTTACTGCTCTAGGGCAGTGATTCTCAAGTCGGGGTATGTAAAGGTTTCTGGGGAGGTACATCAACTCACCTACATATTTGCCTAGTTTTCCAACAGGCTACACAAAAACACTAGGGAAGTCAATACAAACTAAAATTTCATACAATGACTTGCACACACTGCTCTATATATTATCCACTGTCATGTAAGTACGATGTTTATGTTCCAATTTATTTGTTTTATATGGTAAAAATGAGAAAGTAAGTAATTTTTCAGTAAGTGTGCTGTGATACTTTTGTATTCTTATGTCTGATTTTCTAAGCAAGTAGTTTTTAAGTGAGGTGAAACCTGGGGGTACGAAAGACAAATCAGACTCCTGAGAGGTGTACCGTCGTCTGGAAAGGTTGAGAGCCACTGCTCTAGCGTGAGCTGGAGTCTGTAGTCCTAGACAGTTTTGTTTTTTTTTTTTTTGCACTGTAGACATACCCCATAAGGTCTCCAATTCCTGCAGCTGAAGCCAACGAGCATGCACCATGGAGCTCAATGCAGGATCTGGGCCCTAGTTATTAAAACCCAGAAAAATGGGGTCTTACGCAAACAATTTATTGTAACACTATAATGTTTAACTGAACAGAAACCTCACAAAAAACATGCTATTCAAAGCAAATAATCTGAACATTTTACGCTATCCGCTAAGCGTAAAGAAGCCCACTGTCATTCTGGACTGTTGATTTTACCACAAAACGTTATTTAGAAGCTGGATATTAAGAGTCTAGCTACAAGCATAATAGAAACTGTGCAGGTAAAAATAAGATTTCACAGGAAAAACATTACCTTTACAAGAGTTAGAAAGGTAGGAAGATTCTAGATTTTGTTTAAAGCGCATTCATCCGAAATGGTGTTGAACTATATAACTGTGATAACAGCCCAAGTCATCCGCTTCAGTAGAATGATGCAACTTTAGGACAGAATTATAAAAACGTTCTATTACTATGACATTGTTTTACAAAAAAAAGTCTTAATATACTAAGACAAACCAGCATGAAATTTCAGACAACTTTCTTAAACTGACATTTTAGATAGTCAGTGCTAATAGGACAACTATAAAACTGAAAAACCTGAATTGATATAAGAGTCAAAATTAAGTTCATCCGATGCCTTGGGCTCATACTTTAAAATTCTAATTTATATTTTGTCAGCAGATGTTAAATGGTAATCACCTTCCATAATTAAACATGACACAAAGAAAACTGACCACCAAGTACCAGTTTCAGCTATATTAATTTTGCATCATCTCATCCAACATGCTGCAACAAACTGCTCTCTTTCAGAGGATTTCTAATATGACCATAAAGACAACAGGGAGACCAAGTTTTAAGTAAATCTTTTTGGATAACATACATTTTCAAAACTGATTGTTATCTACTGAGAGATGACATTAGGCATCCAGATTTGGATTTTCTTAGGTTTTAGTTTAATGAAAATATTTTTCACAGTAATTACCCAAATTTCCTCATCTTCAGTATATATGAGGCCACTAGGGAATACAGTGAACTGACCTGAGCCATAAATTTGCAAAACAACACACAACATAGTATCATTTTCATCATACCCAGAGAGCACAGTGTGCACGGTTCGACAGTGCACAACAGAAACTGCAACTTGGTGGCTGAAGTTCAAGTGATGCTAGTGGACTAGGCAAAGGCTTGAGGGTGTAGTAAAAGGGATTGTTCAGCCTCCACTGAGGTTCACAAACTGGGTGCTCTGATAGTCTCATTTATTCTTGGGAGCAGATCCTCTGCTGATGTAAGTTGTCATAATTCCATTGACTTCAGCTATCTGCCCCCCTGGAATCCCATGTGCTGTTGGTAGCAGAGTGCTTTTTCAGCCTGTGGCTGTAATGTTTCTTCAAACTTGGACCTAGCCACAGAAGTCTGTCTATTTAGAAAATTCAGCACTAGAGTAAATATCAACACTATATGTAGTTGAAAACATTCCTTTGTAATCAAGAACTAGCTTTGCAGTTCAAAATCTTCATTTCAATAATCATACTTAATTATTCATAAACCAATATTTTTGTTATCTGTAAGTACATTTAACTTAGTAATTAGTTCTAATATTCTATTAACAGAGAACACCTTACTTTATTAGCATCTGGCAACAGAGAGCTCTGTAAAAATGTATGGGTTTGTTTGCTTTTCCACCTCAAAATTTCACCACACAGGACCAGCTGGTAAAAAGAGAAGTAATAATCCAGCAGGAGGATACCCTCCATTTGAGACTGCCAATTTGACCCAACAGTAAGACAACTATTCAGATACAACTCCCTACTACTCACATAAATTGGCTTGTTGAAGGTCTGTGCCATTCTTGACAAGAAATTAAAATAGGTTGCTTAAAAACAACTACTGAGTTGTTTTTAACATTGGGTAGGCATTTAACATTAAAAGGCATGACTAGTTTTTTTGTTTTAAAAAAGCACTAACATGGTTGATAGGCCTGAAAGTTGATCTACTTTTTAAAATCTATTTGTGAAGCACATGGGGAATGCATCCGATGAAGTGAGCTGTTGCTCAAGAAAGCTTATGCTCAAATAAATTTGTTAGTCTCTAAGGTGCCACAAGTACTCCTCAAAGTCTTTATAGTCTTTCACTCTGGAAACACAAGTGTGCACACTCATGTCAGAATGGATTTTAGTTTCAAACTTGAGATTAATAAAAAGTTTTCATAATGCAACAGTGATTTTTAACAAAAGTGAAAAATATGTAATGTCCTTTAAAATTTGATCTCTGG
Source organism: Natator depressus (assembly GCF_965152275.1). Lineage (NCBI taxonomy): Eukaryota > Metazoa > Chordata > Testudines > Cheloniidae > Natator > Natator depressus. The sequence continues at coordinate 114,490,329 of NC_134239.1, forward strand.
TTAGAAAGACTGTTGGAATTCAAGATGTATTGATCTTAATGTCTTTACATACAGACCTTAAAGAGGATTAGCTAATTGGAAAAAGGATCTTTTCCCTAACTACAACTCATTTTCATGCTCCAAGCTACCAGTTTACCATTCTTAGTTCATTTCACACTGGTATGCAATGAGACACAGTACAAAATACAAAAGACTATCAAACACAAGTGGCCTATATACTAGAAAGCATTCATTTTTAGCATATGCTGGGAACCTAACTGCTTATTCTGTAAATAGTTACCAGTTTTATAGACTATAAAAATATATTCCTCTTTCTTCTGTCCCCCTCCAACTCTATGTTCATTCTTTCAGTACCAATTTGTTTGTGGTCCACTTTTAACTTAAAAACACTGTAGTATCTATTTTTTTATATTATGTTAACTCAGTTGAACTCAATTTAGTGCCCACAGAACTGAGAGATCAACACTTGGCTGAATCGGATATAAAAGAAAAAGCCACCATGCAAGCTTCTCATATAGCTCTGTGAAGGCACCTCAATTCTAAATGGCTGCAGCCTCTCTCAATAAGTTCCAGCCCTATCTTGAGCAGAAATTATTGCTCACGCTTGTTAGTGCGGCAAATTTGCAATATTCATATAAGAGACTAGGATGAGAAGTATGAGCCATTTGCTGGAAATGGAGGCAAACTTGGGAGCTTATAAAATAGACACGAGAAGACATACGATAAAGGTGCAAGCAGTTATGTAGGGGCCGCAATTAGCATTTTTCAGAAGGCTAAATAATTGCAAATGATAGCGCACACACAGACAGGGACCAAGAAAGAGTCTCTTCCCTGCCGCCATCCCTACAGCTACTATTGCAAATACACCATTTATAATAAAGCCCAGGGGAGCCTGCCACCATCTGGCCTTCGTGAAAAGAGACTAGACAAGTTGGGTACTTCCTGAAATCGGCTGCCTGTGCCGCCCCCAGCAGCAATGAGCAGCAGTAAAACCAAAGATAACCTTGGGCTTCCTGAACTGTGAAAAGTTCCTCTCCTCCCCGTCTTCCAGAGATTCCAGCCAGGCTGATTATAACTGATCTGAGCGCTTCAGCCCAGCCCCGACTGAATATCGCCCGCCAGGTGTCCCCTCCCAGAGGTCCTCCCCGCAGCCAGCCCGGTTCCCACCCGCCCGAGTCCCTGCAAGCAGCCAGCCAGTCACCCAGCCCCCCCGCCCCCGCAGGTCCCAGCCCCACCCCGCAGCCATCCACCCAGGTCCTCCCCGCCCACAGATCAGGTCCCCCCGTGGCCCTCCACCCCGCCCCCCAGCCCGCCACTCCCTCCCTCCCTCCAAGTCCCCCCGCACGGCACCTCTCCCCCACGCCCGGCCTCTGCTCAGTCGCCCCGCTCCAGCCGGTCCCTCACCTGGGAGAAGAGGAGCGGGGCCGCCCGCTCCTTCGCAGGCTGCTCTGCCCTCCCCAGCCAGCCGGGCGGGCTCCCTCAGCGGGGCTGGGACTCGGACGCCTTCCAGGAGGAGGCGAGCGCCACCCCCGCCGGGCCGCGGCCACCTCAGCTCCTCCCCTCCGCACGCAGCACCGCGGCCAGCCCAGGGGTGGGGGTGGGGGGAAGCTTCGCGCGCCTGGCCCGCCGGCAGCTAGCCTTGCTCCCATTGGCCAGCGGCTCTTCAAGCCAGCCCAGCAACCATTTTCTCACTGGCCGGCTAGCTTTGGGGGGGGGATGGGCTGTGCCGACCCAACAGCAGCGACCAACCCCAAAGCCGCCGGAGCCAGAGGGGGCGGGGCGGCTTCCCCCCCCTCGCCTTGGGCCAATTGGAATGGGCGCGGGCGCAGCCGCAGTTCTGCCGCAGCGCGAGCCCCGCCCGCTCCTCTCTCCTGGTGTGAGGCGGCTGCTCTCGCGCGGGGGGGCGCGCGGGGCTGTGCCGCCTGCAGTCCGCAGGCAGCTCTAGCGCCCGGCTGAGCCCCCGCGGCCGCTGGGTGCCTTGCGCGTAGCAGGCAGCAGCGACACGGGGGCGAGCAGTACTTCTACCCTCCAGCTGCTGCTGCTCGCCGCTCGCCCCCGGCTGCTGCACGCAGGCTGTTGCGCCCCTGATTTCAGGCGGAGTGTAAGTGAGCCCCATTCTTCGGGGGTGCCCCGTCCGTTTTCCCGTAGGGATCTGCTGCCCCATACATTAGGCAGCCGATTTGTTGGTGAGCCTCAAGATCCGCCCATCGCTTGTGACACTGAAACAAACAGGCAAAAGGACCCACCCGCCTCTTCTTACTAACAATTTATAGGCAGCCCCTGAGTGGGGGCTTTTGGACCCCTCGCTGGTAAAGGCAATGCAAAGGCCCTCCTTTCCGTAGAGCCCGTGTGCCGTTTAGACCTTCAGCGCCAAGCACCTTTTTAACACGTAATAGCACCACCGTAATGCAGCAGTATAAGATCTAGTTTAATGGACATTCCTTCCACTTACTTAAGGTGCTGCACGTCTGTCACCATAAAAAGCCTCGTGCCTCTAAAAAGAGCTCCAGAATTTTATAAATGCTCGCCCTTGTTAAAGGCAAACTGAAAACACTATCAAGTCATAATATGAAAAATTATTGCTGCTACAAACCTAGGGTAGATACAAATACAGGGCTTGCAAGAAGATATGTTTGAAAAGTTGTTATTCATATATAGGGCGGTCACGGAATTAAAAAAATCAATCACGATTAATCACACAATTTAAAAAATGGATCGTGATTAATCACGCTGTTAAAGAACAACAGAATACCATTTATTTTAAATATTTTTGGATGTTTACTACATTTTCAAATATATTAATTTCAGTTACAACACAGAATGCAAAGTGTACAGTGCTCATTTTATATTTGCACTATAAAACAAAAATTGCATTTTTCAGTTCACCTAAGTACAGTAGCACAATCTCTTTATCATGAAAGTTGAATTTACAAATGTAGAATTATGTACAAAAAAAACCTGCATTGAAAAATAAAACAGTGTAAAACTTTAGAGCCTACAAGTCCACTCAGTCCTACTTCTTGGTCAGCCAATCACTCAGACAAACAAGGTTAGTTACAATTTGCAGGAGATAGTGCTGCCTGCTTCTTGTTTACGTCACCTGAAAGTGAGAACACCACCATTACAGAAGACATGCGCCCATGCTGATGATGGGTTCTGCTTGATAACGACCTAAAGCAGTGCAGACTGACGCATGTTCATTTTCATCATCTGAGTCAGATGCCATCAGCAGAAGGTTGATTTTCTTTTTTGGTAGTTTGGGTTCTGTAGTTTCTGCATCAGAGTGTTGCTCTTTTAAGTCTTCTGAAAGCATGCTCCACACCTCGTCCCTCTCAGATTTTGGACAGCATTTAAAATTCTTAAACCTTGGGTCCAGTGCCGTAGCTATTTTTAGAAAACTCACATTGGTACCTTCTTTGTGTTTTGTCAAATCTGCAGTGAAAGTGTTCTTAAAACAAACATGTCCTGGGTCATCCTCCGAGACTGCTATAACATGAAATATATGGCAGAATGGGGGTAAAACAGAGCAGGAGACATACAATTCTCCCCACAAGGGAGTACAGTCACAAATTTAATTGACACATTTTTTTAATGAGCATCATCAGAATGGAAGCATGTCCTCTCGAATGGTGGCCAAAGCATGGAAGGGGTATACGAATGTTTAGCACCGGCTACAAAAGTGCCATGAGAACACCTGTTCTCACTTTCAGGTGACATTGTAAATAAGAAGCAGGCAGCAGTATCTCCCCTCAATGCAAACAAAACTTTTTTGTCTTCATGATTGTCAGAATAAGAAGTAGGACTGAGTGGACTTGTAGGCTCTAAAGTTTTACGCTGTTTTGTTTTTGAGTGTAGTTATGTAACCAAAATAATTCTGCATCTGTAAGTTACACTTTCATGATAAAGAGACTGCACTTCAGTACTTGTAGGAGGTGAATTGTAAAATACTATTTCTTTTCTTTATTTTTACAGTGCATATATTTGTAATAAAAAATAATAATATTAAGTGAGCACTGTGCACTTTATATTCTGTGTTGTAATTGAAATCAATATTGAAAATGTAGAAAAACATCCAAAAATATTTCATAAATTTCAGTTGGTATTCTATTGCTATAAGTGCGATTAATCATGATTAATTTTTCTAATTGCGATTAATTTTTTTGAGTTAATCGCATGAGTTAACTGTGATTAATTGACAGCCCTATTCATATTGTAAGTAGTTAGTAGCAAGTTAGGGCGTTATTTGTACAGGCTAATGGGCAGAAGTACAAAGGCTGCAGTGATATTCTGCCTGAACGACACCCAAAGCTCCTCAACTGCTGTACTAAAATCGGTTTACTGGTGTTAGTGTTACAACTACTGAAACACATGCCAACTTCTGACCTTACCTAAAACACAGCCTTTGACTGGTACTGCCTCCCCAACAACACCGTCTCTTCCCAAATCCGAAAAGAACAGAATTAGGGGCAGCAAGCCATGACTAAGCATGATCACTGATTCAATGAATAGCAAGGGTGTCAATAAACAGCCATTAGTAGTCTTCCTTTTTCTGTAAGTGCAGTGGAGTAAGACACCCACATTCTTCTGGGATGAAGCTAGAGTTGGGCAAATATTGCAAAAGTCGTTCACATTCACTTGATTTTTTAAAATGAGTTTTCTTTGGACATGCTCACACGTCTTTTATATTTGTTTTCCATGAACATTTGCGTAATCAAGGTATATTGGCACAAACGTTTGTGCAAAGCAAATAGAAATACTTGCGTGTGCAGTTTTGAAAGATCGATTTGGAGTTCTTTTAACCAATACTATGACTTTACCTTACAAATTACAGCTAAGCAACACTGCTCACATTTAAGATATAAGCCCAGGGAACTGATTCAGATCCAAAATACAACGCTAAAGAAATCTTTTAAAAAAATTTAAACTTTTTAAATAGATAAGTTTGTAAGCAAACTGGGATTTCTCTGACAATAGACAATAGACAATAGACCCTCTGTTCCAGCAGATTGTTACCCCTGCTGCATCTCTGGATGGGCAACAGTGAGGTGAGGGGCCGGGGCTGTGGCCTGAAAGAAGGGCAGAGGCCAAAGAGGCACAGCAAACCATGACCAAACCAGGTAAAATCCCTTGCCAGAGGCAGAAGAACTGTCCCTCCAGGTTCCTTTCAGCTTCCTCTCTCCCCCCAACATGCTGCCTCTGGCTCCTCCTGGGCCACAGCTGTGCTCTGACCTCGCTGCTGGGGGTCACAGAGCACAGAAGGGGAGCAAATGCTGCTGCAAACAATGTTAATGAATCTTTTTCGACACACTACTTGGGCAGTATTGGAGAGGCACATGCCACTTAGAACGGCTGTTCAATGACTCTCCCTCCCCCACAGTCCATCTGCTGCATTGAGTTTATGCAGAGGAACTGGTGGCAGCTTTGAGGGGAAGTAGCTGCATTTGCCATCCATACAGCTTCCCCCTCACCACACAGGTGAACATAAATAGAAGAAACTCATTCTAAGATGAATAGATGGCAGCCCGAACAAGACAGTTGTCACCTACCATGCCACGCTGGAACCCATACAGGGTATCGAACTACAACCCATACTGAATGGGGTCTCCATCCTGAGAGAAATCTGTCTTGAACCCCCGCCTCTGGCCTTCAAAACAACCCCCCAACTCTCCATGCTCATCATCAGGAGCAAGCTCCCCACAGATCAGGACACATCAACTTAAAGCGGCACCAGACCCTGCCAGAACAACAGATGCAAAACCTGCAGACATATCTCCACTACTACCATGACCAACATTCCGTGCCCCCCGCCCCCTACCCCAACGCTCCTTTCAAGATCCATGGGTCCTACACATGCCTGTCACAACATGTGGTGGATCTCATCCAGTGCACTAAATGCCCCAACAACAACTGTGTGGGTGAAACCAGACAATCACTATGCTTTTGAATGAGCTCACCCGGGAAAATGATAAAAGACAAAAACACCATCTCACCTGTGGGCGAACACTTTTCACAAAGCGATCACTCTATATCTGACCTGTCAGCTCTCATCCTCAAGGGAAACCTGTACAACACTTTCAAAAGGTGAACCTGGGATCTTAAGTTCATAACTTTGCTAAACACTAAAAATCGTGGTCTTAAGACACTGGATTTATGGATTACAATACAGCGGACCCTAGCTAGAGCATGCATTGCTGGGCACGGATTTGCATATAGTGTGGTCGTGGCGATGGATCCCAAATTTAAATATTTAAAGTGGGATCCATGGTAACGCAGTCCATGCATTAACGCGGTACCGCACCTGGATCCCGAACCCCACATTCTAGCACGGGTCCGGTGTACTTTGTAACTCACTGTCAACCCCCCTAGCTGTCCCCCTCCCCCTTCCTTTCCTCTTTATGACTGGAGGGAAGTTAACAGGCCATTTCACCTTGAAATATGTGCTAACTACTTATGCTAAACAATTTGTTCAAATCTTGTATTTAGCAGTGACCCTTTGAGTTAGTTTCCCAGTCCTGAAGAAGAGCTCTGTGTCAGGTCGAAAGCTTGTCTCTCTTACCACCAGAAATTGGTCCAATAAAAGATACTACCTCACCCACCTTGTCACAAGGATAACTAGAAGCATTACCAGGATACACCTCTACCACATGCTAGGGACTATCCCTGAAAAAACAGGTCTGGAACCTTACTGTTAGGTAGGCTTAGATCATTGGTAAATGTCTGTAAATGTTAATTTTACCATACACAAAAACCAACAAAAAAAAATAATCCATAGACATTAATCCATTAGGATAGGTAAAGTTATATATGAAGCATTTTTTCCTAGTAGATGTGGAAGTGATTTTTTTTTTTTATTATGGGGTGGTGAAGGATGTACGGTAGTCTGACTGAGACTAAGGTACTTGCATCACAAAAATATTTCAATGACAGTGATGTGATGGCATCATTATAGTTAAGGTGGTGTCATGACTTCTCTTTAAATGTTGACCTAAGTCCCCTAAAATTGACATGCTTAGTTGGATTCCTCTGAAATTTGGTGTGCTTCGGGAGGATGCAGGGTAAGGTTAGTGATCCAAATTTAGGATCATTTGGCTATGGGTTGCAGCGATATAAGTCCCCAACGCCAAATAGCCATTTTCAAAAAAGTTTGCAGGTGTTTTTTGTGTGTGCAGTTACAGCTCAAACTTTTGATGTGATGTGAGTTAAAATGGTTTCAATCTGTTGAGTTTTATCCAAGGTAGTGCATGGCACCTACTAAATCTTTGAGGGACCCAAACTGAGAAATTAAGAACATATTCATTTCTTTACTTGCACAAATGTGCAGTCTGGAAAGATTACATCACACATGCATCAATAAAGAAAACATATGAGAGGGTTTCTATTCATCCACTTTATGCTTTCCTGGGTAGTCTGAGGGAATGTGCCAATGCCATTGCCCCAATGAACACTCCACCTCTGTTGTCTGTAGGGTGAACCTTCGTACACCTGTATAATTGAATAATGCATGTTGCTTGCTAGAAGTTGTTTCCTACAATATGTCAGGGTTCCCTCCCCACTCTGAACTCTAGGGTACAGATGTGGGGACCCGCATGAAAGACCCCCTAAGCTTATTTTTACCAGCTTAGGTTTAAAACTTCCCTAAGGTACAAACTTTGCCTTGTCCTTGAACAGTATGCTGCCACCACCAAGTGATTTAGACAAAGAACAGGGAAAGGACCACGTGGAGTCCTATTCTCCCAAAATATTCCCCCAAGCCCTCCACCCCCTTTCCTGGGGAAGGTTTGATAACAATATCCTCACCAATTGGTACAGGTGAACACAGACCCAAACCCTTGGATCTTAAGAACAATGAAAAATCAATCAGGTTCTTAAAAGAAGAATTTTATTTAAAGAAAAGGTAAAAGAATCACCTCTGTAAAATCAGGATGGTAAATACTTTACAGGGTAATCAGATTCAAAACACAGAGAATCCCTCTAGGCAAAACCTTAAGTTAAAAAAACACAAAAACAGGAATACACATTCCCTGCAGCACAGTGAATTTACAAGCCAAAACAAAGAAAACCTAACGCATTTTCTAGCTAGATTACTTACTAACTTTACAGGAGTTGGAGGGGTTGCATCCTTGATCTGTTCCCGGCAAAGGTATCACACAGACAGACAAAAGCCCTTTTCCTCCTCTCCAGATTTGAAAGTATCTTGTCCCCTCATTGGTCATTTTGGGTCAGGTGCCAGTGAGGTTACCTTAGCTTCTTAACCCTTTACAGGTGAAAGGATTTTGCCTCTGGCCAGGAGGGATTTTATAGCACTGTATACAGAAAGGTGGTTACCCTTCCCTTTATATTTATGACACAATACAAGATAGTTTATGGGGAGATTTACTTGTGAACATAGCAGAATAGTCAGCAGCCAGTCTAACCAAAATTTTTGTTATAGCAGATGTGGAGCAGCCAGAGACAGAGGACGTTGTGGGTGGGTGGAGTGACAGAGAAGATATACTGGGTCCGTCATAGAGGAGGCAAACTGACATTGAGGAGGGTCATAGCAAGATAGAACTCACATATATTGTGACCATCTTTAAGACGGCAACTAAGATCAAAACATTCAACAACTTGCTCGAAAAACTGGCCAGAATGACATGGAGTTCCAATGCCCAAACATTACGCACTTCATACTTGGCACTTTGTTACTCAGCAGCGGAGTACTGCAGTCCAGTATGGACTAACTGGTCTCACACAAGAACGATCAACTTAATTCCACCATACGTCTTATTTCAGGCACACTTAAATCTACTTGTCTTCCATGGTTATTGGTTCCCTGTGTTATACAGACAAAACTGCACAGGATCATTTCAGGGGACAAGACAAGATGTTATGTTTATTATAATAACACAATTTGATTTAAGACCAATAACTAATATCTAATACCTATGTACACACACACACACACACACCCACCCACCCCCACCCAAATGTTCTGCAGCTGCTGTAGAGTTACCAGTCCTGAATGTAGCTTGAGTTCGTGGCTTGGGTTCGTAGCTTGTGGCGGCTAACTGGCCAGGAAAGCCGAGCACAAGGAGGGGCTGGGTCTCTATTGGGCATCCACTGATGCCCTTCCATGTTGGCAGCAGAATGTTACCCTCCAAAGTCTTCCCTCTCACCTATCCTTTTTGTAGGCTTTAGTTTGAATCCGGAGTCTATATGTCTCACTGTGTCACGCTGCCTCTGGGTTCGGTGTGATTGATCACCCGTCAATTGCAGACATGACTTTCAGCCTAGGACCTGGCTTTGATGTTTCTTCAGTTGTACTTTTGTTCTTTTCTTTTTTAGGGTGGACTCTTCTTGCTTTGTCAGGGCTGTTGTCTGCATCTTCAGCCGTTGGTGTTTACACTTTATTTCATCAGGACAGGCTGGGGCTGGAGGTTGATTCCATTATCCATCCATACCTCATTCACACATCTAAACAAAACTAATAAGATTACAGCTAGGTTTTGTAAAAATGAAGGTTGCAGCAAGCTTTTACAAAATGGAGTGAGAATTTTAAAATGGAGTTTGGGACAAGTGAAAATGGAGTTTGAGTTACAATATGGACAAGTGTAAGGAATGGCAAACAGGGAACAGACGTTCCGATATAGACAAGTATAATAAATGACAAACAGGAGCAGAAGTTAAAATGTTGAAACAGTGCAAGTTTCAGCGATTTAAGCAGCAATTGGATTGAAAGTGAAACTCAATTAGCCAGTTATTGGGGTAACCGGTTTTATGAATGAATGTTGTTTCATTCATAGACCTTTGCTTATGAAGTTATATTAATAAAGTGAACAATTAAAAACAATTTCATTGATCAGTTCTACACCTGCAATATTGCTCCACCCACTGTTCACATGGAGTAAAACGTAGCAAACCTTGTGATGAAATTGCGCAATATGCCACATCCACCATTAACTAAAGACTTGTTTAATCCACCACATGGTCATCTGCCCTCATGGCACCTGCTGTGGATAAGTTTACTGGGTGAGGGATTTACAGTAGAGTATGCATGGCAAGCTTCATGGTCTGTCAAGAAAGCGACAAATTCTCTCTCGGACCCCACTCAATGTCAACCCAGGTTTGATTTACCATGAAGGCAGTGGAGCCTTCTTAACCAGTTTTATACCAGACATGGAATTTGTGCTGCAGCAGAATTTTGGTGGCATTTTAGAGACAGTCCATAGGTCAGTGTGGGCAGCCACAAACCATGACACACACAGTTGAGGACTGCAAAATGACTCAATTTCCTGGAGGTCTTTGTGCCTTGAACATTGTTGATAAGAACGCTGTGGCTTGGCCAGACCGGATTGCATATGCCAAATAATAATAGCCAGACTTGCTGTAAAGTGCTACATGGATTTTGGATGAGCAGTGTTCAGCAAAATACTCTCATATCTTCTAAAGTCTTGGCTCTAGAATGCTTATGATTTTATTTTATATGTAGCCATTTGCTTCCAAAAATTCTTGAATCTCTATGGCTTGTTAAATAAACTTATACTTGATTTCACGGTCAGCTTATCTAAGTCCTATGAGTAAGCAGAGCGCTGCTCTGAGGTAGAACTGATAAGCTGGGGTGTACAGTTGCGTTGGAAGTAGTAATTCTGAATACTGCGAGCATTCAGTGGACCAGGTGCTGGATACTACTAGGGAGATGCTCAGAGGACAAGGGTTGGACCTGTGCTCATCCTAACTTGGAGTGACAGTGGTGTCTGCAAGGCCTACAGAGGAGTGCTTGTGTTGGCCATGGCTGATGGAGTTGGGGAGCTGACCCCTAGCTGGCACAGTCTCCTCAAGCTAAAGGCAGATAGTAGTGAGGTGCCACACAACCCTGGGTACACCCAGAAAGCATCACACTTATTCCTGGTGTACATCTCCTACAATGTATAGAAGCAGATTTGGACCACATCAGAGATGTGTGTCCAAGACCTGTGATAGTCTTCTCTGATTTGGCTGAGCATCTGAATAACTGGTACAGCAGCACTTTGAAAGCTATTAATAACATAGGCGCTGACTTCCCTGCTTTCCCCTGGGTGCTCAACCCTGCCTCTGCCCCCGACCCTGCCTCCACTCCACCCCTTCCATGAGGCCCTGCCCTGCCCCCATTCCAACCCCTTCCCCAAAGTCCCCGCCGAACTCTGCCCCCTCCCTGCCCCTATTCCAACTCCCTGCCCAAATCTCCACTCTGGCCCTGCCTCTTCCCTGCCTCCTCCCCTGAGCGTACCACGTTCCTGCTCCTCCCCCTCCAGGAGCGTGCTAAAATGCCGCCAAACAGCTGTTTGGCAGTGGCCAGGTGGGGAACGTTGGGAGGTAGGCGGAGGAGCAGGGGACACAACGCGCTGGGCGGGGGGGAAAGAAGAAGGAGGAGGTAGGGTGGGAGGGAGCTTGGCTGCCAGTGGTTGCAGAGCACCTACTAATTTTTCCCTGTGAGTGCTCCAACCCCGGAGCACCCATGGAGTCGGTGCCTATAATTAATAAGCACTAGAAGAACATTAGTCAGGATATTGTTCTGTTCATGGCTGAGCAGAAAATGTGTACTATGTAATACTGTACTTATAGAAAGATTACAAGCACTGACACCTTCACTGTTTCTCAGAGTTGGGGTACATCTATTGGCTAAGGGTCAGATGATCTTTCTCTCAAACATAAAATTGACAGTATTTTGGAACAGAAGTAGGGTCTGATTCCACTCACTGGCCCTGCAACAAATTCCACCCTCCAAACATTCTGAAATATGATCAGGAAGACTATTCCACTGTAACATAGCTTTCCTTTGCTCCAGACTCTGCATGTGAGATGGGTTATGGGTGGGGAGGGAGGAATGGCAATAAAATGTTTGTGTACCAGGGAATGAAGACTTTAGGGAGTTGTGTTCCTTTCTTACTCTGGGGTGCTGGGTACCATTGTGGAGAGGGGGCCAAGATGGAGGCCTAGTGAATGGGTCAGGACTATGGCTGGGGACATGTGCCAAAGCAGGACTGGTGCTAATGCAGCCCAGCTGATGCTGTGGGAAGGAGGCTGGCTGGCTCTGTATGCTAAGGGTAGGATATGATATGTAGAACTATCTGAATAACTACTAACATTTTTTCCTTTTCCAAAAAACTGGGAAATTCAATGCAATAAACCTACATTTATGCAGAGTTAAGGTTGCTTGGTGGTACGTTGAGCCCTGTAGCAGAAAAGACAGTTACCTTTTCCATAACTGGTGTTCTTCAAGATGTGTTGCTCATGTCTATGCCACAATAGGTGTGTGTGTTCACCCTGTGCACCGGTGCTGGAAGTTTTTCCCCTAGCAGTACCCGTAGGGGGGAGCACCCCCCTGGAGTGGCGCCTGCCTGGCACAGTATAAGGGGAGCTGCACGCTCCCCCTACCCTCAGTTCCTTCTTGCCAGACAACTCCGACAGAGGGGAAGGAGGGTGGTATGTGGAATAGACATGAGCAACACATCTCGAAGAACACCAGTTATGAAAAAGGTCACTGTCTTTTCTTCTTTGAGTGATTGCTCATGTGTATTCCACAATAGGTGATTCCAAGCTATATCTGTGGGAGGAGTTCACAAGTTCTCAGGATGGAGGACAGGCCTGCCGAACCCGGCATCATCCCTGGCCTGGGAGACGATCGCATAGTGCGAGGTGAACGTGTGAACCGAAGACTCCGTGGTGGCCCTACAAATGTCCTGGATGGGGACATGGGCCATGAAGGCAGCTGACAAGGCCTGTGCCCGAGTCAAGTGTGCCCTCACAATGGGTGGCAGGGGGACACCCACCAGCTCATAGTGTCATACCAATAAAATAAAAACCAGCAGCATCTTATTAAACGGGAAAAGGCAAAATACCACATTTATTGTGAATACAGAAAGAACCATAGTAAGCAGTTAGTTATAGCTATAACATTCCATTCAATTTCATATTTATTCACACATTCATTCATACACACACACACACACACACACAGGTTCTGCAAGGTTATCATCATAGTTACCAGCCTTAGAGTTGCTCATGCCAAGCCACTGGCCAGGTGGCCTGGACATGAGGAGGGAGCAGGGCCTTGTAAGATGCTCATCTGTTGCTCCTGGAAGTTGGTTTGCAGAATCAAACCCCAAAGTTCTCACTTTCTAGAGTCCATTTTTATAGGAATTTCTTCTTACGCCAGTCTATGGGAATTGCTTCATCATGCTGTTGCTGAATCAATCAGCAGATGGCACATTCCCAACGGCTCCGTGCTGCCAGATGTTATCTTGTTCTTTGGTTCTCCTGTCCTTGAGGCTGTTGGGTGGATTCCAGTCTGCCCTTCGGGGGTCCTCTGGTTATTTCCACTTGACGCCTTCGTCAGCCGATGGACACTGAATTCTTAGGCTGGCACCTCCCTGATCATTCAGTTATTATCCACACCAAGCATCCATCCACATACATCCTCTCTCTCTATTTTAAACACAATTGTTAAAGTGAGATGAATACAACAAAAGAGCGGGGAGTCTCTGCGTGCTGTTTCTGTTGTTACAAAGTATTGCTTTGAGTCTCTCTCTGTGTGAGCAGTTGTTGTTACAAAGAATTGCTTTGAGAACACACTCTGTCTTAGAATGTACTAACACAATTAGCAGCTTGCAAGTTTCACACATAATGGGAGAGAAACAGTACCAAAAACCAAGAGACCTCTTAATTAGTAATACCCTGGAATTTAAACTATGGGGAATCAAACTCATTTGTGATTTTAATACAGAACTTCTTAAATATGATCCAACAATAGCAAGAGCGGATGCATGAAGTGATCCGATTGGAAAGCCGCTGAGTGGAAATCGGCTGGCCCTTGCACACTCGGCCGAGGCAACGAACAGTTGTGAGGACTTTGAACTGCTTGGTCCACTTGAGGTAGAAAGCCAGAGCCCATCGCACATCGAGCGTGTGGAGATGATGCTCCTCACTGGATGCGTGGGACTTGGGGCAGAGGACAGGTATACAAATGTCCTGACCCACGTGGTAAGTGGAGACCACCTTCGGGAGGAAAGCGGCTGTGGGCCGAGCTGGCCCTTATCTTTATGAAAAACCGTGTACGGCAGCTCGGAGGTCAGGGCCCTGAGCTCCGAGACTTGCCTGGCTGACGTGATTGAAACCAGGAAGGCCACCTTCTATGAGCGGTGAGACCAGGAGCACATGGCCAATGGTTCAAAACGGGGCCCTGTGAGACAAGCCAACACCAGGTTCAGGTCCCAGTGTGGGACAGGGGGTCTAGAATATGGGAAAAGACAGTCCAACCCCTTGAGGAACCGGCCAGTCATAGCATGGGAAAATACCATGTGCCCCAGCACCGGCGGATGGAAGGCCAATATGGCTGCCAGGTGCACCTTGACTGACGAAGGCGCCAGTCCCTGGGCTCTCAGGTGGAGGAGGCTGTCATAAACATACAGCTAAGGGTAGCATAAAATCCCTCCTTTACCTGTAAAGAGTTAAGAAGCTCAGATAACCTGGTTGGCACCTGACCAAAAGGACCAATAAGGGGAGAAGATACTTTCAAATCTGTGGGGGAAGGTTTTTGTTTTGTGTTTCTTTGTGTTCTCTCCAGAGACAAAGAGAAAGACCAAGCAAGTAATCTAGCTCCTACTGAATGATACATCTAAACTTACAGAAATAGTAAGTAATAGCAAGGAAATGCATTAGAGTATCTTTTGTTTTAGCTTGTGAATTTTCCTTGTGCTAAGAGGGAGGTTTATCCCTGTTTTTTGTAAATTTGAAGCTTTGCCTAGAGGGGAATCCTCTGTTTTAAATCTTATTACTCTGTAAAATTACCTTCCACCCTGATTTTACAGAGGTGTTTCTTTTACTTTTTTTTTTCTTTATAATAAAGTTCTGGGTGGTTTTTTTTAAGAATCTGATTGGTTTTTAGTGTCCTAAAAACCCCATGGTCTGGTCTGTGCTTACCTGGTTTACCTATTTGGTTGGTAGATTATTTTCAAGCCTCCTCAGGAAAGGGGGTGAAGGGGCTTGGAGGGATATTTTAGGGAAACAGGAACTCCAAGTGGTCCTTTTCCTGAATCTTTGTCTAACTCACTTGGTGGTAACAGCAGTACCCATCCTTGGACAAAGAAGGATTTATGCCTTGGGGAAGTTTTTAACCTAAGCTGGTGGAAATAAGCCTAGGGGGTCTTTCATGCAGGTCACCACATCTGTACCTCAGAGTGGTACCTGACGGGCTCAGACCCATTCTGGACCTGTGAGGTCTGAACCAGTACATGGTGAAACTCAAGTTCCTCATAGTTTCCCTGGCTTCCATCATCCCCTCCCTGGATCCCGGAGACTGGTATGCTGCCCTCATCCGCAGGATGCGTACTTCCACATCCACATATTCGAGGGGCACAGGCTCACTACCAATTCATGGTCCGTCCACTGCCCCCAGGATGTTTATGAAATGCATAACGGTGGTAGCGGCCTGTTAGAGAGCTTATTCCTTTACTCTCCCACTTCCCTGGTCCTTCTCGCATGAATAGAGAGCAACAATACCCGAAGTCCGAAGGTGCAAACAATTCGATGTTTATTGGGGTGAACTTCCAGCAAGCTTAAATACAAGTTCCTTTTTCCTTATTTTCGAATCCCAACTTACTTCCTGTTTGCCCCTAATTTATATAGTAATACTCTTAGCTATATCTTAATCAATCATTCTACTGAAATTTAACTAACCAATCCTAACATATTGTAACATGATTAGCTAACCAATTATATCCCACCACAATAATTAGATTACACCCAGCAAAATTAATTATACAGCAGACAGAAACAATCACAGAACCAGACAGAGATTATACAGACAAACAATAGCAAAGTGGGAACTATAATGACAAAACAATACAGAAGTGAGGATTTCACATCCCAGCTATTGATAAGTGAGTTCTTGCCAGACAGGATGCTATCAAACTAAGTTTCCTTTTACATTTTCTAGGCACTTCCCTTTCTCTGGAGGTGATAGGAATACAATCCTGTCCTGATAGTGCCTGACAGCCCAATAGCACCTTATTTCAATGTGACTAGTTTGGAATGTGAGGATGTATCTGTTCGCTTCCTAGCTTATGGCTGCCTCTGCTGCTTAGCCAAAGGCCTTAGCCTAAGAACAGGGCCTCAAACTGTCACAGTAAGAGAAGGCCCTTACACCAGCAGACAGTGATTTTGATTCTCTCTTTTATACCTCTAGAACTAGCCAAGTGATAAGAATACCCCTAAATTCTTAAAGTACAGGCCTTTGCAGACAGGCCTGAATATCTATATCCTAACACGGCCTACCTCAGACGCCAGGGGGTCCAGATTTTTCCCTATCTGGATGATTGGCTGGTCAAGGGTACTTCCTGGTCGCAGGTGAGGGATCATGTGGCGCTCCTACTGTCCACGTGCACCGCCTTGGACCTGTTGGTAAACAGCACCAAATCCACATTAGTCCCGGTCAAATGCAGAGAGTTTATAGGGGCGCTCCTGGACACAGCATCGGCCACAGCCTCTTTCCTGCCGGACAGATTCGAGACCCTGAAAGGTCTCATCGACTCGGTTTCAAAGTTCCCGGTGACAACAGCCAGGGTTTGCCTGCAGCTCTTGGGTCACATGTCGGCGTGCACGTACGTGGTGCGTCACACCAGACTCGGGATGATTTTTAGAGTAGCAGCCATGTTAGTCTGTATGTGCAAAAAGAAAAGGAGGACTTGTGGCACCTTAGAGACTAACAAATTTATTTGAGCATAAGCTTTTGCGAGCTACAGCTCACTTCATCGGATGCATTTTGTGGATACAGACTAACACAGCTGCTACTCTGAAACAGCTGAATGTATAGCTCTCTCAGATCTGAAGACAGACCACCAATATTCACTACATCTCCAACTAGTGGATAATTGTATAAGCTTTGTAAAAATCTCACATTTCTGAGCTCACATTTAAAGTTGATTTTTCTTGACAAGTGCCCTTACAACTATATACTTTCTCAAAGAGGGGAGAGCACATTCTGAGAGTTTCTAACTTTCCATATTTTATCTTGGATCACAAAGCATGAAGTACTCAAGGATTAAATGTGGTCTCTCTGTTTGACTACACCCAATGCAATTTGAACAGAATACCATCTTAACTGCACTTCTGCCCTTGCAATAAATGTCATGGGAACCTTAATGACCAAAAAGTGATCAGGACCTCAATTTAATATCTCATCTGAAAGACACTACCTCCAGCAGCTTTTATTGGCCTTTGCATTAAGATAGCATCGATTTAAAAATAAGTAGAAAGAATGCCTTCTACTGGATCAATGCCACTTCCTGTAACACCTATGTACTCCCTGGAGGTCTCCCATGCAACCACCAATTAGGCCTAAAACCACCCAAGGTAGTATAGATACAGTATCTGATACAAAATAGATTTAAGTTCTATTTAATACTGTTACAAGATTCACAGCTGTATAAAAAAGTGCTCTTCCTTTTAGACATAAGGTAGACAGAGAAAAAGGCATGCAGATTACATTATAATATTTAAAACAAAAAAGTTTCCCTGCAATTTAGCTTTTTTAAAAAACAAAAACCCAGCTCACTGCAGAAAATAACCAATAGTTTGCACTTCAATAGTTTCTTTCATCTGAGAATCTCAAAGAACAATCTAAAAAATTTAATTTGCCCTCAACACCTGTGGGAGGTAAGAGCCCTCATTCTACAGATAATAAAAAACAAAACCCCCACAACTAAGCCAGAGGGAGGTTAAGTCACTTGTCCAGAGTCACAGAAGTAGTCACTGGCAGATCTAAGAACAGAACCCAGGTCTCTTGCTATACAGTTCTCTGCCTCAAGTACAAGATCTTCTCCTACTTCCACAAGTTAAGTGGAGTTATGATTAATGATTTAAGTGTTTCAAGGACAATACCGTACAGTGCATTGTATGAAGATTTCATGTAGTATTTTTATAGGAACATATTCCCTCCTAAATTTTTATTTAGACTATTAAACATCTGTATCTTCTTACCTACATCTTCCACATAAGTTCAAATATGGCAATGGAAGTACTATTTTAGATGCCAACATCTATGATATATTGAACTGCTCAGTTCGACACAAGCATCAAACTCGTCAGACCTGTGTGAACTCTGAATTCTCTTTTTAAAAAAGCAATAATGATAATTCGGTCTTCCCATCTTGT
Organism: Natator depressus; assembly: GCF_965152275.1. Lineage (NCBI taxonomy): Eukaryota > Metazoa > Chordata > Testudines > Cheloniidae > Natator > Natator depressus. The sequence goes on from NC_134239.1 coordinate 114,508,497, forward strand.
GGGCTCCTCACACTGGTCCTTGTTCTAACAGCCTAAATGTTAACAAGTTTGAAGGCTCCATTTTGCAGAACCTGCCACTCCTTTAAACAAAAAGGAAACAAAAACAAAAAAAAGCTGCTTTTAGAGGCTTCCACAGCAGCCCCACGATTTATTAAATGGAAATTCCTCCAAAATTTGATCTATGACCAATGAGTGCAAAATGAATTTAGATTTAAAATATCCTATTAATTGTAAAGTGACAGTTTATTACTTAAATGCATGCACACTGCCACTACCCACACAGTCAAAAGGAACTTTCAAATATAGTTGACATAAGAAATACAGTTTCTTCCTAATTACATTTTTGCAAGCTCTCCTATTACTGTTCATGCATTTGATTATTCTTCCCTAGGAAGGTGATGTTTGAACTTACTGGAAAATTTTTCCTATTATAAGAAGCCATCTCTGGCTTCATATTTTCCAGTGGACAGATTGTGTAAATGTTAACATTTACACAAACTGCATGCAAACATCTGGAGTTCTCCTGGAGCAGTACAAGAATGCTTCCAGAAACAAGGATCACTATTCTACCTGTCTTACTCGAACACAGCTTCTTCTGAGGTCGATTGGAGTTTTGTCCAAGTAAGTTCTGAGAGGAGCCTTACATTAGTAAGATATCACTAGCCTGCAAGCCATGGGCATTCCAAGAACGGGCATCGGAGTTGGTAACATAAAAGAAAGATTGGGTGCAACTGATTTCTTCTTGCTTAAGACCAACAAGAGACACCAGAACTTGTAAATTATGTTTCTTGTAACTGAAACAAAAAAATCGTGGTGGGATTTTGTTTCACGACCTTGAACTCAGAACTTCCTGGAAATAAGAAGTTTAGCATGTGTCAGTCCTGCAGGTGACACCAAAAAAGGGATATCCTTTTTAAATAAGAATCAGCTGGAAGGTCTGTGAAAAGTATTAGAGCTGAATGAACCACATTACCCTAGTTTGGTTTGTTTGGAAGTAGTAAAGAATAAGTTTATTTCTCCCGTTATGGAGATATACTAAAACACAAACTTAAGACTCTTTAACGTCATGTTTTCATATACTGTATCAGCCTTCTGAAATTCTACTTGTTTGAATTTTTTGATGAAAATACTTTTAACTGCCCATTATCAATGAGAGTAATTTTTGTCCATGGGCCAATACATTTTTTATACAGATTTTGGATGGATATTTATTTTTCTAGTGTAAACGGCTGCTTTTAAAAACACTTTTTTTTATTTGTGCCTTACACTTGGTGTCTGAATATAAATAGATCTTTTGTTTCAAGCCACCTCTGGCTTCATATTTTTTGTAGTTTTTGTACATTTAGTATCAGGGAATATAGAGGAATTGTCTAATTTCAGAATTAAAATTAGTTAAATCAAATCAATAGATGAGATGTGGTGTTTCAACTGTAGTAGGCCTGTAGGCCTGAAAAAACCTAAGCCTGTAGTACTAGTGTAAATTTTGAGAATAGTTTGTAACATGGAGAACGTGTTACAGCAAGTTGACTTTGACCAACATTTGCTAAACCATTCCAGACACTTGTGGTTTTGGAATAGCATACAGACTGGCTTGAAAGAGAGACAATTCCCATTGAATTTGGAGACTACCATATGAAGTACTAACCTGCCTGCTGAAGGATGAAAACCATAGCTGAGTTACGCTGTCACTACATCTGAGGTATCTGAAAAGATACTTTTCAGCCCAGACCAGCAACACTCAGTTCTTTCCTTACCTCCCAATTTCCCTCTTCTTGATATAAGTTGTTGTTCGTCTATCTGTCTGGATTCTTATGCTTTTGCCCTTGCTGAATGCCTGAAACTACAAGAGCTCCAAATATTCTGGATTCCTAAATGACACAAAGGAAGGAGGATGGAGGACAAAACCATAGACAGGGTTAGAAATTTCAGTTTATCTGAAAAAGAAGAGCAGATTTAGCGTTAGCTATTTGCTTTAAAATTTTCATGTCCTCTGTGAAACAGAGTGGTGAGCTGAGCCTTAGCATTTGGACCAACTGTCAGGTGTTTGTAATGTGACAATCTTAGCCATGATGCCCAATTTGTAGAGGAAAGACAGCCATAGGATTCATCAAAAGAAAACAAGTCTGCCAGAGGCACCAGTGAATCTTACAGAAACCTTCAATGATCTAAAGAAGCTGCTTTCTTAGTTTGTACAGCTAGATTCAAATTTCCTTAGCAAAATGCTAGAAATGTTGACAGCCAACTCTGTTCTATTTCTGTGCAAAGTAGAGCCTATCACAGTCACACATGCTAGTACTCAGACACTCCTGATGACAGTGTTGTTCTAGCCATTTTGGTCCCAGGATATTAAAGAGAAGGTGGGGTGAGATAATATCTTTTATTAGACCAACTTTTGTTGGTGAGGCTTTTCCTACACTGGTCTTTCTTAGGCAAAACTTGTGTCGTTTGGGGGGGGGGAACCACCACACAAACACCCCCCCCGAACAACAAAAGTTTTGCTGACAAAAACTGCCGGTGTGAACAGCACTTTGTTGGCGGGAGAGCTCTCTCCTGTCGACAAACAGCGGCTACACTGCGTGCCTTTTAGCAGCATGGCTGTAGCAGCACAGCTATGTCTCTAAAAGGTGCGTAGAGTAGACATAGCCAAAGATACGCTTTTGAGCTTATACAGAGCTCTTCTTCAGGTCTGGGAAAGGTATTCCTGGTGTCACAGCTGAATACAAGATTGAACAAATAGTTTAGCAGAAGTAATTAGCACATAGTCTAAGGGACTATTCAATGTGAAGCAGCCCCTTAACACCACCTTTTTCTCCTATAACTATGGGGGGGGGTGTTAATGGGTTAGAGTAAGGTAATAAGACCCAAATCCAGTGTCTTAATAAAGACAATGATTTTTAGTGTCTACCAAAGTTATGAACTTAAGCTCCCTGGCTCATCTTTTGAAAGTATCGTGCAGGTTTCCTTTGAGGATAAGAACTGACAGGTCAGATATAGAATGATCACTTTGTGAAGTGTTCACCCATATGTGAGATGGTGTTTTTGTCTTATTTTCTTGAGTTCATTTGAGACCATAGTGATTGTCTGGTTTCACATACAATAAATACCCCAATAACTATGTATTAGATACGGTACACCACCTGTGATAGGCATGTGTAAGACCATGGATCTTGAAAGGTGCATTGTGGGGAGTGTTGACCATTTTAGCAGTGGAGATGTCTGCAGGTTTTGCGTCTGTTTTTTCTGGCAGGGTCGGGCGCTGCTTTGAGTTGGCGGGTCCTGGTCTGTGGGGAGCTTGCTTCTAATGTTGATGAGCTTGGGAGGTTGTGTGAAGGCCAGATGGGGGGGGGTTCAGGAAAGATTTATTTCCAAGTATGGGTGGTAGTTGTTTGAGGACCTAATATGGATTCCAGTGTGAGGTGGTAGGTGAAAACTAGACATGTATGGTCAGGGTGGGTTTTATTTCTGTATTGAAGCAGGTTCTCTTGGACTATTTGGATGGCCTGTTCCATGGAGTGTCCTTGTTTGGTGAAGGCGGTTTTGAGTGTGTTAAGTGTATATCCCAGACTATCTCCTCAGAGCATATTCTGTGGTATCTGAGTGACTGAGTGTAGCTAACATTTCTTGGTACATTTGGGAAGGTTACTGGATCTATAAAGGTAAGTGTGCTGATCTGTGGGTTTCTTAGTTGCCTGAAGGGTTCCATTACTGAAGCCGATTGTGGGGTCTGGGAAGTTATGCTAGTAGGGGAATGTTCCAGAGAGTTTAATTGACAAGTGGTGGTTGTTGAAGTTGTGGTGAAACTCTGAGGGAGTTTGTAATTTGTCCAGAGGATGAAAATACCATCAGTGTATCTCACATATATCATTTGCAAATGCACTACAAAACCAATTATCTTGGAACTAGCACATAAATGACTAAATGGACTAGAGAATAAACAGAGTCAACAGATTTACAACAGAAAAAGGTGAAACAAGTTAGAGTATGGAGGCATGGGAAAAGTGGACTAGTCTCAGCTCAGACAGAATACCAGTAGCAATGAAACAACCCTTGTGTTAACATTGGCTGGAAACTTCTGGGAAAGTCTAGAAATGGAGCTTCAAGGTGGGACCAAAAAGTAATCTCGCAAATCTCTTCATAAGCATGTATTCTTTTCAAGTTTCTGCTAAGTACTCAGGACCAGATTTTTAAAAGGTATTTAGGCATTACTGTGCTCAGCATTGCAATGCCTAACTGATTTAGGAGTCACTCATTTTCAAAAGGGATTTAGGCACTTAGGAGCCTAAATCCAAGGCGCAGCAATGCCTAAATACCTTTAAAAATCTGGGCCTCAGTTTAGGGTAACAGGCATGCAACATTACATATTCAAAACCAACAAGTTAATTTTAGGAGTCAAGTGAAATAAGATGCATATATCTTTTGAAAGGCCAATTCTATAAATGTGTAGATTAGCCAAAGCAGATAGTTTAATGGGCAGAGAATGCTTAGCTTAGCTGGAAAGACTAACAGCTATGTATAATTGCATAATAGAAAAATTTATTCTTTCAGTTCATAGAACATGCTTGTTAAGATGCTTAGTACAGCTATGCTGCATTTAATATAATTTGTGCACTTACATATTTGACAAGTCCCATACACAACCGTAGACACATCCTAGCTCAGTCATTATACAGAATGCTGAATATATGTGTGTCTTCCCTGCATCCATAATTTAACAGATAAGCATTCTTGAAAAAGCTAACCCTTCAAGGAAAGACATCGGCAACTTCCACCTGCTGAAGACAGAAAAATCAATTACGAATGTTTAAACATCAAAGCAATCCTGGGGGAGATTTTCAAAGTCACAAAAGGTAGTTAGGTTACAACTACACTAATGCTCCTCTGTATGCCTTTTGAGTATCTAGGGGGAGATGCCTCAGATGTTTAACCCTAACTCACTCACCCTTTGGGTCCATACAGAAAACAGACATCTTAAGCAAATTTCCATGGGCATCATTAGATAGAAAGGAGTCATCACCACCCATGCTGTGGTACACACCAATTGCAACATAAAACCTAGGTTGTATTTATTGTAGTCAAATGTCTATGAAGAGAAAGGTTACAGCACTTATATCCAGTTTAATAAGGATTACCTGCTGTGTCACCTAATTTGTGTGTTGATGTGAATATTTTCTAATTTAAAAATTCTTAAATATTTGAGCCCTCTATAGTACCTTTTCAATCCAGCTAAGTCGTACCAATTTAACTTGCATGTTTTCATGCAGTGCTTCATTCAGCTAGTTCTTTAATACAAACTCACGGTCCGTTTGGAATTATGAAAGCAATGTTTTACTACTAAGCACATAAAGATCACCTCATGTCCAAGTTTAATACAAAAAACATTTTTCAAGTTCACTGAAAGCTCACATACAAATGACACAAACTGGAGTTAAAAATATGCATCCATCTACTGTGGTGGGAAAACTTAGCTATACAATGCTGCTTTTTCAACCAGCCATTTTCAAAAGCACGTAAATTATTAAAATTCTAAGTTAAAGATGCATTCACCTAGAAACAGAAGTATTTATATTTAGAAATAAGTTTCATGGAAATGAGGAACTGGAATGTACTTAAAATCTCTAGTTAGAGATTTGAGAATCATGAGAGACATGAAATAGGTCAGATCACCTGTGGGAAGACAAAAAAGTTTGCTAAATACAAAAATGTTTATTTTTTCCACATTGTACTCAGTCCCTTGATACACCAGTGAAAGCAACTGAACTATTTGCGATCTCTTCCCCCCATACAGCCAATACCAAAAGGTTCCAGGACAACATCTCTCTTTTCCCTTCCTTTCCTATCATGTACTTTGATTTCTTTCTAGCACCAGTTTACCAAGGTAAAAATTGCTCATTTTATAGCAAAAATGTATGCCACATTTGATCCACCCCCTCCCCAAAAGTGCCCCTAGGGACAAGATGGATTACACACACTCTAAAACGAATGTGTAAGTCCTTAAAGAAAGCAAATGCTAACCCACATTATATTAACTTCTGTTAATCAAAAATAAGTTGACAAGAAAGTCTAGGTAAGGGTGGGACATACTAATTTAGACAAGACATCAGAACACATCATTAGAGATTTAAAGGCCTCTAGTAATATTTTGTAGTAATTAACGCAAGACAGTTCTCATATAAACAACTATTTGATGGTAGATTTCAGTGATAAACAATTCACTTGATGACATTTATATATAAATATACATAAATAAAAACCTATATAATTTAGGTCCGAAATTAACAAAAATGTGGTTTGAACTGTAATTGCATCTAGCTGTATCAGAGCTTTTCCTCTAATGATGCTCAAGTTGTATAAAAAGCATAACTGTACAATTCTTAGTTTAGTAAAGTACTACTCTATAAAACAGAATCATGAAAACAGCACTTACATTTTAATGAAATGTATAAAACGTATATTTACATTTACACACTTTACTGAACTACATAAGGTAGTTCATGGTAAAAAACAAATCCCTTCTTGTAAGTCTTTCAAAAATACATCAACTGCAAATATTTATGATTAAAAGTTACTAAATTAGCAGCTGACAGGACATTTATAGTAAAAAATATATTTTAGGAAAATAGCTGGAAAAAATCTAAACATTGATAAACACTTTAAAACTATATTTAAACATAAAATTTAAGCAAAAACAGACATAAAAACTAGGATAACGGGAACTATTGCATATTGCTCTTCAAAAGCCTTGCAGTAACTGCAGGCAGAACAGTGGAAGTGGATAGGGAAGAAATTAAGTGGTGGTAGGAATGAAGTGTTGATCCAGAATCAGGAGGTAAAGGAGAACCCAGTCTTTCTTAACTGCTGCCTCTTTTAGTGGGGGAAAGGGAGAAGGAAAACAAAAAAGACAGAGAGAAGCCCTCTCACTGAACATACACCCCCTTCAAAGGCTAGGAAAGGTTGGCATAAAAGCCCAATTCTGAAAGCCTTGGGCCCTAACTTAAAACCATTTACAGTATGTATTTACAGTTAAATGGACAAAACAGAATGACACTACAAATTGCATGTTAACTTCAAAAATTAACATTTTGCAATATGAAGTGCTTTTTATATATATATATTTTTTAATAAAATACATGTGCAGTTTTGATAGAATAAACTATCTGAAAAATTGTTTCCACAAGTCCTCTGTTTCCTTGAAAGATCTTTGTCTTCTGCACATTTAACAGTTTCAAGATTCAACAAGGATCTCCACAATATGATCAAGCTCATTAAGATCAGATTTACAGTTAGAGTTAGAATTTGTGGTTGTCTGAGAAGGAAATGTTTCGAGCATATCACAGTGTCCCATTTTTGTGTTGCTCATCATTCCTGTTAATACTGTATCAAGGTCATAGTAAGAATTGTCAACTTCTGAAAACAGATCTTCAACTGTATTAGGACTTTTATTCTCCAACGTCTCAAATATTTGATCTAATGATTTTTGAAAGTTTCCTCTATTTTCTTGTGGATTCTCCATTTCCCACATGTTACTCTGCAGGTTTCTTGGAGCTTGTGGTGATGCAACTGTTGACATAATTTCCGAATTATCTTGTGACTGGGTACCCTCACAGTCTTTAGTGAAGGTACCATAAACTGGAACAAGCTTTCCTTCAGCTTGTTCCTTGGATGAACGGCAAAGTATATCTGTTGAAACTAGACGATCTAGAGAAGTCTGTCCTGCACTCTGTGTATTTATCATCTGCCAAGTCCCATCCTGAGTCATTTCCTCTTGGATTTGCCGCACCGTATTGGCTATAAGTACCGAACGACAAAGATTAGGCTCAACAAGCATGTGGCATAATTGAAGTTTGACCAAAGACATATCTAAAAGTGACTGTCGCTGAAGATTATATGAAGGGATAGCCTTAAAACCAGCCAGAGTTCCTTCAATATCTTCTTCACCATCAAACCATTTTCTCTTCAATCCTCGCACAAACATTGTGTCCTGTTGAGAAAAAATGAGAGACTCTTTAACACAATCCAGTGGCCTAACAAGTTAGACACTGCAGAAACTACTGCAAAAACTTTAACATCTTTCATTTAAGAAACAATTAAAATCACTTGACAACATAAGAACTGTCATAACAGGCGTTACCAATGATGTATCTGGTACAAGATGCTTCAGAGGGATGTGTAAAACACAATGGACAATTTTACAGCAACATACCTACACGGGAAAGTCTGTTTCAAACTACAGGCAGCCAGTCAGTGATGGATTTATCTTCTGAAATGTGAGTGTTCGCTATCTAGTCTAACTGCAGCTACGGGTCTGGTAAGCATACAAATGTTCTTTTAATTTTACTGATATTGACCATATCTTAGAGTAGTGAGTGCCACAAGGTATTTTCTTAGGTGCTTAAAGAAAAAAATTAAATTGGCCTTGAATTTCAATGGGTGTCCCCTGATTCTAATGTAACAGTCAGGGTAAGTTAAAGTGCACACATGATGTTCACTACACAATTTACTATTCAATAAACCTTTATAGTATCCCTTCTTAATCTCTCCGCATATAGAAGTCTTAGCATGCCTAGGTTCAAAAAAAGAACTAAAGCTCATGGAGGATAGGTCCATCAATGGCTATTAGCCAAGATCATCAGGGACGCAACCCCATCCTCTGGGTGTCCCTAAACCTCTGACTGCCAAAAACTGACTGACACCAGATGGATCACTCAAAATTAACCTGTTCTTTTCATATCCTCCGAAACATCTGGCACTGGCCACTGTCAGACAGGATACTGAGCTAGCTGACCCACTGGTCTGACCCAGTATGGTTTATGTTGGACATATTTCCTCCCTCCTCCCCCCTCCCCCTTTTTTTTTTTTTGGAGAGGGTAACCAAACCTAAACACATTATTCAAGTTGAAAGTGTACTAACTGAAAATGCCATGGGAGAGTGGGGGAAGTATTCTTCTCTACTTCTCTCAATACACGCTAATCTCTCATTTTAGGTTTCTGATTGCTATTGTGCACCGAGCAGATGTTTTTCTTTAAGCTCTCCTCCATGTCTTTTCCCTGAGTGGTTAGTTAACTCAAAATCCAACATATGACAAGGTAAACTGTTCCTTCCAACATGTTAGACTGTATTTACATTGACTTTAATTTGCCATTCTGTTCCCAAGTTTTAAGGGCTTCTAAAATTCCTTACAATACAATGCTCACTAAAAAACGTATGTCACCCCTCTTCTAGATCATTAATGTATTACACCACTGATACTATGGTTCTGTAGGCACCTCACTTTAAAATCCCACACAGAATAAAGATACTTGCCGTGGTAAATTGTGGTTCTCAGAAATCAAGTGCCATTTGGACACACACACACTCTTGGGGTAAGTATGCCTTGTTTGTGGGATACTGGAAAATTCTAGAAAGCAGTGCATATCGGGGCTACTCACCCCAAGCTTCTGTGGTTAATGTCACCTTAATTCTGCATTTTCTAGTTTGCTATGTTTTTTACTTTAACTGTAATGTTATTGTAAGGGATATATAGGACCCTAACTGACCAATAAACTGTTTTTCAAACATTTGATATTTGAAAACTAAACTCACTGAATGGAAAGAAATGTGGAGCAATAACAATATTGAGCACCTTACTGTTTTTTGTGGGGGAATTAAAATATAGGAAGAGCACCAAGCAGAGATGAAACAAAATGAGAAATCCTTCAATTTAAAAAAAAACAAAAAAACAAACAAACAAAATCAGATTTTGCCAGAATGTCCCACTGGTTTCTATCGCATTGATTCACTTGCAAATGGATAACCCACATCATAACTATAAAAACGAACAGGAGTACTTGTGGCACCTTAGAGACTAACAAATTTATTAGAGCATAAGCTTTTGTGGGCTATAGCCCACTTCATCGGATGCATAGAATGGAACATATAGTAAGAAGATATATACATACAAAGAAGGTGGAAGTTGCCATACAAACTGTAAGAGGCTAATTAATTAAGATGAGCTATTATCAGCAGGAGAAAAAAACTTTTGTAGTGATAATCAGGATGGCCCATTTAGACAGTTGACAAGAAGGTGTGAGGATAGATTCATCCGATGAAGTGGGCTGTAGCCCACAAAAGCTTATGCTCTAATAAATTGGTTAGTCTCTAAGGTGCCACAAGTACTCCTGTATCCACAAAAAGAACAGACTAACACAGCTGCTACTCTGAAACCTATCATAACTATAGAATCTTGTTGCCCAATTTCTGAGACTGCAAAAAATATAGCTGTTTAAAAGTTTCACTTAAAAAGTTACATACCAGTAGCTGCGTTTGGTGGAGTCCTTCCTCTTCTCCCATGCTATAGAACAAGATTCCATACAGCAAGTGTTATAGCTCCTACCAGGCAGCAGGAGACAGGAAGTCAGTCAGTTACAGGAGGTACACAGCAAAACTTCATCCCTTGTTTGCTATTATACAGGTACCTATACAGTCTCCATTACTTGATTATCTGAGCGCCTCACAAACTTTAATGAACTGATCCTCATAACACACCTGTGAGGCAGGGCAGTGCTATTATCCCCATTGTACAGACTGATCAGAGAGGCTGAGTGATTCGCCCAAAAGTCACACAGGAAGTCTGTGTGAAAGTAAGGACTTAAACCCTGGGTCTCCTAAGTCCCAGGCTAATGCCCTAACCATTGCACCATTCTTCTTCCTTTTTCTCCTCTCTTTCTTAGCTATTGAAATAGTAAACAAAATATTTAGTGGTCACTTGGGGTATTGAAATATACATTAAAATTACTTAAGGGGGAGAAAAGACAAATCTCTGTAAAACAAAAGGAAAAACATACAGTATACTCCCCTTTACCTGAAACCCTATTATCCAAACCTCCATATTGACCAAATCCCTTTCTTGTCCCCACTGCATCTGATGTAAGGAGATAAGGCAGGAATTTAGATAAAGCAGAGGTTCGGTTACTAGAGACCCCCAGCCAGGGCTGCAAGAAGGAAAAGGACACAAGCTCCAAGCTGCAGGAAAGCCAGCCTGCTGCTGAATGGTCCTGCAGCAGTGCAGGGACCCCTTTTCACACTCCTGTGACAGCAGGGCTGCGAAAGAGCAGCGTTGTGACAGCAGTGCTTCAGGATTTCCTGCACTGTCACCGGGCCAGTGACACTTGATCCTTATAGGCGCAAGGAAGGTTGAATTCTTGGCCGGGCAGAGCAAAGTCTTGGCCAGGGATTTCTGCTCTGCCCCACACCTGCAAAGATTGGGTGTCCCTGGTCGTGGCAGCGCAGGGAGCCTTCTGCAGCCCCACTGTCATGGAAGCAAGCGGGACAGAGCAGAAACCCTCTGCCAGGACTGCAAGGAGCCGGCCTCTGCGTGTCTCCTCCCCTCTCTATTAACTGAGCTCCCAATTATCCACATAACAGCTGCGTGCCTCATGCTACTTGAATAATCAGGGTACACTATATTGCAGATTTTGTCACTCTTCTCCCATCCTACATGAAGATTATATAAAGTAAATGTAAGTGGTAAGCTGTGAAAATAAGGAGGTGAGTTTTCCTACAGCAGCAGCCATGAGAACTTTGTGACTAAAATTTGCCTTGCAAGCTGATAGATTTGCTAGAAAAGAGTGTAGGAGAAATGTGTTTTGTTCATAAAAGCAAGTAGACTTTCAAAACAAATTTGGGACTAAATGAAGTTTGATAGACCTCTTAACATATTGACTATGAATGTCCTTTGCACTAGAGTTACCAGATCAGGAAAAAAAATAGCTAATTCATTTGAAATTCTGAAAGCTTCAAGGGTAAAGTACGAAAATAACCCAAATTTTCTTCTAGAAACATCTGTCATAGATAAGAATTCAGTGACCCCAGCTCAGTTAAATAAGAAGAGGAGGGGAGGGAAGGTATTTTCCCAATAATGCTACTTTTTACCAGTTGTACACCCTAAGGGCAATCTGTTACAGAATGCATCTGGACTATATAGTAGCCATCTGCATCCTGAATCTGACTGAACCCTCTTAAAATAAAATCAAGACATTCTAGTAAAGATCAAGCAACATTAAAAGTTGCTGCAGATCTGAGAATAAGTAACCAAGATAGAGTGTTTTCTACTACTGTTTGATATTTGAGGATTCTAGAAAATAAAGCCTTACTTCAGAAGACAGTCACTATCACCTGCCAAAACAACTGAATGAAATGGGAATGCCTGCTGAAGAGAACATGAGCCTTCGATAAAAGGACGGGGGGGAGGATTCATTATCAGGTCCAGAAACTAAAGGACAAAGTGATACTATAGAGATGGTTTCAGCCCAGTCAAACTGGAACTTCAGTAATACACACTGGGAAAGGAACAGGTACCCAACACAAGAAAATTATACACATGATCTGTTGCATGTGATTTTACATCGTTCCCAGGAGCAAAAATCTTTGCTCACAAAACAAATAGGTTCTCTTTGCATCCTCTTAGATGAGTCCTATTTTTCATAGTTATATGGTAGCAAAGCCTACTGCTGATTCCACCCAGACACACAATTGTGCCCCAGAATCTAAAATTTAATTTAAAAACCTGAGTTTTTAGCCCTTCTGGTTTTTTTAAAAAAAGCATGCAAATATAAAATATACATCTTGCTGTTTTTCCTGCACAGAACCCATAGTAGTTATGAACTGGCCATTCATTGCAAGAGGGTGTTAACTGTAAAAACTAAGTACATATCTACATTACAATCTTAAATCAACCTAAGTTAGGTCAACTTATACTACCACACTCCTTCTGTCAGTGGTATCTCTCCTCACCTTGAGTGCTTCCACTGACTGAAGAGGGGCAGTGTGGGGGGCTGAGAGCTGGGGCAGCCAGGAGCAAGGACCCGGGACAGTGCGGGGTGGGACCCTAGGCAGCCCAGTTTGGAGTGGAGACCAACAGCCAACAACTGAGATAGGTAATGCAGTGTCTATAGGTCATCCTAACTACACGGACACAACCCCTATGCCTCTCGTGGAGGGGGAGTTATATTCAATGTGGTAGTACACTTACATCAGCGGGAGCAAGGCTGTAGTGTGTATATTGACGTATTTCAGAGTAGCAGCCGTGTTAGTCTGTATTCGCAAAAAGAAAAGGAGTACTTGTGGCACCTTAGAGACTAACCAATTTATTAGTCTCTAAGGTGCCACAAGTACTCCTTTTCTTATATTGACATAGTTAGGTCGACATAAGGCAGCTTATGTCTACCTAACTGTATAGTGTAGACAGGGCTAATAAATTTAATTGTAAACACTTGTTTCTCTGCTGATCACTATATCAGAGCAATTCAACAAGTGTGCTTGGTCCACTGCTGTTGGACACAGTGACAGATGAAGTCAAGAGGTGTCTGTTTGGAAGCTAGAAGTTCAAGGTCCCCCCCCCCCCCCAACAATTTCAAGTAAACTTTAACCTTGCCTAAAAAGGGGAAGAAAAGTTACATCCTTTCCCTAGCACTCTACTACATGTGTGCCAAAAGCCCAAACTGTTCTGTTTTCCTGTGTGCCAAAAGCCCCTCGATTTTGCGGTTAATCTTCGACAGCTCCTACAATACAGATGTGTCAAAACAAAAATCTGCAGCATACGGACATCTGAAAATTTGAAGAATAGCATAAAATATATTGGATTGAATATAAAAAGAAGTAGTTCAAAGAATAGTATTATTAATGTATTTAATTCATTAAAAGAGTTAAAATTTAAATTTACTTGAATCTGGCACAGAGCTTCCAGTTTGCTGTAGAAACAGGGACCTTACCACTGAATTTAGGTCCAGATTTTGCTAAGTTATAAATGACTGCACAGACACCATTTCCGAGACACAATACCCAAGTACAGCGTGTGGTTGCAAGAAAAGGCAACCCTCAGGACCAGGGTGGGGACAGTGCCAGGTCACCCACCTCCTAGCAATACAGAGTTGTGTGTGATGGATTTGGGAATACAGGGATGTACATAACGATCATGAGAGGATGGGACAAAAGGACAGTCTAGTCTTCCACCTAACATACAGATGACGTAGTGGAAAGAGTAAAAAGGTGCAAGTGGTGGTGATAGGTCAGGAAAAGTGCAGAGGTGTGTAGAGCTGAGGGGGCATCCCCCCCGGGGGGGGGGCAGGGCAGTGGCCCCCTCCCCTAAGAGCGCCGGCCCCTCGGGGCGGCAGGAGTCACTCTCCCAGAAGTACAGAGGCGGTATGTGGTGGTGGTGATGATGGCAGAGGATGTGGGGGTGAGGGGGGAAAGCACCGCCTTGGAGGAAGGAGGTGGGGGAGGAGCAAAGTGCTGCGGCGGGGATTAGGAACTGGGGGGCAGGGGACATGTAGGGAGCTGCTGGCCAGGGTGAAGGTGGGGGAGGGCCAGTGCGCTAGACCTGCGGGGCAGTACGCGCGAGGGGGGGAGGCAGGGAGAATGGGGGGCGAAAGGGAGCAGTGAGCGGAGGCTGTGGAGTACTCGAGGGGGGGGAGCGCCTTCCCCGCCGCAAAGCGGCCTTCCCCGCTCCGAAGAGACCCTGGCCGGCGGCAGCTGGAGCTCGTCGCCCCGCTCTGCCCTGGGACCCCGGGGAGGGGGATCCGCCGCCATTTTGAATCCACCTCCACCCCGGGCTCTTCCCCGCCTCCAGACCCGGCGCCCCATTCTCTGCCCGCGGGGCAACGACAGACGCCGGTGGCGGCTAATCCCGGGCCCGCAGAGCGCTCGGCCCGAGCCTACTCACCGCCTCGTCGCCGCCCGCTCCTCCCCGACCCGAGCCCGGCTCCCGCCTCACCGACCGCTCCGCGCCTGAGAGAGGGGGCGTGACCAAGCACACTGGCCAGCCCCGCCTTCCCCCCACCCGCCATCTTATTGTCAAAGCCCACAAAGAAACGGCCGCCTGCTCCTCCCCTACCAGGCCTGCCATTGGGGAATGCCTCCACCATGAAACCCCGCCCACGGCCAACCACTGACCGTCATTGGCTGTCTCCTGACCCTGTGGCACCGCCCTCATGGGATCCAGCCTTCCATTGGGTGACGGGTTACCATGGTGCTCAGCTCCACCCGCCCCCTAACGTGCGATTGGCTGAGGGGTTACCATGGAGCCCAGACCCGCCCCTTAGCTGTAACTGGCTCAGGGAAAGGACGAGGTGGAGTCTAGTGTTCAAATAGCTGCCAATGGGCTAGGCGGGCCTGTGTCTGGTTTTGCCTCGTTGACTTGCTTGGGCTCCTGGCCAGTGACTCCAATGCCAGCAGAAGTGGGGCCTGGCTGAGAGCAGCCCTGTGATCCTTCCTTCCTTCCTTCCCTCCCTCCCTCCCTCCACGTGCCCAC
This sequence comes from Natator depressus, assembly GCF_965152275.1. Lineage (NCBI taxonomy): Eukaryota > Metazoa > Chordata > Testudines > Cheloniidae > Natator > Natator depressus. The sequence goes on from NC_134239.1 coordinate 114,523,781, forward strand.
CAGGAGGTGGTGGCAGAGGCGCCCCCATCTCACCAGGGCACCTGCCCTTTTGCTTGCATCCTGTGGTAATGAGAGGATGGGACAAAAGGCACTGTGTGACCTCTGCGTAGTGCTTTTCCCCCTTGCTGGGGGCTCCTCCACTCACAGCGTGAAACCTAGCGCGTCTGGCCATCTCACAAATTCCTTGCCTGGCCCTTCTGGGACACAGCAACACCTCCAGCACCTATGGCTGGAACCGCAAGGGAACGTACGAGACAGTTGTACTGGGTCAGACAATGGTCAAGCGAGCTCTGTATCCTATTCTTCTGCTAGTGGCCCCTGCCAGGTGCTTCAGAGGGAATGAAAAGAGCAGGGCAATTATTGAGTGATCCTTCCGCTGTCATCCAGTCTCAGCTTCTAGCAGTTGGTGGTTTAGGGCAGTGGTTTTGAAACTTTTTTTCTGGGGACCCAGTTGAAGAAAATTGTTGATGCCTGCGACGCAATGGAACTGGGGAAGAGGGGTTTGGGGTGTGGGAGGGGCTCAGGGCTGGGGCAGAGGTTTAGGGTGCGGGGGTGAGTGCTGCAGGTTGGGGCTGGGAATGAGGGGTTCAAGGTGTGGGAGGTTTTGGGCTGGTGCAGGAGGGTGTCAGGGCTCTGGACTAGGGCTGAGGGCTTTGGGGTCAGTGCAGCCGGGGTGCACCGAGGACCGTGCTGCATCCGGAAGCAGCCAGCAGCAGATCTGCCTCCTAGGCGGAGGCACGCAAGTGGCTCAGTGTGACTCTTGCCCGCAGGCACCGCCTTCCCCGCACCCCGTTCCTCTTGGCCAGTTGCCAGCCAATGGGAGTGCAGAGCTGGTGCTTGGGCAGTGCACGGAACCCTGTGGCCCCCCCGCCTAGAAGCCGGACCCACTGCTGGTCGCTTCCGGGGTACAGCGTGGTGTCGGAAAAAGTAAGCACTAGCCTGCCTTAGCTGGGCAGCACTGCTGACAGGACTTTTAACGTCCCTGACCAGAGCAAGGCGACCCAGCGCCTTACACGCCACGACCCAGTAGTCGGTCACGACCCATGGTTTGAAAACACTCGTTTAGGGACACCCAGAGCATGAGGCTGCAGCCCTGATGATCTTGGCTAATAGTCATTAATGGACCTATCCTCCAGGAACTTATCTAATTCTTTTTTGAGCCCATTTATACTTTTGGCCTTCACAACATCCCCTGGCAACGAGTTTCACAAGTTGACTGTGTGTTGTGTGAAGAAGTACTTCCTTATGTTTGTTTTAAACCTGCTGCCTATCAATTTTATCAGGTGACCCCTACGTCTTGTGGCATGTGAAGGGGCAAATAATACTTCCCTATTCACTTGCTCCATAGGATTAATGATTTTATAGACCTCTCCCATCTTCCCATTTAGTCATCTCCTTTCTAAGCTGAACATATCTCAAATCCCTATCCCAACCGCATATGGTCTTCATTCTTCTCTTAATGTTACCCTCAAGACTCAAACATTTTTACACACCTAATTATTTTTCTCTAGCCAATCTATCTAATCTCATAGTGCCACCACATTTTAGGATTTGAGCAGAGTCATGCAATATGTGGTGTTTTTCTTAAAGCCTCAGCTCCTAGACTCAGGTGATTATGTGAAAATCTCAGCTTTAATTTTTTAAAAATTAAGTTTGCAACTCTCATAGTTGTGGAGACAGTCTTGAAAATGCAAAACTCTCAAGAGGCAAATAAAAAGAACCCAAATATATTATTTTTAAAATCTCATTTTTGAACACTTGGAGTTGGCAATACTGATTCAGTCTTGATGTTGTTGTCCTCTGCAAACACTTTGTTCCTTATGCTTAGCTGCTGTAAACTTTCCCCAGCTTCCTACCCACAGTTAGCTCTCAATTAATTAGAAAGGAAGGGCAAGTCAGGTCTAGCTGCATCCGATGAAGTGAGCTGTAGCTCACGAAAGCTCATGCTCAAATAAATTGGTTAGTCTCTAAGGTGCCACAAGTCCTCCTTTTCTTTTAGCTGAAAGCTTCTCTGCTGTTTCTGGCCCTCAGCTGGTAGAAAGAGGATTTGCAGCCTTGAGGGAAGATGTGAGGCGGAGAATGTAGGACAGAAAATTAAATTCTGAAAACAGAGAGGAAGAGTAGGACAGACTGTAGAAGGAGCAAGAGATAAAATAGAACTTGGAGATTAGGTGTAGGGAAAGTTGAAAACAAGTAATAATGGCATGCACAGAGTAAAATTAGCCAGAAGTTGGGAACAGGGTTAGGTCAAAAATTGTAATGTCTTTTTTATTCTTGGGTCTAATCTGCCCTGCTCTTACCACAGCATGGTGCAGAATTCCCAGTCAAAATGCTAAAAGAAAAGAAAGTGATATCATGGAGGAAAAACTGCCACACATTCAGGCAGACAGACACCAATTACTTCTGGCCTAGTTGCAAAGAATTTAGGCCCTGATCCTGCAGTAAGCCCTGAAAGGGCTACCCTTGTGCTAGCATAGAGCTCTGTTACTGGGTTCAATAGGTGTGGTTCTTTGCAGGACCAAGACGGTAAAGTAAAATGCAAAGAAAAAAACAGTGATAAACAAAGGGCATAAACATGTATATAAAAGGACTAAAGATTTTCCTCTCAAAATTATTTTTTCGTTTGTTAGAAATATCAGGTCTCAACATCTCCAAACTTTCAAAAAGTTCTCCAGCAAAATGAGGGACCTAGTTAGATTCTGATATAACAGGAGACTGAGTGGTGAAGGAGTTTTACTGTTTAAAACTCTGATTTTGTCAATGCAAACTGACATAAGGCCAGGGAGAAAAACTGTGATAGAAGGTTGAATCTATCTCTTCTGTTAAGGTCTGAGGAAGCTCCCATGGCAGATCTCTAGTCAAGGCATGACAAGACTTGATATTTTTAGGAAAAAAAGTAAACAATCCTTGTTTCCTTTATACATGAGAAATAAAACCTAGAAAATCACAATGGTATGATCTGGATAAACCGATACAAAACAATGTAACCCAAGAGATTTAGTAGAGAACAAACCATCAAAAAGATAAAAATAAAGCAATAAAGAGTACAAGGCTGTGCCACCTACCCTTTCCACCCAGCCATCCACCACACTGAACCAAACTCTCTTGTATTGGAAAGAACTTAAAAAGCTAGACTGCTAGTTTCCTATACAGAACTTTCACATTAGCAGGCTCCCTCAGCAGAGTGAAATGTTCACAACTAAGACAACTCTTAGCAAAAGCAGAATCTATGACTAGAAGTCAGAGGCAAAGACTAAGGGGAAACAAAACACCATGAAAAAACAAAGAGAAATGTCTGCCACAGCTTGATAGAGGAAACTGAAATCGAGACACTTTCTACTCCAGCATAAGAGGGAATGCTTAAAAATCATTTATCTTCAATGAACAGATATGACATAGGACTTTATGTTGCCAGCAAATCAGAAATGGCTAGTAGCCTGTGAGGAGCACTCTGCAGCCCTGTCCTGGGACGCCATGTGCCCCTCTGTAGCTACTTTGGCAGGCAACACAAAGCTGAAGGGTGGGGGAGGAGGAAGTGAGTCGTGTCCTGAGAAGGAAGAATCCAGCACAGAATTACGCTCTTCCCCTGCCTAACGGCAGGGGGGCTATCTTGACTGGGCACCCACAGTGCAAGGCTGGGCAGGTTCAGCTTGGCCAGGCTGCTGTAGCCGGTCCCCTGCTTGCTACCTGGCTGGGCTGAGGGTTTTCGCCTTCTCCCACCTGCCTTAGTTGCAGGAGGGACTGGATCCCTCCCTTCCTTTATGTATGTAGTTTATGTATGTAGGTGTGTGTCGCAGGACATTAGCGAGGCAAGGTGGGTGAGGTAATAGCTTTTATTGGACCAACTTGTATTGATGAGACAAGCTTTTGAGCCACACCGAGCTGTTCTGTGAACGTCTGGGCGGGGACTAGCAGAGCTAGGAGCTGTTACATCCCTTCCCCAACTTGAATGGGCGACAGGCTGGGCTAAGAGCGACTTCTCCAACCTCCAGGTTGCAGCAGGCTGCAGCGTCTCCGCCCACAGTGTTAGCCCTTATTCTCGCCACCATGCGAGCTGGCTCTGCCCGGAGCGGCAGCCCCACCTCCTTGCTCTGTGCTAGCCTGTGCTGGGTTCCGTGACCTGCCGGGAACACAGATGCTAACGAGCGCTGCTGAAAGCTACAGCCCGCCCGCCACCTCCCTACCCGACTGTGTGAGCCAGTGCTGGGCTGAGCATTAGGGGCTAACGGAGCTGGGAGCTGGATTAGCTGCCTACAGTGTTGTCACTCAGCCAGTCCGGTGTGGGTGGGACTTTCACACAGCAACATGGGAGGAAAAACCAGTTTAAAAATAGGAAACTGTTTGTAAAACCACCAAAATGACTGGGAAACTCAGCGCCTGGGCTTGGGCCTGAAGTAGTTCTTCTCTTTTTTAAACTAACTAGATTTTGAGTTTTTACAGCGACTAGAGTGATAGGGTCCTGGTCTGTGACTGGAACACCTCAGTGCTACTGCAGTACAAATACTAATAAACGAAAGCTTATGCTCAAATAAATTTGGTAGTCTCTAAGGTTCCACAAGTCCTCCTTTTCTTTTTACTGATAAAACAGAAATTAACATCCCATCAGCCTGGCATCAGATCTGATCCTGCTTATGCTTACACACGTGAGCAACTAATGAAAATACTCCTATGAGTTAAGTTAGTCACACACCTATGTGCTTACAGGGTGAGATCCTTAAACCGCAGTCATTTTCAGGAGAGCAAACTCCTTAAAGTGTTTCCTTTGGGCACCGTCTTCCATTGTACTAGGCGTTTGTACATCTCTTAGCCATGTTTCTCAACCAGTGGGTTATGACTAGGGTGACAGTATATCCCATTTTTTGTCTGAGACAGTTGCTTTTTTAAGCCCTGTCCTGGCCATCCCGACTTTTTTTGGCAAAAGTGGGCATTTGTCCTGTTTGCTCTTGCTGACTTAATCAGTTGGCAAGAGCAAACAGGACAAATGCCCACTTTTGTCAAAACAGTGTGGTTTATAGAGGAATATGAGGGGGCAAGCAGTGATGTCAGCCCATTGCAGGGGGGCAGACAGGGTTCTAGAGACCCTAGCCACGGGGAGGGGGGGGAAGGGAAGGTTCCAGCAACCACTGTCTCGCACTGGGGGAGGGGGAGAGGGCTCAGGCCAAGCCAGCATGGTGTCCTGTTTTCCCTTTGGGAAATATGGTCACCCTAGTTATGACGCCGAGAAGGGGTGTCACAAAAGTCAGTTGAGGAGGGGGTTGAGAGGCATTGAAAATTTTATTACAATGTAAATCAAAAAAACTCTCCCCCTCTCCCTGCTCACCCTTACCCTTCAAGGTCAAGAATTCTTTGTCAGCCTCTGGAAACACACTCACAAAGAAATTATATAAGTTAGCTTTGTTATCACCGATACCTTTTTACTCTTACAGTAGCTGTAAGGGGATCATGAAAAATTTTGACTTTAAATAAGGAATCGCCCACCTGAAAAGATTGAAAAATATTGGCCTCGCACAATGGGTCACTGATCCTGACTGGAACCCCTGACTGCTACTGCAATACAAATAATAATGAATATAAACAAAAATTTATGAGCTTAAGTTCTGACTGTGACAGATATGGCAATTTCCTGCACTACCTTTGGGAGATTTTACTGTATTAAGTTTATGTACAATTGTGGGCCAGGGATTGTATGCAGTTGTATGGGGGAGGGTGACAACAGTCCTCCAGTAACTACTAACAGTCACTGGGGGGTGATTAGGCAAATTCACTCAGGTTGTAACACCTCCAGAGAGGTACCACCACCTGGAAAGACTCGCATATACTGGTTCAAACTGGATTCTCCAGAGACTAGAAAGGACAAAAACAATGAGGAGTCCGGTGGCACCTTAAAAACTAACAGATTTATTTGGGCATAAGCTTTCATGGGTAAAAAGAAGTGGGGTTTTTTACCCACAAAAGCTTATGCCCAAATAAATCTGTTAGTCTCTAAGGTGCTACCAGACTCCTCGTTGTTTTTGTGGTTACAACCTAACATGGCTACCCCTCTGAAAGAAAGGACAGTTTAAACTGGAGTTTAAACCTTCTGTCCAAGCAGGGCCCCAAATTCTTCCTGGGAAAGTTTGGGAGGACTTGGCCCACTGAGGCCCCATAAGACTGATGGGTGAGCTCTCGTAGGTTTGTAGCGTGCATATGGGAAATTTTATCATTTTTATATGTTTTCTTTGTAATTATTTCACCTTAAGAATAAATGTGCTTAGAAGGAACTGTGTGGTAACTTATAACTATGGGCAATTACATATTTTATAGCTTCTAAAGAGACAGCAAAGCACAGACGCTGGCCTGTTAAGGTAGTCTGGGTTTCTGGGAATAACACAGGGCAGGCAGGAAACCGTGCAACTTGGAAAAATCCTGCTCAGGGGGGAGAGTGACCAGGGTCTCCATCTGAGAGGTGATAGTGAGGAGCCTGGAGCCTAAAGTGTGTGCCCCTAGGGAGCAATACAGGTGCACAGTTGCCCTGAACCATGGCACCTCCCACATCAGCAAAAAGTTCTGCAGACGTGAAACAGTGAAATGCTGACACTTCATTTACTGTCACTAGCCCCAGGCTTGCAAACACTTAGTAGCTTTACTCATGTCACTACAGTTACACACATACTTGAGTCAATGGGACTGCTGTGAACAAAGTTATGCACCTTCTTAAGTATTTGCAGACTAGGGCCTTAGATGAGACAGAATTACTACCCCATTGAGCAAAAAAAAAACAAAAAACCCGAGGCGTCCTTGTGGCAGCTTAGAGACTAACAAATTTATTTGGGCATAAGCTTTTGTGGGCTAAAACCCACTTCATCGGAGGCATGCAGTGGAAAATACAGTAGGAAGATAGATATACACAGAGAACATGAAAAAATGGGTGTTGCAATACCAACACGTGTTCTCTGTGTATATCTATCTTCCTACTGTGTTTTCCACTGCATGCATCCAATGAAGTGGGTTTTAGCCCACGAAAGCTTATGCCCAAATAAATTTGTTAGTCTTGAAGGTGCCACAAGTACTCCTCGTTTTTTTTTTTTTTTGCTGATACAGACTAACACGGCTACCACCCTGAAACCTACCCCATTGAGATAAATGGAAGCAACTCCCCCTTCTTAGAGCTCCTGTTTCAGTGTCCAGACTCAGTAAGGCCCCAATCTTGCAAACACTTACACATGTACTTAACTTTAAGCACATGAATAGTGTCACTGGATTTTTTTCTCACTCTTGTTGCTGGGTGAAGTCAGTGGATATATTCACACACTTAAAATTAAGCATGGGTGTGTTTGCAGGATCAGGGCCAGCACCTTAGCAGGCCACATTTGGAACAGAATCATAGAATCATAGAAGATTACGGTTGGAAGAGACCTCATGAGGTCATTTAGTCCAACCCCCGCTCAAAGCAGGAAGGGTTTTGTTTGCATCCTTAGGGGCTAGAAACCAACTTAAAAAAACAAGAAAGCTCAAGTTTTGAAGAAACTAATGGTTTTAGACAATACCACTGCTTGATTGATCAAACTGCCCCTGCCTACAACTGTATTAAAGAACTCCCCATCAAACCAGTGTACTCTGCAGCTGTACTTAGCCTTACCTGTGAATGTAGGGGTTAGCAGTTACAGAGAAACTGCTGCTTCAGATCAGACTAGTAGCCCATTTAGTCCAGTATCCTTGATCTGTCAGTTACAGAGCTTGACTAATGCATTTAGGGTTTGTTTTGCATCAAGGGAAGCTGATCATGCCTCCTTTGTTTAACTTGGCACAGCAGCAGACCAGGAGGGTGTCTGGTAGGAAGTATGTTGTGTTCTTTAAACCTCATATAGCTAGGCTGGATTGCCTTAAAAATAGCCAGTAGTTTCTGTCAATATGGTAAAACAATTCAGAAGAACTTCTGCAGACTCTCATCTTCCTAGGGCAGGGCTCAAGCTAAAGAATCCAGAACCAGAAGAAAGACTAGTTAAATATGACCATTGCCTAGGATGTATGCCCTGTTATTGCAGTAGTTCAGCTGGGCACATGACAGCTCTAAGCTTTGGAAGGCTGCCTGCTCCACCTATTAAAGGGCTCAGAAAGAGACGGAGCTGGAATAAGGCTCCAGCTGCGTTCCAGCCAATGATGAGACAGCAGAAAAGGGCCAGCGTTGGATGAAAGTGGGCCAGATGGACAGTGATATGTTGCTAACATGCTCCAGCAGAAATGTTCTGCCTCAGATATAAGCTACATTCCTTGGGTAAAATATTGTTCCTTCTTTCTCCCCCATCCTAAATCTATTAGCTCCATACTCTCCCTTCTTCTAACCCCATTAGTCTTTCTAACAACATTTTCTGGTCTAGTGTACCAGTGGTCTCCTCTTCTAGTAACTCTTTGAGGTGGTTCCACTTCAATACTGATCTTTTTGCTACTTCGTTTACTAAAGTAGGGCATACAAGTCTTGATCTCTGGCTGGATATGGTCAGTCTGCTTTCCAAGAAAGAGCTTGCCCTACCAAGAAGATATCAAGAAGTCTATTTCCCCTTAGGGTGTTCATCCAGAAGCAGCAGTGTGAGTTTTCAGAAATTTAGCTACAATGGCACGTCACATGCTGGCTACCTGTGTCATGTCCCCCTCTAGTGACTAGAAGCTCTTATTGTTGTCAGGTAACAGAGTTTCTCCTTTAACTCCAGTGGGAGAGGCTTGTGCTTTTTGTTCAGAAGGTCCAGTCTCTGCTAACAACTCTGATGAGGTCATTACATACACCTGCAAGCTGTGTGATGAAACTAGTCCACAAGGTAGTTATTGGTGATGGTGTGTAGCGTGAAGATCTGTGCATTACATAGTACTAGTCAGCAAAGAAACCATATAAAAATGCTGCAGATTGTTTAGGGCTTTCTTTTAACATCCCAGAGCACTCTCCTGGATAATCATTGTAGTTTGGTTTATTACTATAAGGGGGGACTTGTTCTGTTGTTGCAAAGCATCACCTTAGAAAGAACTTCTAACAACATACCTATTCACTTCATAACAGGTATTTTTTTTAAACATGTATTTTTAAATACTTGACACTTGCATGCCGTGCATCCCTGTGTTGCTTAAAAAAAGTGTTCCACCATATCACAGCATAAATATCATAGGATATGACAGTTGCTATAGCAACCAAGAATCTACTATTAAATAGCACCGACTAGCTCTTAAAACATGTGTAGCCTGTCAGTGCTCCTGACTTTGCAGTAACGTAGGTACCATATTGTCTTCAAAAGAGTTTGTCAGTTTAGAAATGAATGTCAATGTGATTATATTTTGCATCTTTTTTTGTCAGCCTACGCTGTTGTCTTTTGGGAAGGGCAAATCCCATAGGAACAAAACAGACTGAAACAAATACAGTCTGGAGAGGAAAGGTTAACAAAGTAATTCTCTTATCATGCAGTCATTCTGAGACACCGGCTTTGGTGCTGCACTTTGCTGTTCTCCAGCTTTTGGTTTCACAATGTTTTAGTAAGACAGTGATTCCAGAGCACTGTTCTGCTTTCAAAAATCAGTATTTCCAGTGGTGTAGAATCATATGCGGAAGAATTTTCTGTGAAAGGCACAATACAAATGAGCGATGTGGTGGCCGAGTTAGTGCAGTCTCACCAATCCCAAGAGTTAAAAAGCAGAAGTCAGGCCCCAAAATCATGAGCATGGCTAAAAATTGTGACTCTTTTTCCAAAATAATACGTTAGGTTATTTTTCTTTGCCTTTTGGTTTCTGAGCCTGTAGAGTGCACTTGGCTCAAGTTTCCAAGGTTTCTATGCAACCACAAGGGCTAGAAATGTACTTTAACCTCTGAGATTCTCATGCAATCCCTTAATTTCAGCACCTTGGGGTTTAAGAAAAACACCAAATATTACAAGGCTTGCGATAAAAGAGTTGGTAACCGTGCAATAGACAATGATGCCAGTGTACCTGGATTCTTTCTTTGGAAGTGCTATTTCAATAGTTGTTTAGTGTTGAGATACCAAGGTGATTGGCTCCACACAAATGCTTTAGATCATGGGTTTGCAACCCAGAGGGAGTCAGAAAGAGATCCAGGCAGTTTGCACCCACCCTCCCTTTCTTTATTGTTAGATAAAAGGGAGGTCTCAAAATTCTTTCTTGTTGTACAATGGACTCATCCTTTGGAACAGATTGAGAACCACTGCCTTAGACTGATAAATATCACAAGCTCACCTTACATATGGCTCAGCAGATACCTTCATATTCAGAGCATCATTAGCATTTTCAATCCCAGCCAGTTGGAGGTGCTGAAATTGTCCCCTTTCCTGAACCCAGGTCTCTAGCTTTTAGAGGTTTAATTCTTAGAAACAAATACAGATCCCTATTTTTAATTTTTTAAATTTGTGATTTATTTTTCCCCATAGACCTACAACTTAAAATCCTTGTCACAGCATAGATTAGATTTGCCTTTTATATTTCCTTGCTCTCATTTTTTTAAATCTTAGCATCATGCAAACTGAGAATTTGTGATAGACAAAGAAAAATGAAGAGAGATGCTGATTTTCTTTCCTCTGCTGAAAGGTCCAGCATGTCCTAGAAGTGAGATGAAATAGATTAGGGTTTGGTGCCCTCGTGTGGCCATGTGCACTGTTATTGAAACATGACATTCCACGCATTAAAATACAATATGAATCAGATCTTTTTGTTTACATTTCTTTTCCCTTATCTGCAGATGGAAGCCAAATTGACAATAAAGCTGCCAGCTAGACAATTTCAAAACACTTTAAGGCCAGGCCTTTTTGCTTTGTATATCAAAACAGTTATACTTCCTTGTACCAGGTTAATAATATCTTTTAAAGTTTAGAGACCAGTGTTTGACTTACACTGGCTAAAGAGATCACAGGTACATGGAACTGAGAGGAAAACTGGCAACTCCCTGAGGACATACTTTCACATCGCCCAGGGGATCTTATGGGTTCCCTTTGTAGGCATACCACAGTAAGAAAGGGAGTACTAGTGGCACCTTAGAGACTAACCAATTTATTTGAGCATAAGCTTTCGGGAGGTACAGCTCACTTCATCGGATGCATTCAGTGGAAAATACAGTGAGGAGATTTATATACACACAGAACATGAAAAAATGGGTGTTATCATACACACTGTAAGGAGAGTGATCACTTAAGATGAGCTATTACCAGCAGGAGAGCGGGGGGAGGGGGAGAGGAGAAAACCTTTTGTAGTGATAATCAAGGTGGGCCATTTCCAGCAGTTAACAGGAACATCCGAGGAGCAGTGGGGAGTGGGGGAAATAAACATGGGGAAATAGTTTTACTTTGTGTAATGACACATCCACTCCCAGTCTCTATTCAAGCCTAAGTTAATTGTATCCAGTTTGCAAATTAATTCTAATTCAGCAGTCTCTCGTTGGAGTCTGTTTTTGAAGTCTTTTTGTTCTAATATTGTGACCTTTAGACTGAAGGTAAAAAATCCATTACAATCTACATACTATACAGACTATGCTGACAGCTTGTGCCACACACTCTCAAAGAAACTTCAGAATCACCTGATCAACATCCTCTACAGCAAACAGAGAAAGATTAAGAATGAGCTCTCAAAAATGGATACTCTCATAAAAAACCAACCTTCCACACAAACTTCCTCGTGGCTGGACTTTACAAAACTAGACAAGCCATTTACAACACACACTTTGCTTCTCTACAAAAGAAAAAGGACACTAAACAATCTAAACTACTTCATGCCACAAGAGGCCACAGCAATGGTTCCCTTAACCCACCCAGCAATATTGTCAATCTATCCAACTATATTCTTAGCCCAGAAGAAGAATCTGTCCTATCTCGGGGCCTCTCCTTCTGCCCCTCCACCCCCATGAACATGATACAGTCCTGTGGTGACCTAGAATCCTATTTTCGACATCTCCGACTCAAGGAATATTTCCAACACACCTCTGAACAACATACTAATCCACAGAGACCTTCCTACCAACACTACAAAAAGAAGGATTCTAGGTGGACTCCTCCTGAAGGTCGAAACAACAGACTGGACTTCTACATAGAGTGCTTCCGCCAATGTGCACGGGCTGAAATTGTGGAAAAGCAACATCACTTGCCCCATAACCTCAGCCGTGCAGAACACAATGCCATCCACAGCCTCAGAAACAACTCTGACATCATAATCAAAAAGGCTGATAAAGGAGGTGCTGTCATCATCATGAATAGGTCGGAATATGAACAAGAGGCTGCTAGGCAGCTCTCCAACATCACTTTCTACAAGCCATTACCCTCTGATCCCACTGAGAGTTACCAAAAGAAACTACAGCATTTGCTCAAGAAACTCCCTGAAAAAGCACAAGAACAAATCCGCACAGACACACCCCTGGAACCCCGACCTGGGGCATTCTATCTGCTACCCAAGATCCATAAACCTGGAAACCCTGGACGCCCCATCATCTCAGGCATTGGCACCCAGACAGCAGGATTGTCTGGCTATGTAGACTCCCTCCTCAGGCCCTACGCTACCAGCACTCCCAGCTATCTTCGAGACACCACTGACTTCCTGAGGCAACTACAATCTATCGGTGATCTTCCTGAAAACACCATCCTGGCTACTATGGATGTAGAAGCCCTCTACACCAACATTCCACACAAAGATGGACTACAAGCCATCAGGAACACTATCCCCGATAATGTCACGGCAAACCTGGTCGCTGAACTTTGTGACTTTGTCCTCACCCATAACTATTTCACATTTGGGGACAATGTATACCTTCAAACCAGCGGCACTGCTATGGGTACCCGCATGACCCCACAGTATGCCAACATTTTTATGGATGACTTAGAACAACGCTTCCCCAGCTCTCGTCCCCTAATGCCCCTACTCTACTTGCGCTACATTGATGACATCTTCATCATCTGGACCCATGGAAAAGAAGCTCTTGAGGAATTCCACCATGATTTCAACAATTTCCATCCCAACATCAATCTCAGCCTGGACCAGTCCACACAAGAGATCCACTTCCTGGACATTACGGTGCTAATAAGCAATGGTCACATAACCACCCTGTACCGGAAACCTACTGACCGCTATTCCTACCTACATGCCTCCAGCTTTCACCCAGACCACATCACGCGATCCATCGTCTACAGCCAAGCTATACGATACAGCCGCATTTGCTCCAACCCCTCAGACAGAGACAAACACCTACAAGATCTCTATCAAGCATTCTTACAACAATACCCACTTTACTACAATACCCACCTGCTGAAGTGAAGAAACAAATTGACAGAGCCAGAAGAGTACCCAGAAGTCACCTACTACAGGACAGGCCCAACAAAGATAATAACAGAACGCCACTAGCCATCACCTTCAGCCCCCAACTAAAACTTCTCCAACGCATCATCAAGGATCTACAACCTATCCTGAAGGACGACCCATCGCTCTCACAGATCTTGGGAGACCAGCCAGTCCTTGCTTACAGACAGCCCCCCAACCTGAAGCAAATACTCACCAGCAACCACACACCACACAACAGAACCACTAACCCAGGAACCTATCCTTGCAGCAAAGCCCGTTGCTAACTGTGTCCACATATCTATTCAGGGGACACCATCATAGGGCCTAATCACATCAGCCACACTATCAGAGGCTCGTTCACCTGCACATCTACTAATGTGATATATGCCATCATGTGCCAGCAATGCCCCTCTGCCATGTACATTGGTCAAACTGGACAGTCTCTACGTAAAAGAATAAATGGACACAAATCAGATGTCAAGAATTATAACATTCATAAACCTGTTGGAGAACACTTCAATCTCTCTGGTCACTCGATTTCAGACCTAAAGGTTGCAATATTAGAACAAAAAAGACTTCAAAAACAGACTCCAACAAGAGACTGCTGAATTGGAATTAATTTGCAAACTGGATACAATTAACTTAGGCTTGAATAGAGCCCCATGTTTATTCCCCCCCGCCCCCCCCCCACTACTCCTCGGATGTTCCTGTTAACTGCTGGAAATGGCCCACCTTGATTATCACTACAAAAGGTTTTCTCCCGCCCCGGCTCTCCTGCTGGTAATAGCTCATCTTAAGTGATCACTCTCCTTACAGTGTGTATGATAACACCCATTTTTTCATGTTCCGTGTGTATATAAATCTCCTCACTGTATTTTCCACTGAATGCATCCGATGAAGTGAGCTGTAGCTCACAAAAGCTTATGCTCAAATAAATTGGTTAGTCTCTAAGGTGCCACAAGTCCTCCTTTTCTTTTCGCGAATACAGACTAACACGGCTGCTACTCTGAAACATACCACAGTATTGGGGGTCTGGATGGAGGCAGTGGTGTTACTCTCCACAGCCTCTACTGTGTCCATCGTCTGTTGGACACAGGCCATAATATTATGTCATAATAATTAAAAAGAAGCAACAATGAAAATAATATGAATGATGCATTTCTTGTATATAATGTTATCTCTGAGTAGCCCAAGATCCCATGTGCTTCAACAATTCAACTGGGAACTACAAGTTGTGGACTACAAACTGCGGCATGTTGGGAGAACTTCCTGGTTACTGCCAGGATGTACCTCTGCCCCTGCCCCAGCAGGAGGTCTCAGCAGTGACTGAGTGGGCTGGGAACATGTAGCAGGCAAGCAGAGAGGAGGCTGCTTGACTGAAATCCTGTTCTATGTTCTTTACGGAATAAAGCTCTGTTCCTGGTGATTTGTCTGCGTGGGTCCAGTCAGGGCTGTCCTTAGGATTTATGGGGCCCTATGCAGTATTATTAAACTCGTGCCCCTCTGCCCGACGGCAGCCGGGGCTCGCATGTGCATTTTAGATAAGGGTGGTCTTTTGAAGGATTTATTTTAAAAAACTATATGGATGAAGAGCCAAGCATTTAAGGCTAAAGATGAATTCACAGATTGTGCATCTAAAAATCTATGCAACGATTTTTTAGAGATGTGATTTCATAATCTTCAGCAACACGCTGATGAAATATTTTTAAAGCAAATTTTAAACTAAGGTCCCATAGACTAACATGTTCTGAGTAAATATTACAGTAATGCACAACTGTTTTTGTCAGTAAATTCAGAAACTGACAGTATATACCTGGGGGTTGGCAAATGCCTGTGAAATGGCTTCATTACCACTTGAATGGCCCTTTAACAGTTTCAGTGTTGTGCTAATAGGTCTGGCAGGCTGGAAGGCTTTTTCACTTTTAAGTACTAGATCCCCTCGGGAGGAAGACTCACCAGGCTGTAGCAGCCAGCTGTGGTGGGAGCCTGCAGGAAGGGTCACAACTGGGATAGGAAGAGGCAGAAGGGTGGACACTAAGACCCAGGGGTGCCCCAAATTTTCGGGTACCCTACGCAACCACGTATGCCTAAGGACGGCCCTGGGTCTGGTCTCAGGTGAACACATACTGACACAAAACGCAGAGCACACAAAGGAGCCTCAGGCCCAGTTTCTCAAAGGTGTGTAAAAACTCGCAAGGCAGGCTTCCCTATCTTGAACAACCTTATACTGGGCTAGTGAACGGGGGTGGGGGGGCCTACATCACTGTTGGTGAACTGGATGCTTAATGCTGGGGCGTAGAGAAGTTAAGGTTATCTGTTATAACTACTGATCATTTTACAGCATCGTCAATTACAATAGAGAGGTGAACCTGAGTCAGAATGTTTGAATCCAGACAGGAATTTTCCCAAAGTCTGGAGGTTTGAGGGGTGGGGATCATTGTAGGGCGAGGATTCTTTTCTTTCTTTCTACGGACAAAACAATGGGTTCTTTCATTTTCTTGGCAAGACTTTCCAGCTCCGCTAGACCAAGGTAGCCATCCAGGCATCGTCAGGAGAGGACCCTGAACCAGTGTAAGGAAAAGAAAAGGCCCAGGGATGACCCGCTACATGAATGCTCTAGGTATACTTGATCATGCCTCAGCACAGGGGGCTGGACTAGATGACCTCTTGAGGGCACTTCCAGCCCTACATTTCTGTGATCCTGATTCTAGACACCAGCCACAAGGTTCAGATTCAGATCCAATCTTCCACTAACTTCTGGGGTGTCTGGATCCAGAATTTTGTTTCAACCTCAAGTCAAGTTGTCTGTAATTGCTTTATATGTCCTCCCACACGAGATGGATGTGATAAGATTTGATTCCCTTTATGCTGTGGATATTTGATAAAAAAACAGGTTTTCACCTTGAAGAAAAATAAATTAGAGGCTATTCCGTAAAGGAGGGAATCCAGTTCTAGCGCTACACTTGGCTGATGCAGCAACTCACGGTGTCGGATACCATCAGGTGGTCGAGGAACATCTCCATAAAACACATCCCCAGACATCGGCAATACCAGGAGGGATGACCTGGAGTGCGGATGAGAAGCGCAGTGGGGAAAGTATCTGAAATACTTTCTTCATGGATTGTATTTTCCAAATGGACAATCTACCCTAAATGCTCAATTACTGAGGGACAATCTACACTCATTCCTATATTTGCTTTCTACAACCAACTCTCTGTATAACTTTTCATAAGTGATGTACCTGAGTATTTGGATTCTAATATCTAAACTGTATTGTTAAATGTATTCACCTTAATTTGGGTTATTGCTGATTATGCGCGATATGTATCTTATGACTTTTTAAAACAAACTTTGTATTGTGGATAATCTAAGCACTATACCCAGATGTACAGACACTCTTTTCTTAACCTGTGTACTATATAATTTTTTTTAACATTAGCGTTAATAAATTTTTTAAATCTGACATTGAATAACATGGCAGCACAAAGCCCAAAGCCTTATTACAATTACTGACTTCCTCATATGAGACGGAAATTTCTAGTCAGGCAATGTGGTTGTTTGACTACAGAAACACTGACATAATAATTCTGTTAACTCTTGGGAAGACCCCTGGCTGAGTCATAAGGAAAAGTGCATTTACAAAGCCCCATGTGTTATGTGGCGTTTCGAGAAGTACAAAGCCTTGTCTTCTGTTGCAATAGGGTTTGGTAAATCTCCCCTTCCAATTGACCTGCAGGACTTTCATCCACCTCTCCACAGACCTGGCAAAGACTTTTTCTTCCCTGCCCCACCGAGAGTGCTCTGGCTTTCACTTCCCCTTTTATTCTGGGCTATTCCCCACCCCCACATATGTATATCATGATGTCCATAATTAAACCTCAGGAGATCAGGGAGTCCATTAAGCTGAGTAATTATGAGTAATACTTGTTTTAGATTTGTACAGTAGTCAGATTAGTGGTAGCCTATTTGTATATACTGTTTAGGTGTCAGTCTTCTCTGAAGATATTCCTGTTAATGCTGCAAACATATCTCCTAAATTGCAGTAAATGTACTACTCCCCGAGGGGCTATGGACCGACAGTCACCAAAACTCTTGTCAAGGAAAGACTTGAGTTGAATGGAAGGATTAAAGAAACAGACAGGATTTTATGCCTCGCGAATGGGAAATGACCTGGCGTATTTCAATAGCTCATGGAGCATCTATCAGTATAGCATCTTGGATGCTTACTTACAAATGTTCGAATGATGCAGTAAACAAAGCTACCTGCAGTGGGTAGTATCAGCCTAAACTGCTGCCGCCACCAGAAGTATTCACAAAGCAAAAAAAATCAACCCAAAGTTAAACAAAGGAATGCATGGCAGATGATGCCCTAAAACTTTGCTAGGCCTGGGATTCTGCAGGCTGTCATAGCCATCCAGGCTTGTGGTCCTCTGCTCAGAAAGCCCCATACTCTCAGCAGGTGCCTCCGACCTACCTTAATTTCTGCAGTGGGGGAAGATGCGAAGAGGCTTTGTCAGACAATCAGATCACTCAGGCGTCGAAAGATTTCTACAAGGTTTGAAACTCAATCTTTACTCAAGCCTAATTCCCCTGACTTGATTTGGTGGGAAAAATAAACGATTGCGTTCTCTGCGTTGTTACCCAGACGTTCCTAACATGACTGGAAGATGAGTGCCTTGGTGGTGACTAAGCATCTCTGGTGAATATTTATTAACATGAATCATTTCTTACTGGTAATTAGAGCTGCTCAAATAATTCACTGCAACCAATTTATCTGACTGGGATTTTTTCAGTGACTCATCAGATTCTTTCAAAATAATCAGCTTATTTGCACCCACTTTTGGTAGGAACATGAAAAGTAGGACACTATTGAAAACTTCCATGTCTTGGGTTTCAGTGTATTGATATTGTTACTGCTAAGATGTTTGAAAAACTAAGAAATCCTCCCAATAGATGAATTTCAGTATGAGAGATGCTTTTAAACTCTGCCTTAAAAGGTATTATTTCATGTGGTATTTATGTAGTTGGTACCTGAAGTCGTTTAACAGGCAGGAAACAGACATGCTATGATGAGCGTAAGCTCAAACTCCTTGATGGCAAGATAGGGGATCTTGCAGTCTGTGGTTGGTGTTTTTGTGGCTACCTTGACTAAGTGTCTGAGAACATTTATGCATGGCAAAACTCTCTTCAATTCAATAAGAAGTCTGTAAAAACTAACTCAGGGCCAAGTTTTGAACAACAGCCCCTAAGCTCACACCTCCAATGATCCCGCACATGCTGGTCTGTGTTCTTTTTTCAAGTAATTCTCCAAGTAATTTTTTCATGCAGCAATTCAATAGCTCTTCTTCTTAACCACTGTGTCTAGCATGGGCTAGG
This sequence comes from Natator depressus, assembly GCF_965152275.1. Classification (NCBI taxonomy): domain Eukaryota; kingdom Metazoa; phylum Chordata; order Testudines; family Cheloniidae; genus Natator; species Natator depressus. The sequence goes on from NC_134239.1 coordinate 114,542,444, forward strand.
TTGTGCCTTTTCAATGCAGCCTGGAGTGGGGAGCAATGCAGAACCTCCCCGCCCCAGAGATTGCTCAAAGAGGTATTGTGTCTCAAGGACATGAAATTGCCCTTCAAACATTCTGGTGTGCATGGGGAGTGTGCTGGGTGCAATGTCCTCTATGTTGCACCTTCCAGCATGCCCAGATGGTTCTGTGGTCAGGATTTAGGGCTGCTGAGGACATGGCTCTGTCCCCTCCCCATCCCTGCTGGGGTGACGTGCACCCTGAAAGAAACAAACGTAGCAGTCTCTCTGGTCCTCTTGTGCAATTAATCCTTTTACAAGAGAGGGGACCACCTTGCCCTGGTTTTGCACAAGGGCCCAGAGGTGGATTAAGATTTACTGGGGCCCTGGGCACAAAGAACTCCTGCCACAGGTTCTCACCCCCTGTTCCTCCTCTTCCCCCCATGGCCCCACCCCCCTGGCCTGGCCAGAAGCTGGGCTGTGGTAAGAGCTGCCCAGGAAGTGCTGGCCACTGTGGGGAGCCCCAGACCCTCCATCTGCCCCGGGCAGTGTTCCCTGGGGGGCAGGGACACAGGCTGGGGGCTGCTCTCAAGCACCCTTGCCCCTTGCCCAGGGCAGGTGGAGGGTTCAGGGCTCCCCATATCTGCCTGGGCTCCCTGGGTGGCTCTTACTATAACCTAGGGTGACCATGTGTCCTGTTTTGGCTGAGAGGGTCCCCTTTTTAAACCCTGCCCTGGACGTCCCGACTTTTTTGGCAAAACTGGGCATTTGTCCCAGTTGCTCTTGCCAACTGATGATCAGGTGGCAGAAGCAAATGGGACAAATGCCCAGTGTTGCCAAAAATGGGTTGGGGGGGGTGAGCAAAGGGGCTTGGGCCAACTCCACATGGGGGACGGGGGAGAGGGGCTTGGGTCAGCTTCACACAGGGGAGGGAGGAGGGAATATGCTCACCCTACCACAGCTGGGCTTCGGCTTCTGACTTGGCCAGGGGCCAGAGCCTCAAGGGAAGAGGAAGAGCAGGGCAGCAGATCCCTGCGGGGAGAGAAGGAACAGGGGGGCAGTGCCAGGGTTCCAGCTCTCCTGCGTGGGCCCCCAAATTGGCCAGGGGCCCTGGACACAGACCCTGTGGGCCTGTGCGGTAATCAGCCACTGCAAGGGCTGGGCACAAACTAGCCCTATAACACACAGAGTTAAAAAGAAATTGACATGAGTCGTAAAAAAGAAAGCTTAGCTGAAATATTATTTGACACTTTAACTGGAGCAGCTGCTCTCATCACCAGCAAGGACAAGAACCTTTAACTAGGATTTTAAACTAATCATTTATGCCTCATCCATCTCAGTTAGTTCACTGATAACTGTTGGGGGTTGTAGGCAGATTTTTAGCCCTTCCAGAGAGCTTCACAGATATGAAGCAAAAAACAAAAAAACAAAAAACGGTTCTGCAGAAAGGCTAAATGTTTGCTGAGCGATGAAGGTCTAAGATATGAAATGTGGTAAAAATATGTCACGGAACATCAAGTGAAACCCAAATGCTATTCACAAGCGGTCAGAGGCAGCTGCCTTTTTAGTAGCGGAAAGAATGCATCTCTTTTGGAAGCCTCGCTACACAGGCCCAGACTGGGTCTATAACCAGAAAAGACCAAACCTAGCAAATCACAAGGTCTAACCCTAACATTTTCTTGAGGAAGGGACGGCATTTGAGTGTGCAAGACACAGGACAGCCATGTACACACTGGTGAAGACCCTAACCCTACAACCACTAATGCATGTGCTTAACATTACACACGTACATAAAGTTGCTCACAATCTAAATCAGTCTGTGCTTCAGCTCCCCATTTATAAAATGGGGATAATAAGCCTTCCTGTCTCCCACCCTTTGTCTGTCTTGTCTAGTTAGACTGTAAACCTCTTTGGGGCAGAGAGTGTCGTTTACTATGTGTTTCTACAGCACCTAGCACACTACAGCTCTGCTCTTAGTCGTGGCCTCCATAAGCTACTGAAATGCAAATAATAATGTTTCAGCGTTTTCTGGGACAGGTCCAGAGCAAATTGTTTACATCAATTTTTCTGGAACAGTTTTGGAAACTTTTAACTTTTCTGGAACTTTGGGAGCTTTTTGACCTTGCGAAGGCGATTTTGGGCCTGTTTCTGGGCCTTTGGGGAATTTTCTGAGATGCTTTAAAACCACTTTATAAATGTTTTCTGGACCTCTCTGGGATCCTTTTAAGGCAGTTCTTGGCCCTAACATGCTCCCACAATCAAAAGAGTAAGTTAGTAATGGCAGTATGTATGTAATGTCTGCATCTAGAGTATAAGCCCTCTGGGACAAGTGCCTGTGTTCAATGAGACAAACAGGACACCATTGGCTGTAGCAGAGATAATGACCAGTAATAGTAATAGAACCTACCATTATAACTCCTGTTCACTTGTGGGGGAAGCTCAGGGTGTTGGCAACTTCTGAATGTGGCCCCTGTTGCACACCAAAAACGCTCACCCTCTTTAGTGGGAAGTGTGGGTGTGTAGGGAATGGAGGATTGGACCTCTGAAGACCAGTTACAGGGAAATCCAGGTTTCTTCAGGAACACAGTCAAAACTGATGCTATATCCTCACCAACTTGTCTCCAAACTCAGGCTTAGTCTAGCAGGCTGGAGGTTCACATGGGGGTCACGTCCAAGTAGCTGTGCTGAGTGCTGGGTGTGTGTGTATGTGTATGTGGAGGTGGGCGCAGAATCTTCCTCCCTATGATGAAATGGCACCTGTAGGCTTTTAGGCAATACCCCTGTAGCAGGAAAGGCTGGAAAAATGCACCTCGCCACAAATTTCCAGTGTTCCTCTTTCCTGAGCGTTGCCATGCTGGGGACTTGCATGGAACAGAGCCCTGTACTGAGTTCCCCTTTTTGTCTAGGTCATGGAGTCCAGAAGATTTAGTTAGAAACTTGTGATAAATAGCGAGGTCACATCCTTGCATTTATATTACAAGATCCAGCAATTCATCAAACTTTATATTTTTAGTCATTTGGAGATAAAATGTCCTGGTGCTGGAGCATACAGTACCCCTCTTTTGTGCCTATGAAGAGAAGTGGAGGCTTGAATTACCCATGTAGTGCCTGATGCAATGCCCACTGACGTCAATGGATGTTGGATCAGACCCTTGTAACATCCATGCCCCTGCATTTATGACATTAAGCCAGCTCCAATGTTAGTAACTGGAAGTCAGCTTTTAATTTCAGTTCAATGCAGCTTTACCATCAGAAATACAACATCAGGCTGACATTTCCAAAACGAGCAGACAATGCAGATGCCCAATTCCCATTGATTTTAATCAGATTTGGGAGGCCAAATCCCTTCAGTGGATGAAAATCTCAGCCTTAATGTCTTAAACTTAAATAACAAGGAATCCGGTGGCACCTTAAAGACTAACAGATTTATTTGGGCATAAGCTTTTGTGGGTAAAAAATCCACTTCTTCAAATGCATGGAGTGCAAATTACAGATGCAGGCATAAATATACTGACACATGAAGAGAAGGGAGTTACCTCACAAGTGGAGAACCAATGTTGACAGGGCCAATTCAATCAGGGTGGATGTGGTCCACTCCCAATAACTGATGAGGAGCTGTCAATACTAAGAGAGGGAAAGTTGCTTTTGTAGTGAGCCAGCCACTTCTTTCTTGGTATTGGTCCCTCCCCAGCAACATTATATCTATTTGTTAATAATGGAAGGCCTGATTTTCAGAAAACTTCATGAGAAATTTTAGGAGTACTTGTGGCACCTTAGAGACTAACCAATTTATTTGAGCATAAGCTTTCATGAGCTACAGCTCACTTCATCGGATGCATACTGTGGAAAATACAGAAGATGTTTTTATACACACAAACCATGAAAAAATGGATGTTTATCACTACAAAAGGTTTTCTCTTCCCCCACCCCACTCTCCTGCTGGTAATAGCTTATCTAAAGTGATCACTCTCCTTACAATGTGTATGATAACGGGGGGGGGGGGTAGACTGGTTTATGAATGTTATAATTCTTGACATCTGATTTGTGGAGAACACTTCAATCTCTCTGGTCACACAATTACAGACATGAAAGTTGCGATATTACAACAGAAAAACTTCAAAACCAGACTCCAGCGAGAGACTGCTGAATTGGAATTCATTTGCAAATTGGATACAATTAACTTAGGCTTGAATAGAGACTGGGAGTGGCTAAGTCATTATGCAAGGTAACTTATTTCCCCTTGTTTTTTCCTACCACCCCCCCCCACCCACCTCCGTTACTCAGACATTCTTGTTAAACCCTGGATTTGTGCTGGAAATGGCCCACCTTGATTATCATACACATTGTAAGGAGAGTGATCACTTTAGATAAGCTATTACCAGCAGGAGAGTGGGGTGGGGGAAGAGAAAACCTTTTGTAGTGATAAACACCCATTTTTTCATGGTTTGTGTGTATAAAAACATCTTCTGTATTTTCCACAGTATGCATCCGATGAAGTGAGCTGTAGCTCACGAAAGCTTATGCTCAAATAAATTGGTTAGTCTCTAAGATGCCACAAGTACTCCTTTTCTTTTTGCGAATACAGACTAACACGGCTGCTACTCTGAAACCTGAGAAATTTTAGGTATTCAGCACTTTCTAAAAAATCAAGTCATAAATCTGCGGAAGGTTTAATCTCTTGTGTCTATATTCAAGCATTGGAAAATAACATTGCTAATAAGAAACACATTAGAAGTCATTCTGTTACCCAGCAGCTCTGTATTCTTGGGGAACCAGGGTGCAGTACCCAGCCTCTCTGACTCATGAAAGACCTTTCCACCCCCAGCCTCTGCTTGAACCAAAACCAATCAGAAGACTTACAAAAATCAATGAAAAGCCAGTGGGAGACACACCTAAATGCCTAGGACAAGGGTGACAGGATTAAGGAAACTCCCCTAGCCTCATTTGCAGCGAAGATGGGACAGGGAGGCATCTCCATTAGCATACAGAATAGAAAATAGAGATTCCAAGGCAAGAACCACAAGAAACTCTGAGCCCAGAAAAGCAGGGAAGCACTGCATGATGGGGGATCTCTGCTCCAGATGTTAATGAACCCACGCCTGCACACACCCATCTCAGTAGTTATCAGACCAATTCTAGTAATAAATTCTTTCTTGGTATTAAAATAGTGAAGCTCCCTAATTGCATTGTGAGCTCCCTCCAAGGAATACCGCCCACAGCCAGGAATGATCAGCTTCCGTTGTCTAGCCTGAACAAAACAACTTTGATATACTCCTTTGAGCCATTGGTTTACCCATAAACAAATCTACTGTTCTCCCTTGAACCATTATTGCTTCTCTACAAAAACCCCTAGGCATGCTCAAGTAAGTGCTCTGATGCCTGGATCCAAAATCTGCCTCTGTTCCATTGGGACTTCATCTTCTGACTAATCATGCCGGGGGCTCTGCCTGTCTCTCAGCTACCACCACCACCACCTAGGAACCACAATCAATTAGATTTAATATTATAACTGTTTTGTTTGTTTGGCTCCCCTATGGTTATTACCTGGCAAGAAATAACTTTCATGATTAAGCTGGCTGCTTCTCTCTCTCTCTCTTCCCCCCGCTCCCCTCGTGAGTGTTTTTTAGTTTCCTCATTCGTTCCGTAGCAATGCTCCTTGTACCGAAGCGAAAAGATCCCCGCAGCGCCCCAAAATCCTATGCTGATCAAGTGGGTTACTACCAGAACAATTGTAATGTGAAAGTGGGGATAGAGACGTGTTGAACCCAGGACATATGAGGGCGGCAGCTTGGAAGTGCTGCTCTACCCAGTCTGCTGAGTCCAGGGGCATAGGAAGGTGGCAGATTGAAAGTGCTGCTCGACCCAGCCTGCTCAGGCGGGCTCTATTCTGGTGCGGTGCCTGTGGCATATGAGGGTGACCCAGGGCTGAAAGTAAGGGGGTACGGGCCGGTATGGCGTACCGGTAAAAGGTAGCCGCCAGGACCAGCCCGTACTGCTGACTTTAAAGCGCTGCTTAAAGCACTGCCCCTTTTGCGCCCCCACTGGGTCCCTACCAGCAGGGTCGCCAGTGCGGGGGCCCCAAAGGGGCAGCGATGACCCAGCTGGGGGGCACAAAAAGGGCAGTGATGTTAAAAAGCTGCCGCGGCAGCGCTTTAATATCGCTGCCCCTTTTCCGCCCCCCGCCCGCTGACGGTGGGAGGGCAAAAGAAGTAGCTGCCCCGGGCCCACGATTTAAAAGGGCCCAGGGCTCTGGCCACCTCTGCCGCTACTGCGGCTGCGCCAGCCGGAGCCCGGGCCCTTTAAATCGCCGCCGGAGCCACAGGCCGTGCGGGCCAGGGAGCACAGATGGACTGGCTGGGGGATGCTCACCCCCAGCCCACCCCTTCCGCCCGAGGCCTCGCCCCTTTCGGGGGGGAGCCAGAGCAGCCCCGTACCGGTAAAATCTGCATTTTACTTTCATCCCTGGGGTGACAGCTTGGAGGTGCTGCTCGACCCAGCTTACTGAATCCAGGGACATATAAAGGGCCAGCTTGGGAGTGCTGATTAACCCCGTCCTCTCAGACGCGCTCTGTTAATATGTGTGTGTTCGTGTGATTCTGAGGCTTGAAAGAACCCAGCCCTGGGGAATCTAGGTCCTGCAGGATAGCTCCAGTGGGTGGGAACTTGCAACAGGGAGAACTAGAGCTCTATATGAAAACTTAAGTGACTCAAGCAGTACATTGATAGAAGTACAGAACCTCCCCCCATCTCCCCAGAAGAGTAACCCTAATAAATGAGCATACCCCAAAGTAATGGGCAAAGCTGGTAACAATTCCAAACTTCAAAGATATATTTATCTTCAGAAACAATCCCCAAACAGCACTCAGCCTTCTCCTAAATATTTTTGGGAGACAGACATTTTGAGGATAGGCACCAGAAGATAAATGAAATAGCTAATAGAAAGAATAAACATTAAAAAAATATACTAAATTCAGGTAAAGTCCTGCTGGCTTGTTGGATCATATTAAAGAAGTTCTGTATTAAAATCACAAATGAGTTTGATTCCCCATAGTTTAAATTCCAGGGTATTACTAATTAAGAGGTCTCTTGGTTTTTGGTACTGTTTCTCTCCCTCTGTGTGTGAAACTTGCAAGCTGCTAATTGTGTTAGTACATTCTAAGACAGAGTCTGTTCTCAAAGCAATTCTTTGTAGCAACAACTACTCACACAGAGAGAGACTCAAAGCAATACTCTGTAACAATAGAAACAACACCCAGAGATTCCCCGCCCTTTTGTTGTATTCATCTCGCTTTGTTAACAATTGTGATTAAAATAGAGATAGAGGATGTATGTGGATGGATGCTTGGTGTGGATAATAACTAAATGATCAGGGAGGTGCCAGCCTGAGAATGCAGTGTCCATCGGCTGAAGAAGGTGTCAAGTGGAAATAACCAGAGGACCCCCGGAGGGTAGACTGGAATCCACCCAACAGCCTCAAGAATGGGAGAGCCAAAGAACAAGATAACATCTGGCAGCACAGAGCCGTCAGGAATGTGCCATCTGCTGATTGATTCAGCAACAGCATGATGAAGCAATTCCCATAGACTGGCATAGGAAGAAATTCCTATAAAAATGGACTCTAGAAAGTGAGAACTTTGGGGTCTGATTCTGCAAACCAACTTCCAGGAGCACCAGATGTGCATCTGACAAGGCCCTGCTCCCTCCTCATGTCCAGACCACCTGGCCAGTGGCTTGGCATGAGCAACTCTAAGGCTGGTAACTATGATAACAACGTAGCAGAACCTGTGTGTGTGTGTGTGTGTGTGTGTATATGAATGAATGTGTGAATAAATATGAGATTGAATGGAATGTTATAGCTATAACTAACTGCCTACTATGATTCTTTCTGTATTCACAATAAATGTGGTATTTTGCCTTTTCCCCTTTAATAAGATCCTGCTGGTTTTTATTTTATTGGTATAACAGGCTCAAAGATATCTTTTTCAAAATGTAAAAAAGAAGAGAGAATGATACATTTAAATGGCAATAAAAGTTACAATAAACATTACAGTAGATATACAGTCATATCTGATTCTGGTTTAGTCAAGAAGGTAACATTAATTACGTAAAAGAAATACGGGAGCAACAGTACAAATAAATTACAATGACATTACTGTATTTTAGAAGAACATTGAAAGTCTAATTTAAATAAAGAAATACCAAGAATGTTTCAAGATAAGATTTCATGTCATCTTTTGCCCACTTTACGTATGGACTGTGGGAGTCTGAAAGGCATGAGATTTTATTGCAGACCATGTGCTGCCATCTGACAATTACTTGTTTTAGTTTTTTGTTTGTTTTTAATTTGTCCTTATGAGATATGCTGGGTTGAAGGCACTGGACACTACATATCTCCATTTATTCGCAGGTACAGTGTAGCCAGCAGTAATGAAAGTTTCTCAGCACTGTCTCACCCGTATACCACTATCATGTCCTGGGGAGCTCTTAACTAGTGCCAGAAGGTAGATCAGCCTCTGCGTCTCAATACCTTGCTGTTAATAAGGCAGCCAACTGTGCTGTGGACTCTTATCTGCTAGGATCTGGACCAAACACTAATACTGAAGGATCAGCTCCCAACTTAGACCCTGCAGTTCTATTTGCAAGGGACTGATGGCAAGCCAAACCCTTCAGATATAAGGTTCAAGTTCAAACTGTAGAGGAATCATCAAAAATAGTCATAAATGTACTAGATGCTACAACGTCTTGCAAGATTTATCAAGTACAAGTACAAGGTTTGAACAAACAAAGAATCAAACATTTGAAATAGATGATTCCATGAATTCCAGACCTGTACAATAGCTTGATGCAGGGGTTTTGTCTGTATGTTCTAAGCTGAAAGAAAAGGAGTACTTGTGACACCTTAGAGACTAACCAATTTATTTGAGCATAAGCTTTCGTGAGCTACAGCTCACTTCATCGGATGCATACTGTGGAAACTGCAGAAGATATATATAATGTCTTCTGCAGCTTCCACAGTATGCATCCGCTGAAGTGAGCTGTAGCTCACGAAAGCTTATGCTCAAATAAATTGGTTAGTCTCTAAGGTGCCACAAGTACTCCTTTTCTTTTTGTGAATACAGACTAACACGGCTGTTACTCTGAAACCTGCTCTAAGCTGGTCACTTATGGTAACTCTGAACGCAAGGAACTCTTCTTGATTTCTTCCTTCCGCTGAGGATGTCAGGTAAATTAAAACCAAATGTCTAAAGCTTATTAGAAATATTTACAGGGCTTTAATTTGGTCTACCATTTCCAGTGTTTAACCCCAAATACTACTGCATGTATGCATGCAAACCCTGGGATGTTCCATCTCGATTAGAACCCACAGAGTCGCCTTCGAAGATGAAAGCGTACGAGAAAAAGATTGAGCCTCAGAATAAATTTGTCAAGTTTTAGTTTGACTTGAAGGAAACCAGTCAATTGACTGTAGCTGCTCCTTGCAAAGCGTGGTTTAGAATGAAAATACTGGCGGGCTGTGGTTTAAGTAAGTTGGGAGGCAGACATCAGATCCCTCGTCTGATAGGCATTCACACTCCTCCGACATAGCCTCCGGGAACTTAGTGCTGGGGCCATGCATTGTGACAAAGCCACATCAAAATGTTGGGTCAATATCCCCACGTTGTGATGCCCCAAACACGTGACCGCCATCTCTTTTGGGGGGCACCTTAAACACTGCTAGCAGAACCCTCATTAAGACACTGTTGATGGTTGACAGCTCTACGGTTCCTTTCAAAGTGTGGCGATTATGGTAAATTTTGATTTTCCAATGTCTGTGCTACTTCCTGTGATTCTTTTGAATTTTTCAACTTGAGGCTGGCATTGATGGATGACTGATATCTCCATTTTGTCATACTCTCGTAGAAATCTTTTCTAACGTGTTCACTAGCCAAGACATAGATGATTGGATCAGCAACGCTGTTAGCAGTGGATAAGCACAGAAAGGCCGCAGAAGTAGAATATATGCGAAGTTCAAATGCACATGAGCTGTTCTGATGCAAAAGAAAGTTTATGGATCTTATCAGGAGCACCAAATGGTAGGGAGCAAAGCAGATCAGAAAAATGGTGATGATGGCCACAGCCAAGTACTTCACTTTGGCTTTTTGGTGTTTGCCCAAGCTGCTGCTTGTTTCGGTACTTTGGAAAATTTTGTAGTTTGTGAAAATGAGGATTGTGCAAGGAATGGCAAATCCAACTAGGAACCTGGCAAGGTTGAAACAAGCCAATTGTAAGTTGAGTGGTAAAGTCTCAAAGCAGGTTGTACGGTTTGAAGTCTGCGTGCCATCTGGTAAAATAAATACTGGGAAGTGGATTACTAAAACCGCAGAAAAGAGAATGGATGTGATGACGATTGCAGTTCTCTGATGCCTCACCCCCTTGGATTCCAAAGCATACACCACTGCTACATAGCGATCAATAGAAATGCAACACAAGAGCAGAATGCTGATATATACGTTGCAGAAAAAGATATATCCTGTTAGCTTGCAAACCTCTGACCCCATCTCCCATTTGTGTTTGTTTTGTACATAGGTAGTCCAGAGGGGCAGGGTACTCAAGTACATCAGCTCGCACAGCGATAAGCCAAAAATGTAGACAGCAAGAACGTTCTTTCTTCGGATCTGTACAAATGTTAGCCATGTAGTAAAGCAATTTGCTGGAAAACCTAAGGCAAAAACAATACTGTAGCACACAACCAGCAGTATCCTGCTGTCCTCATAGGGCATTGATGGGCATTCCAGCTTGGATTCATTCATTATGGGGACACAGCGGTGTGCAGAAACCCCAGGATAGCTTTTCCCGATTTGTGTTCCTGTGAATCAAAAGACACGATGCAAAGTTAGCAGCCGTAAAAGACTGTTAAAAATGTGACAGTAAAGGTAATGGTCTGATAACACAGGGCTAGATTGTGCAGCCCTTCCTCACCTTGATTTCACTGGCACTGCTTATGTGAGTGGGTGCTCACCAGGACAGTTGCACAAGCTAGCCCATAGGGAGTTTGTGGATGCTGCCATGTTGCAGGTAGTTTTAAACCAGAGCTACTCCACTGAAGTCAAAACTGGTGTAACTAAATGGAGGTTCAGGCACATTGAGTTTGTGACTTCTTACTGTTTGTATTGCAGGGGTGCCTAGGAGCCTCAGTCGTAGACCAGGGACCGCATTGTGCTAGGCGCTGTGCAAACACAGAACAAATGGACGGGCCCAGTCCCAAAGAGCTTACAGTCTAAGTGAGTTTACACTCTCTTTCCACAGGGCCCACCTGAGAACTTCTCTTTTGTGACTGACCTAGTACATAAATCAGAGAATCTGTGACATAAATGAGACTCTGCCTTTTTCTAATTGCCTGGTTTTGTGATTAGGTTTCTTTCCCCATTTCCCACAGATCTACCACAGGCAGCATGAGTAGTGCCAAATGCTTAACAGACTCCCCCTCTTCTCCCCCCTTCAACTCTTTGCCTATACACCCGACTTCTGATTTCAAACCCTAATGGATCTGTAGGTTAACAACCTGTTTAAGCTTTTCGGTTGCTGCCTGCTGTCCCAGTGCTTTGGCAGGAAGATACGGGAAAAAATGGTACCCATGTCCTATGGAGGAAGAAGCGTCAGAGAAAGCAGGAGGTTTAGGGGACTGATTGCCTACACAGGGCCACACTGAGCACCAGTCATTTTCCCAGTTATGTATAACACAGGATTAATTTTCACACTGTTTCTCAATTAGCCACATTATTTCAAAAAAATCCCTGAAGCGTGGTGTTCACTGCGCATAGTACAACCTGGACCGTTTTAGTTCAATAAGGAATAGGAATGCTTCTCTCCATCGGAGGTGCTCCAAACACTTCACAAACTTTAAGGGCTCCGTTGCACATTGGGCATGGTGAGGAGCTGCACTATCACATGAGAGACTGTGCCTTGGAGCTTGTGGGTGTGCACAAGTACCGCACCCACTTCTAGACCTGTGATGGGATGCAGCCAGCTTCCTCCAGCATGCCAGGCCCACTCCAGAAGCTGGTGTGTAAGGGGGAAGAGCCACAGCTCCACCACTTCCCCACCCACCCCGTATCTCTTTGATGGTTCACGTTCAGAGAGGCAGTAGACTGCTAATCTGCTTGTGTGACATTATTAATACACACTGTGACCATAAAGATCGTTGTTGCAACCAAGGTCCTATAGTGGCACCAAATCTTGTACGAAGGAGGTCAAGTAAGGTGTCTATGAAAAGGTTATGATTTGCTGGTTATGATTATGCTGTCTGTATGTGTGTATCATTTTTGTACTTGAAGTTATGAATATTGTCTATGTACTTGTATCTCAATGTGTTTGATTCTAAGTAGCATTAGTGAAGCATTTAGTCAGCTTCTTGAGAAAGGAATCTTCAGATTAAGTGCCCAATCAAGAAACACTTAACTGACAATGGACCTTTGGAGGCTCCAATCCACATATGAGGAGCCTCCCTGGGAACATTCAAGGCAGCACGTGAGCAATGGCTGCTCTATCTGAAAAGAACTAAGTCATGCATGGACATGTGACTTGTCCAGGTGACTCCAAACTCCACCTTGCTGCTGTGATTTTCCACAGTAAGAACAAAGGTGTCCTTCCACATGGCAGAGAATATAAAAGGCCCTGGAAACCCCTCCACTTTGTCTTCAATCCTGCTTCTTACCTCTGGAGGATCTTTGCTACATTGAAGCTCTGAACAAAGGACTGAATGACCCATCCAAGCTGTGGATGTACTCCAGAGCCTTGATTTGAGCCTGCAGTTTATTCCATCACTGCTACAAGCCTGAACCAAGAACTTTGCCATTACTGTACGTCATTGATTCCTTTAACAAAGTTTAGCTCTCATCTATATTTCTTTTTATGAATAAACCTTTAGATTTTAGATTCTAAAGGATTGGCAACAGCGTGATTTGTGGGTAAGATCTGACTGGTTTATTGACCTGGTTCTGGGGCTTGGTCCTTTGGAATTGGGAGAACCTTTTTTCTTTTACTGGGGCATTGGTTTTCATAACCATTCATCCCCATAAGGAGTGGTGCTGGTGGTGATACAAGGGAACGGGAGTATCTCAGGTAATTGCTTGTATGACTTCTGGTTAGCCAGTGGGGTAGAACCGAAGTCCTCTCTGTTTGGCTGGTTCGGCGTGCCTTAATAGTAAAGGAGCTCCAGCTTTGGGCTGTAACTGCCCTGCTCTAAACAATTTGTCCTGAATTGATACTCTCAGTAGTGTCCCGCCACATGCAGCTTTGTTACAGTGGCGTAGTCATGCTAGGATCCACAGAACCAGGTCAATTAAGCTTTGGATCAGAACCCCACGCTATCCAAATTGGAATTTTGGTATTGAGAGTTGTGTTGGTTAAAGATCAGTGATCATGAGCCAGAAAGCATCGGCAGAAGCAATGAAACTGCAAGCCCTGAGAGAGAGCCTGCAATTGGAACATAAACAAAAACTGGCAGAAATTCGAATGAGAGAGAAGCAAGCCTTGGAAGAAGGCTGGAAGAAGAAGCAACTGAAAGATAGAAGGAAGCTGCTGAAAGAGAGAGAGAAGCTAAAGAAAGAGTGGCTGAATTGGAAAGAGAAGCTGCTGAGAGAGAGGAAAGGGCTCATAGAAGGCACATGGAACGGCTGGCTGCTGAGGAGAGGGTTCGCCAGAAGCAACAAGAAACTGCCAGACTTAAGCTCCAAGTCAAAAAAGCAATGGAAGAACAGCAGAAACTGTATCATCTTGAAAGTCCAGTTTATAGCAATGTTGGTATGCTATGTTACTCTAAGCAGTTTTCTGTGTTTAACCCATTATGCTATGACCAGGGGGAGGGGGACTCTAACCTGGTGGGAAATAGCTGTTTGTCGGTGCAAAAAAGCAATTTGTCCTGAATAGATACTCTCAGTAGTGTCCCACCAAAGGCAGCATCATTACAGTTTGGCCTTTATGTGACCTATGCAAGGGGAGGGGAGGTTCCTTCTGCCCAGTCCTTGCCCTCCCCACAATGTGCCAAGCAGAACTTGATCCTAACTAATTAACTCTCATAACATCCCACTGAGGCAGGTAAGTATCAGAGATGGGAAAAATAAGGCACAGGGAGGTGAAGTGCCCCAAGTTGCACTGGAAGCCCGTGTCTGAGATGGGGTAAAGCCCCATCTTCTACCTGCCAGCCTTGTGCCTTGTTCGCTGGGAGCCAGATTCTGGTTCCCTCACTCCTGGGGAAGAGCATCATCCTCCACAAGAAATCTCACTGACTTCAGCACAGCCTAGCATGACTCACTGCGGGAGGGCATCATAAGCTGGCCCTAAACCACGTTGTCTCTTTAATAAAACAAAGCCGCTGCTCAGTCCCAAAGCCACCACCACGAGGAATGCAGAAAATAGACACACGCAGCATCCCCCTTTCCATAGACTGAGAGCATCAAATGCTCCCCATCAAACTGAAGAGCAAAGGCACAAGCAAAACTCCAGGTGCTAGTGGGGACTGCAGAGGCAGATTCCTGAAAGTAGCCATCATGTAGGGCCAGCCTGTGGTCCCCTTGCTCAATGGAGTCAACAGCGATACTCATAGAGAAGGTGCGACTCACCAGAAGGGGATCAGAATTTGACCCATTACAGATACTGCTGCCCTTTAATGCACTGTTGTTGCTCTCACTTAGAGCTTGGATTCTACCCTCCGTTCCCAGCTACTCACCTGGAGAAGCCAATCATTTCAGTGAAGTGAGGTAGCACTTCAGACGAGTAAGGGAGCTAGTCAGGCTCTTCATCAGAACGTGGGTAGCACCTGTCTGACACTTCTTGGAAACAACAGGAAGTCACGGTGCAAATGGCCCTCGCTTTTATAAATAAGTTAAAGACCCGAGAACAAAGAGAAGAACGTAAACAAATGTCAGAAGCGGAGGCCAAGGAAAGGAAGAAAAGCCAAGTGCTCTGAACAGGAGGGCGAAGCACCCCCGTGGGGCCACTAATGACAAGAACTAGACATGGGGCACGTCATCAGTGTTAACCACCCTGGCCCAGGCGAGTGAGGGAAAGGCTGGCCTATAGCGTTCCATCTGTCCACCTAGACACAGCCCAGTGTAAGGGGATGTGGAGAGGAGCCAAAGTGCAGTTAGTTTTGGCCACCTGGAGCTCCTGGGCATGTACAGGTAGCATACTTACTGCTCTGCTCCTTTACAGCTTGCAGCTAACTGCCCCCTACTCAGCTGGCTTGCTCTGCAGCTCAGTGCATGAGGGCTTGTCAGGAACAGGGCCCCATCTCCTCCCTGCCATTCCCTTGCCCCTTTGGGGCATCCTGCACCCCTAGGGTTTAGGCACAGAGAAGCCCCTGCACTCCCCTCATGCAGGGACTGTTGTTTTGCCTGGCTTTAAGAGGTGATTATTTTTCAAATTTTTTCACTACATTTTTCATAAAATTATGATGAGGAGAAAAGAAACCAATGTAAAGGACTGACAAAAATCTTCATCAGGATCTCTAGAGAAAATGCTGAGAGGTTTGAAAACAGTCAAAATTTAACAAAAATTATAACCCCCCCCCACCCCACCCAACCCAGTAAAATACTCATTTTTTGAACTATTTTGTTTTCTTTTTAAACAGCTCTATCCTGGCCTTTCTGTGGGATGCACAATTGGTTTGGGCAGGTTCCCTTTACTCCTGGGTTTTTTCTGACTCTACACCACTATAAGGACCAGGCACAATCTGGCCTGTAGGTTTTTTCTCCATGGATTTTTTTTAATTCATACAAACAAAAGCAAAGGCTGTTGTTGCAGGTGTCATTGTTTTGGGGAGGTTTAACGACCGTCACCCATAATCAGGCGAGTGCGAAGGGCTATGGTGTTGCTGAGTAGGTTCTCATGGTGTTTGATGCTAATCCACATGCAGTCACATCCCAAGACTCAGGTTCAAACTTAGCCAAAATCTCAAAGCAAAACACAACCGCAGCTACTGAGTGTCACTTGATTTTGTTTGATTAATGTCACATAGTTTCAAAGCAATATCATAGAACAACCAGGTCTGCTCAGAACTGCGGCGCATTCACTCAAAAGGTTCGTGAATCTTAAGCCCTCTTCCAAAGTACCTGCTATGAGCTTGAAATTACACTTAAACCAGGCAAATCTGGAGTAGTCTGACCTCCACTCCAGGCATGGGGCTCGATTCTGTGCTATGTCTCCAGAGAGAGCTGTAGCACAGAAAGCACAGCCCAAGAGAGCAAAGGTGGCTGAAGCATCCTTCAGGATAAGTTAGAGCAACCTCAGGGGCTGGTCTAACTATGGCAGCCTTCCCCAGGCTGCCTATTGACTACTCCACAGCCCAGAATCCCCCCATAATGTCAAGCACTACAAGCATGCCCCCACCAACTACACTGGGGCCGGAGAAGGGAAGCAGCACATCGCTACACTACTCATGTGCGGGAGGTAAGTTCTACAGTGGCTCCTTTGTGGCCCCTATATGCCACTGGAATGACGTCTAAGGGGGCAGAATCCATCCCACTTTTGCAACATTTTTAAAAGCTGAGATAAAAGCAAATGAGCATTTTTAAAAAAGATATATGGACAAGTTGCAGAAGTAACACAAGCTTCCCTAATGAGCTGGCATTGTTAGGTCACCTCCCATCTACTGTGTTGCATCTGGCTCCTGATCCTGTAAACACTTACACACACAAAGAAGTTTACTTCACTGGGGCTATTTGTGTAAGTGCTGCCATAGACTATGGGTGGTCCAGTGCTTAGGGAGCTAGTCTGAGACTGGAGAGCCCAGAGTGCAATTCCTTGCTCTGCCACAGACTTCGTGTGTGACCACGGGCAAGTCATTTAGTCTCTCTGTGCCACAGCCATAAAAGGGGGATAACAGCACTGCCCTACCTTACGGGATGTGGTGAGGATAAATACATAACAAGGACTCTGATACAATGGTAATGGGACCCGTAGAAGCACTCTGGATAGATTAGGCCCTTAGATGGTAAGCTACTTGGGGTAGCGAAGCTCTACATGCATCTATAGCACTATATAAATAGTAATAGAGGTTTTACAGGAATGTAAGTCTGTGTGTGTATATATTTAGCTCTGCGTTGCTCACCACAAGCAGAGGTTTGCTTGCTGTCAGGAGTGTCTGAGTGAAGACGAATTTCCAATCATGACAAATGAGTGGGCCAAGTACAGGAAGAACCTTGTGTGCCAGGTTCTGACACCCTCACTCCTAAATGCCTTGCTCCTAGAGTAGTCCTGGCACTGGTGGAGGGGTAAGGTGCTACTTAGTGTGAGCGCGGCGATCAGAATCTGGCTGCGTGTTTGTAGAGGAATTAAAGAATCAGCTCTGTGCAAAGGAAACAAACTAACTGAGCTGGCTGAGCTCTCTGCATCTCCTTTTGTCGCACACCATGCCCCACAGAATAGGCATTAGGAGCCAGGGGCCACTACATTAATCAGGTTGATTAACCTCTGCCCCTAGCAGGGGCCACAGTGCCTCATGTTTCTTTGCTGGAGAATGGAACCTTCCTGTTCCCAGTGTGTTGATCCAGATACGCTCAAGGGGGATTTAAAATTCCTTTTTTTTTTTTTTGACAGGTTTCAGAGTAGCAGCCGTGTTAGTCTGTATTCGCAAAAAGAAAAGGAGTACTTGTGGCACCTTAGAGACTAACCAATTTATTTGAGCATAAGCTGTCGTGAGCTACAGCTCACTTCATCGGATGCATAAAGTGGAAAAAAAAACTTTATGCATCCGATGAAGTGAGCTGTAGCGCACGAAAGCTTATGCTCAAATAAATTGGTTAGTCTCTAAGGTGCCACAAGTACTCCTTTTCTTTTTTTTTTTTTTTTTTGAACATCAAGCATCAGAATGACTCGACAATGAAGCAATGGTGATTTCTGTGAGGGAATCTACCGACAACTACGCAACTGTTTTGAGGCTGTCAAAACTGTTCTATATAGGTTCTTATACTGTGCTAATCAGAATAATATCTGAGAACCTTCCAGTAGTGCGTTAAGCACAATGTGACTCACATCTGTCAGGTGTTATTTGTTCTCTCCCCCTCTCCCTGGGGGGTGAGATGTGCGCCGTGGAGGGTCTTGTTTTGGTAGGGTTTCAGGGTATATTTTTAAAACTGTGACTATATATTTATATTAAAGGAGGCAGGTCAAAGAAATGTGCCTTGCACTTGGAGCGAAAGGTGGTGAGGTTAGTGATGGGCCTTAGTTCCTGGGGAGTACACTGCACAGTCTGGGAGTGCCTCCGGGAAAGCCCTGTCTCCTACTCAGATGAGCTTTACCCTTATTCTAGAGAGCTCCATTGGGCACGAGGAGAAGAGTTGTTGACCATGGTTTTTATCCCCCAGCTTTATGTGGTCTTTTAGATACCTGGTCCGAGGCCATGGATCGCCTTGAAGATAAGGACCGAGATCATAACTTCGATTTAAAATTCTATGGGAAGCCAGTGCAGAGAGTGGCAGAGAGGTGTGATGTGCTTGTGGTAGCCCATGTTGCTAAGGAGATGGGCTGCAGCATTCTGTACTAGCTGGAGTTTCCTAGGTGCTGAATTCTTCATGCCCAGGTAAAATTTATGTTTAATTATTTAGGTTTAATTTATGACCAAGTCCCAAACATACACTTGCCTGAAAGTTGACATAGAAGGTCTCAACATCAGAACAAATGCTGTATGATAAACTTATAAAAAAGAGGTTTCAGAGTAACAGCCGTGTTAGTCTGTATTCGCAAAAAGAAAAGGAGTACTTGTGGCACCTTAGAGACTAACCAATTTATTTGAGCATAAGCTTTCGTGAGCTACAGCTCACTTCATCAGATGCATACTGTGGAAAATACAGAAGATGTTTTTATACACACAGACCATGAAAAAATGGGTGTTTATCACTACAAAAGGTTTTCTCTCCCCCCACCCCACTCTCCTGCTGGTAATGGCCCACCTTGATTATCATACACATTGTAAGGAGAGTGATCACTTTAGATAAGATTACCAACAGGAGAGTGGGTTTGGGGGGGGTGTGGTGGGGAGAAAACCTGGATTTGTGCTGGAAATGGCCCACCTTGATTATCATACACATTGTAAGGAGAGTGATCACTTTAGATAAGCTATTACCAGCAGGAGAGTGGGGTGGGGGGGAGAGAAAACCTTTTGTAGTGATAAACACCCATTTTTTCATCGTCTGTGTGTATAAAAACACCTTCTGTATTTTCCACAGTATGCATCCGATGAAGTGAGCTGTAGCTCACGAAAGCTTATGCTCAAATAAATTGGTTAGTCTCTAAGGTGCCACAAGTACTCCTGTTCTTTGTATAAAAAAGAAAAAAGAGTCTATTATTGTTAGTATGGCAGCACGCAATGACCATAATAAAGTAGCAGGTCCCGGTGTGCCAGGCACTGTACAAACACCACAAAACCAGTTCTGTCCTAGAGAGCTCATAATCCAAGACAACATGTAGCTGATGCATAAACTACAAAGCATGGGACAAGCTAGCAGGAGAAACCAGTGTATCGCATACTCACAGTGGTCACTAATCTAGTCATTGCCAGTTTGACCGTTTTAAAGTTATAACAATGCAAAAAACAGCATTTTTTTTGCACATTTGTTGAAGTAACTGTTGTTTATTTAATGTCACCTTTCTGCACTGCCTACGCCCACCTGCTGCTAGTCACTGAAAGGATGCATTTCTGCCCAAGAATACCTGCAGTGTAGCAGAGAAGTCAGCAGCAAGGCAGAAGCTGGAAGGAAGTGGTTACAGTAGATGGTGCCCTATTGACCTGATGGACAAGATACTGCTGAAAATAAGCCATAAAGCAACCACCACGGCTAGGTTTCAGAGTAACAGCCATGTTAGTCTGTATTCGCAAAAAGAAAAGCAGTACTTGTGGCACCTTAGAGACTAACCAATTTGAACATAAGCTTTCATGAGCTACAGCTCACTTCATCGGATGCATACACAGGTTCAATCCTTCTTAGGCTTGGCCGGTTATTACAGACGATTTGTACCGCAATACAGCCAAATCGCCGCCCCACTGACAGACCTAACCAAAAAGAAACAGCCAAATGCCGTTCAGTGGACCGAAAAGTGTCAGAAGGCCTTTAACAAGCTTAAAGCGACACTCATGTCTGACCCTGTACTAAGGGCCCCAGACTTTGACAAACCGTTCCTAGTAACCACAGATGCGTCCGAGCGTGGTGTGGGAGCAGTTTTAATGCAGAAAGGACCTGATCAAGAATTCCACCCTGTAGTGTTTCTCAGCAAAAAACTGTCTGAGAGGGAAAGCAACTGGTCAGTCAGTGAAAAAGAATGTTACGCCATTGTCTACGCCCTGGAAAAGCTACGCCCCTATGTTTGGGGACGGCGTTTCCACCTGCAAACCGACCATGCTGCACTACAGTGGCTTCATACCACCATGGGAAATAACAAAAAACTTATTCGATGGAGTTTAGCTCTCCAAGATTTTGATTTCGACATCCAACACATCTCAGGAGCTTCTAACAAAGTGGCTGATGCACTCTCCTGTGAAAGTTTCCCAGAATCAACTGGTTAAAATCGTCCTTGAGATGTGGAAAATATTGTTAGTCTTTATGTACTTGGTAGTATATTTAGAGGTGCATGTGTCTTATTAACTCTGTTTTTCCTAGAGCTCCAGAAAGAAATCCCAGCCAGCGTTTCACCCTAGCTGAGATTTGGGGGGCGCGTCATAAATATAAAGGGAAGGGTAAACCCCTTTAAAATCCCTCCTGGCCAGAGGAAAAATCCTCTCACCTGTAAAGGGTTAAGAAGCTAAAGGTAACCTCGCTGACACCTGACCAAAATGACCAATGAGGAGACAAGATACTTTCAAAAGCTGGGAGGAGGGAGAGAAACAAAGGGTCTCTGTCTGTCTGTATGCTGCTTTTGCCGGGGATAGAACAGGAATGGAGTCTTAGAACTTTTAGTAAGTAATCTAGCTAGGTATGTGTTAGATTATGATTTCTTTAAACGGCTGAGAAAAGAACTGTGCTGAATAGAATGACTATTCCTGTCTGTGTTCCTTTTTTGTAACTTAAGGTTTTGCCTAGAGGCATTCTCTATGTTTTGAATCTAATTACCCTGTAAGGTATCTACCATCCTGATTTTACAGAGGTGATTCCTTTACTTCTATTAAAAGTCTTCTTGTAAGAAAACTGAATGCTTTTTCATTGTTCTCAGATCCAAGGGTTTGGGTCTGTGGTCACCTATGCAAATTGGTGAGGATTTTTACCAAACCTTCCCCAGGAAGTGGGGTGCAAGGGTTGGGAGGATTTGGGGGGTAAAGACGTGACCAAACTACGTTTCCCAGTAAACCCAGTTAAAGTTTGGTGGTGGCAGTGGAAATCCAGGGTCAAAGGATAAAATTAATTTGTACCTTGGGGAAGTTTTAACCTAAGCTGGTGAAAGTAAGCTTAGGAGGTTTTCATGCAGGTCCCCACATCTGTACCCTAGCATTCAGAGTGGGGGAGGAACCTAGCCCTCAGTAGAGGTCAGTGCAGAGTCATCCATTCTCTATGAGACCATCAGGAATCATTGTTCCTCAATGGCCCCTGGAGCAGCCTGACTTTCCTCAGAAGGGGTGAGCTGCTCTCTTCCCCTCCTTGGTCAGCCAATGAGGGAGAATCACTGCCCTGGCTCCTCCCCGTACCGCCCAGCTGTTTTGGGGATGTTGTGGCTGGGCCCAGGAAGGAGATGGGTACTATTTCTTTGAGACTATTTAGGTCTCTGCAGAGAGTGATGTGCTTATTTTTTGGCCTCGGGCATAGTGTTGAAACAAAAAGGCGGATGTCAATAAACGTTCTCCTTAAACGACTGTCAGATGTCCACGAGAAAATCTAAGGTGGTAAGAAAGGACAGTTGTTGGCGCTGGTATAGGAGCAGGCAAAGAAAGACGAGCCATTAAAAGCCTCTTCTGGAGAGACAGGCCCAGATCCCCAAAGTCATTCAATGGAGCCGAAATACCCTTATGGTTCTGGGCCATGATCTTTGATATCATTTTGCAGTTTAGGTCCACCCTGGACATTCTTTTCACAAACAGTGCACCTTTAGAAATAAGCCTTTCAAAGCACTAGTGGTGTGTCACCAAATGAGTCTAAGGTGGCCATGTTTCAGAACCTTATAGTCAAGTCTGAAGGGGAAATTGTTTCCCACAAGCAATCTTCTGCTCTGTCACTGTATAAATACAATTGTTATTCTGCACTTGTGCCATATCCAGCACTCATGTTTATATCACTGAGTAGAGTAGGCAAATATCTCAAAAAAATGTTCCTAGACTATTCTTTCAAATAAAAAAATGACCTATTTGAGTTGTGTTTGCACTTTTTTCATATTTACTTCCTGCGAATAGTCTAATGAGCAAGTTTACCAGCAAGAGTGTTAATGCAAATGGTTGAATTTTGAGTAAATGGTAGAGATTTTTCAGAGGCAGTGAGCTTTAAACTTGTAAACATGAGTACTTGCATCAGAATCATGTTCCTAAGAGTGATGCCCATCCAATCAGGAAAACAAAAACCATGTGACCTAGTTTTCAGCGTAGCAGCCGTGTTAGTCTGTATCCGCAAAAAGAACAGGAGTACTTGTGGCACCTTAGAGACTAACAAATTTATTTGAGCATAAGCTTTCGCGAGCTACAGCTCACTTCATCAGATGCATGCAACCTAGGTAACCAATCAAAATGAACTAGACAGCTCAGATTTCAAAATACTCACACAAGCTGTAAACAAGATGGAGCACCAGAGTTTTTTATAGAAACATTTGACAAATAATTCAGAATAATGAATAAATTCAAGAAAGTCAGCAGCAGCTCTGGGGTAACTCCTGCAGCTAACAAAAGCCTACACGTGTTGACTAAATGATTGACTATGAATTTTTCACTCGGTTCTCTCAGTGAGCATTCTGCATACATAACAAGTACAAAACAGCCAGTGGAGAGCCACACTGTAGTGCAGACCAGAGAGGCAGTTTGACTGCCCATCAGCATTGTGATGCATTTATAAGGGTTACAGATGAGCAGTGATGTGAAGGTGTTACGTGAAGGCGCTTCAAGATCCAGCGATAGGAAAGTGAGCTGTTACATAAGATCAGTTGTTTACATGACATCTAGCAGCTTCCTCCTGGTCTTTCATTTGAAATTTCTGGCAGTGATGCGTGAACCTCAGAAGCACTGGAAGCCTGGCTAAGCGTCTAAAATCATCTTTGGTGAGGTAATCATTGCTCTTTCTCAGGCGGTTCCCTTTAGCCATAGATGGGCCACTACAGCAGTAGCCTGTCTGCTTGACAGTGCTTCAGCAGCTTCCGGTAAATGTAGCTGCACTTCTCTATTCCCTTGGGTCTACTGCACACCACTCAAACCAGAGGAGCACACATAGGTTCCTACCCTTTTGGTGAGACTTGCTGAGATGCTCACCTTGGCCATGATTCAACAGAGCATTTAAGAATGTGCTGAAGCTCAGGCAGTTGAGTAATCCTATTCCACGTGCTCAAAATAAAGTGTATCCATGTTCTGGGACCTTGGTCCTTATAGGGAGTCCTTGGGACTGTGCAGAGCATTCTGGATTTAATTCACAGATCAGATTCAGTAATCAGCATTCACAGCTTTGTGCCGGTGTAGGGTGAGGGTGATACCTCAGATATGGTACTCCAAGTACTTCGCAATTGATTTCACTCGAGTTCATACTGAGACTCTCATTTTGAAATGTTGCTTTTTACAAAGAACAGAGAAGAGTTTCATGGTTTCATTTTGAGAGGTTGAGCAACCACAGCTCTGATTGACTTAACTGAGAGTGGCTGTCTCTCAGCCGACCGTCTGTGAATTTGCCATCAGTATTTCATACCTTATTCACTGCCAGAAGCATTTTGCACCAGCTCACATCTGATTAAGAAAGAGAACCTAAACCCAGAGGTAAATGGTTTAAAAAGATGATCTATTTTATTTGTAGCTGTCATTCATTAGATTTCCAAACCTCTCTCATGTGAAACAACTGTCTTGATCTGTAGAGGAAAAGGGAGTGGGTTACAAAAATAGATCCTGTTATGAAAAGCAAAAGAAGTTGCAGGCACTGCACGCTACCGGAAGAGTTAGGAGGGTGCACCACCGTGGAACAAGGTACTGACCTGAAAGTCTTTGGATGGACTCATTTAGCGAGGAGGAAGGAGAGAAGAGAAAAAAGACCCAGTAAAGATACATCTACACTTGGAGCTAGAGGGCTGATTCCCAGCTCCCATTGAGCTAGCACAAGAAAGCTAGTAGTGTAGCTGGGGTAGTACAGGCAACAGCGAGCAGCAACATGGGCTAGCCCCCTGGCTGAGCACAAACTGCCTGGATCCTGTGTGTACGTACGTGGGGCGGATAGCCTGTGCCACTGCTTGCCATGCTACCATGGCTATCCTATTACTTTTAGCACGCTAGCTTGATGAGAGCTAGTGCAAGTATGTCTGCGTGAGCTGGGAATCACCTCTCCCCCGCTCCAAGAGTAGACACAGCCTGAGCTCAGTACTGTGAGCGGAATCAAATCTGTATAAGAGTTAAGGGGAGAGACAGGGCGGGAGAGCTAATATCCTTTCTTGGACCTATTTCTGTTTTAGCAGATGTCGCTGCTAAGTTTTGCTTCATGCTGGGAAGTGGACAGTTCAGATGGCAAAATTTGATATCTTCCGTTGCTGTATGCAGTGCTGTGGTAGCCGGGTTGGTCCCAGGATATTAGAGAGACAAGGTGGGAGAGGTGATAGCTTTTACTGATCCAACTTCTGTTAACAGAGGTGGCAACCTTAGGAGGTAGCTGATTGGGACAACAAAAGTTGGTCCAATAAAAGGTATCACCTCACCCGCCTTGCCTCTCCAATATCCGGGGACCAACATGGCTACCACAACACTGCATATGGTTAAGAGGGATGTATTTTATTTATTCCTGGCTTCCTAATCATCCCTACATGTGAAAGGCTGCCATTGGGAACAGCGAATTTGGGATATTTATATGGCACATAAAACATCCACTGCTACAGTGGTTAGGATAAAAACCCACCCCCAAACATTTGGAAAGGATTTAAATCCTCAGGCTTCAAGGCAAAAGCCAAACTAGCTAAAGACGGAGAGGGGTAGTTTCCCCTTTGAGGTTTCTTGCCTCTTTTTCTAAAGCAGCTGGTACCAACCAGCGTCAGAGACGGGTCATCTAACTAGATAGACGAGTGGGCTGATGCAATATAGCAATTCCTGAATTCCTGTGTTCTGTCTGGAATAATGACAGCGATGCTAGCAAAGCAGCGTCACTTGCATTCTGTGCCTTTTCTGAATCCTGGTTCCAGCCCAATAGCGGATTTCAGCCCTGCCTGGGGGAAGCCCCCTCGACTGGGGAAGAGCAGCCAGTCTGAGCTGCTGCAGGAAGCAGGCAGATCTCTCTCCCCCTCTTCTCAGGAGCCAACACTATTCCCACAGGAGGGGAGCAAGGAGAAGGAAAGCGGTGAGCATCTCAGATTGTCTCTGCTCCCTCCTCTCCCTTCCCCTTCTATAGAGCAAGGGGACAGTTCCTCTGCTTCTGTCCCCTCCCTGCACCATCTTTCCTGGAATGGGGGTGAAGACCCCCTGGAGGAGCAGAAATGAGGCTGGGGGGAGGGGAAGACAGAACGGATATGGGGACAGAGCTGATGTGGGGCTAGGGGACAGGATTGATGCAGGAGTTGGAGCAGAATTCATTGCTGGGCAGGGGGACAAGCAAACGTAGGGATGAGACCTCCTACACTGGGGACCAAAATCACCTTGATAACTGTAGGAGAGTTGACAACATAATTGTTACACACTGGGGGTAGGCAGGGAGGGGATGTCAAAAATCAAGACAGATAAAAACCCCACAATCATTTTTTAAAAATCATGATTTGTCTAACATCATTTTATACCATGGTAGTTGGCAATACAGTGTCCTTCTTCGAGAGCTCATAAAAGGCATCAGAGGACTTGGCAATTTTCTGGCTGTGGGAAAGAAGGGGCTAATCTGATTGTTTGTGCCTAAAAGGTTGTAAAAAGCAGAGGTTCCCAAACTGGGGGTCGTGAGGTTATTACATGGGGGGTCGCGAGCTGTCAGTCTCCACCCCAAACCCCGCTTTGCCTCCAGCATTCATAATGGTGCTAAATAGATAAGTGTTTTTAATTTCTAAGGGGGGGTCGCACTCAGAGGCTTCCTACGTGAAAGGGGTCACCAGTACAATAGTTTGAAAACCACTAGTCTAGAGAATACGTTGCAACATGAGGAGAGAGACTTTGCAGTCAGGAAAGTAACCAGGAGTCCCTGCAATGTCATCCTTGGCTGCAGACTGAAGTTTGAAACCAGGGAAGTTAATGGGTTAAGGAAAGCAAAGCATCTGAATGGGTCAAAGTAGCAAAAGTGAGGAAAACCTAACACACTGTGCCAAACATAGGCTCCTACGGTTTGATAACATCACACTATTGAACCACACCCTCCTTAGATGCAAAGAAATTTGCAGGCTTTCATGCTTAGATGCCTTCTTAAAGTTCTCATGTACCTCTAATGAGAGTCTTGACAGTAGAGAATATGCTAATAATTTCCTGCAGATAAGGCGTCTGTAAATGTATCAAGCAGGACTTGATAGCAAAATTCTAGGTGCCACCTCCTCAGCTCATTCTTGGACCACAAAGTCTAGCAAAGAACTCAACATGTGGTGTTCCATCAGCCAAACATCTAGCATCTCTGAAAGACCTATCAGAGGTCATCAGGTCAAGCACCGAGGCCCTGCTCCTACAAAGCAGTCATGATGGGTATGGGGGTGCTAGGTAATGAATATTGCTCTGAAAATGTGAAACTGCACACACAGATCCTCCCCGCCCCTTCACAGCCCAGCACACCCCCATACTCCCCACAGACCCACTCCTGAAAGCCCTGCCTCCCGGCCGTACTCACCAGCCCTGCTGGGAGGTGACTGTGTCTGGCAGCACAGCCAGGGCTGGTCCCAGGGCCAGGAATCACTCTGTCCCCTTG
This sequence comes from Natator depressus, assembly GCF_965152275.1. Taxonomy (NCBI): domain Eukaryota; kingdom Metazoa; phylum Chordata; order Testudines; family Cheloniidae; genus Natator; species Natator depressus. Next base: position 114,569,428 of record NC_134239.1, read on the forward strand.
GGAGTGGCACGATCAGCCAGGCCAGGACCTGCCCCAGCCAGGGTCCCTCAAGACACATTTGCCTGGAGGGACCCAGCCACCCACACACACACACCTGGCGGAGACAGACCAGGCTTCTGCACCAGACCCAGGCGGCTCAGCCCCGGGGAGGCAGGTGGGGCCCCACAGGTGGTGGGAAGCAGAGACTGCCCGGAGCCGGAGGTGCACTGGGGTCTGGCGGGGGGCTGAGAGGAGCAAGGGGGCAGGGGCGAAGAGGAGCCCTGGGCCAGCCGGGGGAGCAGGCCGAGAGGAGCAAGTGGTGGGTGGGTGAAGCCAGTGTGGTCTCTGGGCACAGTACAAGCGGAGCAGGCCGGGGCCCCTTCTGAGCATGGGCCCAGCTCCATGGAGCCACTGGAGCCATTGTAAACCCGGCACTGAGTCTTTGTGTTATTTATTTATACAGTGCTGAATACTATGGGGCCCTGATTCATGACTGGAGCCTTTAGGCACTTACAGTGTATATGATAACACCCATTTTTTCATGTTGTGTGTGTATATAAATCTTCTCACTGTATTTTCCACTGTATGCATCCGATGAAGTGAGCTGCAGCTCACGAAAGCTTATGCTCAAATAAATTGGTTAGTCTCTAAGGTGCCACTAGCACTCCTTTTCTTTTTACAATAAAACTAGTAATTTCAAATCCCAACTACCAGTGATTTCCAATGTATCCTTCCCTTGCCGATACCAAGATCACAATGTTCTTCTTCTTCTCCTCCATAGAGGGCCACTATAAAGGCAACCACACTCTTTTCAGTCCTCCATCCTTTGGAAAGATCATGCCTGTTCATGGAATGAAATATCCTAATATTTGGACAGTTGTGCTTGATTTTGTGAGTTTATATTTCGTCCATTACATTTGCTGAAATCGAGGTCGGGGGTATTTACACAGAATGCTGGGACAAAGATCTCATCATGTATCCTGCCAACATTAAAAAAAAAATCAGTGATATTTCATAGAATATCAGGGTTGGAAGGGACCTCAGGAGGTCATCTAGTCTAACCCCCTGCTCAAAGCAGGACCAGTCCCCAAATCTGCCCCTAAGTTTGCACTGGCAATGCAGTCAACATACATCTGCTCCAAATCCCTGAGTTTAGAAACAAACTTGAGTCAGCAGAGCTGGAAATGTCAAAGCAGTGACAGTCTCCGGGCCAGATTCCTTGGGTCAGCAGATTGACACAAAGGAGCCATAAAGCAGGCAGATCTGTCCAGCTGAGGACTTTCCCAGTATTGGGGGAATTTCCAACTACCTCTTCCAACATTTCTTCTTCAAGGGTCCAGCATAGCGGGCTGGGCTAAGAGAAAGGAACCTGGCTGGAGTGCAGCTGATTTCCAGTAATCCCCTGCTAGTGTATTGGCCCCTAGGTACCACAGCACATTGGCATAATTTAGAGCAGCCTGAGGATACTATATAAATCACATCAGGGGCTGGGTTAGAAGAAAATTAGCCCCAGATGTGCAGAGATACAACCAGGCTTTTTATGACCATGAGCGGTGGGTATTGAAGGCCAGGGGAAGCTATGCCTCCCATAACCCAGGTCATGGTCCTGCTCATGCTCTGCCCTGGTGCCCTGCCCTTGCTCCGCCTCTCCCCTGAAGCCAGTGGGGGCTCAGCTCCAGCCAGTGGCCTGGAGCTTGGGGCTTGGGCTGGCAGCCAGGGCTGGAGCTGCCAGGGGTGACACAGGCCGGTGCTCAGGCCAGCCTGGAGGTTGGACCAGTTGGCATGGGACGCCTCTGGTCGCGGGGGAGGGCAATTGGGGCTGTGGCAGGCAGGCAGTGGGCTGGGGTGGAGGGTCAGGGCCAGGGAGCTAGCCTCCCTGAAGCGGGAGTTCACCTGCCTCCCATGTTTCTGACCCACCCTCAGCTGCACCCTGGTGATATTGGGCACAGCAGCAAATCTAGGTTTAAATCTAAAGGGAGGTGTTCGCTAGCTACCACCCAGAGTGGCTGCAGTAGCAGGCTGTAAACACAGCTGGGAAAGGAAACAGCAGGGAGCTGTATAAAGCAAAAAAACAACAGCCACACCTGAAGAGGACAAGAGTATGAGAAGTGAAATTCAGAGAGCTGCTGCATTCAGTTTGACTTCTTGTTATGGGGGAAATGGTGTTGCACTCCATTGCATTCTGACAGGCAAAGAAGAGTTCCTCTCGGATATCAGAAGCCCTTGCCACCACAATCAGGGTTTTTAAATATGAAAAAACGAAGAGGAGAGTGGCATAAACGGACTAATTCTGCCCAATGTGTTCCCAACTCACACTTTTATCATGAGACTCGCAATACTTGGTGTTATTCTTTAAGTCCCAGCTGCTAAATTAAGAAATTGCACAAGAATCTCAGTTTTCATTTAAAAGGAAAAATAAGTTCAGAACCCTCCTGGTTGAAGGGAAAAGCTTTAAAATAGGACCTGTGTCCTAAATACTTAGAAACCAGAAGGCAAATAAAATGAAGGCAAAACGCATTTAAAAAAAAAACAAAAAAAAACCAAACACCCCCCCACTTCATGATTCTTAAGCCAGTCTCCCGGTTTTCTGGGGCTGCCTCCTGCTTTTCAAATGTTTGAGGTTGGCAACATTGCAATGAGCTAAAGATGGGAACAGAGGAGAAACCTAGGTGCCAAGTCAGTAGCTACTGTGCTGCCAGTGAAACGTTGTTTTACTTATAAAATACTACTCCAGCACATTGAGAAGGGAGACGGTTTGGCGTGGAAATCTGTTCTCAAGACTATTCAGGCAGCGTGACTTCAACTGACAGAACCTGCCTTCTTGTGTTCAACTATGATTTCATCAGATTTAAAGTCTCTGCACTGAAGCTTAAACCAAGTCCCACAGCCAACCCAGAACCAGGCAGTATTTTTATCCCATGTACTATTAATCATCATCAGCTACCACTGACAGGAATCATTCACGCTTTCATTCTCATAGAGGTGTGTTCTTTTCAGTGAAGAAATACGTTTCCTACAGTAAAGAGCATGTTATTCTTAAGAAAAGAGATCATAAGCACCCCCATCAATTGCTAGGATCTCTAATTAACATAGTACTGACCATTTTTTGTGGTCTTAGTACCTGTCAAACTAGATTTTACAGAGGAGTTCTACTTTGCAGCCTTATATAAAAAAAGCCTGTCTAGCATTAGCACATGTGGGCTGACGCGTGGCTGGCTACATTTAAAAATAAAAACAAAACACAAATCACTTTAAATAAAACTAATCACTTGCCTTGCTGTCAGAAGTCAATCTTATTTCTGTCCTTCTTGACGTTCTTTCTTGGAAGAACATTAAGGTGCTGTGAAGCTGACTGCACTAGCACTGACTAGCTTATCGAGTGTGAGGAACCAACTCCAGGAAGTAACCACCAAGAGTGCAGCCTCTCTACGGAGTAAATCAAATGGCAAGTTCAACAGGAAGAATGAGTTACTTTATGGATATGCACAAAGACTTTGATTCTGTTGCCTTTACTTATGCTACGCAGCACCTTGCTCCTCGTTAGTCCCATTGCCTACAGCAAGAGTCGTTGGGCACTTGGCACTTTTGAAGAACAAATTACTCATTTAGATGTCTAAATATGGATTTAGGAGACTAATCTGGGCACCTGTATTTTGAAAGTCTCAGGCTTTATTATTACTAAAATAGAGGACACTAATTGAAACACCTGCAGCAGGAAATTTCTGCATTACCGACACCAAGGATTGCACCTGGAAGTATATCAGTGTTCAAAAAATGCTTGTAATAGAGTAAATGAGAACAGCCAACCTAAATCTATTTGGCAGTATAGAAAAGAGGAAAGATTATCAATATTTCCATAGGAAAATGTAGTTTCAACAGGAAAGGTGCAGGGGGAACTGACCACTTTGGGGGATACAGAATCTTGTACCACTATGCCAGTGTTCTGAATCCAGCCCAGGGCAGTAGTGCCTGATAATCCTAGTGTGCTCAGTGCAGAAACAATATGCCTAGGGGACAGGAAAATCTGAGTTTCCGTGTCAGTGTCCCCAAACCCCCTTGAATTTCAGGTGCCTGGGTTATCTTCATGGATTGCTGTGCCATGCATGGCTTCCAGAGATTAAACTGCTCTCACTCACTGAAACTGCTTGGCCCTCCAGAACAGGGGTTGGTGCCCTGATAGGGGAAAATGGGGTAGATTCCCTTTGCATTGCCACTGCCTTTTACAGTGGGCCATGAGTCTAAAATCATGGTCACATTGTGGGGAGGAGAGGTATGTGAGAATGACGACTCTCCCACCAGCCACAAATGAACATTGGCTGGTGCCTTTGGACTGTGTCAGGCCCCACCATTTATCTCTGGGGAAGCCTTCCTCTCATGCATGTATCAGCCCATATGGAAAGCCCTTGGTTGTCAGTTTTTACCAAAAATTTTTCCCGGGTTTTACATGTAACCCTTCTGCCTGTCAGAGTTGGCAGCAACAAGGGTGGGGTTCAGTATCTAGGGGTTCCATTCCAATAACAATGCAAAACCGGCTCGAGCCCCCACCCAGTGACCTGGGACAAATATATACAACCCCCCCGGGGAGCCTCTAAGAGGCAATACTTCCCCTCTCGCAAGCACAGAGTCCAACAACCCCAAAGTCCAGCAACCCAAAAGTCTCGGTCTCTGTCCTTGGTGAGTCCAGAGTTCAAAAGTTCATCTGCAGAGCTTTAACCCCCCCAGCCTGTGTGGAAATGGGGGGAAGTAAAGGGGCAACTTACGTGCTCCGACAGCCGACTGCCCCGCCTCTCCGTGGGTTTCTGCTGCAGCCTTCACCGCCAGCTACTCCTCTCCACCAGCTGTTCCTCCCCAGTAGCCGTCCTGCAAACCACTATGCCAGCTGCTTCTCTCCAGTAGCCGTCCTGCGAGCCGCTCTGCCAGCTACTTCTCTCCGGTAGCCATCCTGCGAGTCGCTCACCAATATATCTTCAGGCCCCCTACTACTTAACACAGTACTCAGTGATTTCAGCTCATAGTAGGGTAGCCCCAGTGCTGGTGCACCATTAGCCCAAAATGAATTCAACTCTGCAATCTGTAACCAGACTCCTAATGGAATCAAAATTAGCTCTGCTGTTACACAGTGGAGAGAGAAGAAGGTGAAGTTGGCATTTAGGGCCCTTACAAGGGGCCCATACCACAACGTACAAATGCCTGTCCCCAGCCTCTCTCTATTCACTGAGTTTTGGAACCCATGTCCCTTGCCTAGCGAGTCCTACTTAGCTGATGGAGAGTCCCTCCATCATAATGTAACCCTTTTGCCCATCAGAGTTGGCAGCAACAAGGGCCGGGTTCAGTATCTAGGGGTTCCATTCCAATAACACAATGCAAAACCTGCTCGAGCCCCCACGCAGTGGTCTGGGACAAATATATACCACTCCCACTGAGCTCCTGTAAGAGGCAATACTTCCCCTCTCTCAAGAGCAGAGTCTGAGTGTAACAGAGAGAAACAATGTGGCATTATGTTGAGGAAACACCACCAACAGGATTCATAACACAACCCATGAGCCAAACCCCACCCCAAGCAAATTGGGCCGTGTCCTTTCCCTTTGGTTCTTGAATCCAGCAACTCAAAAGTCACCTAAAGTCCCAAAAGTCCAACAACCCAAAAATCTCTGTCCCTGGTCAGTGCAGCCCCAGAGTTTGAAAGTTTATCTGCAGAGCTTTACCTCCCAACCTGGGTGGAAATGGGGGTGGGGGAGGGGGGTTAAGGGGCACCTTACGTGGTCCAAAGCCGACTGCCCCACCTCTCCGTGGGGCTCCGCTCTGCTCCACCAGCCGTCCAACGAATTGCTCTGCTCTGCCAGCCACTCCACCAGCCGTCCCGCAAGCCGCTGTCCCACAAACTGCTCCACTCTGCCAGCCGTCCCTTGAGCCACTCCACGAGCCGTCCCGCGAACTGCTCCCTGCCCCGTTACTTGCTTCAGGTGGTCCTCCCTGCGCCCCCCTGCCCCAGCTCACCTCCGCTCCACCACCTCCCCGGAGTGCACTTTTGGCCACCCCCAACCACTTGGCACCGTAGGCAACCACCTAGTGGTTGTACCTGCCCTGGGTGTGCCTATGCAAATGAGATCAGCCCCTGAAGTTCTTTTCCACAACCCAGCACCAGATGTCAGGGTAGAGCTCATCCTGACTCTGCTTACATAGAGAAAGGGTCAAATGGAGTCTAGGACCATTAGGCAAAACCCATACTGCCAGGTAGAAGTACCTGTTACCACCCTCTCTCAACTCACTGGGCTTTGGAACCCATGTCCCCTGCCTAGCGAGTGCCATTTAGTTGAGGGTGAGTCCCTCAATCAGAAAATGCCAAGTACAGTTCTGCTGTCCTTGATTCTCACAACAAGGATGACAACGCTTTATTATTCCTGCCCCAGTAACAAGGAGACTAGGGATCCCACACCAGCCAAAAGTGACCATTTAGGCAAGCAATCCCATCATGCTGAGCACCTAGGCAGGGAGGGTGTTTCCATGCAAACAAGATCAGCTCCTGAAGTCCTTTTCACAGCTCACCACTAGATATCAGGGGAGAGCTCATTCAGACTCTGCTTACATACAAAAGCCATTGTTCGTTTTTTGCTATTTTTCACCCACATTTTGGAAGTGCTAGTACTTCCCAGGCCCAGATCCCTGCTTCAAAAGGTGAGATGGTAGCTCGGTAACCTGGATGGCCCCAGTTACCAAGCTGCTATCTTTTCTTCTGGAGTGGGAAGCTGAGTCAGAAGGACTGGAATGACCAAAGCACTGGTGTACACGTCAGTCCCACGCCTACCAAATGCACATTGCCAGCATTTCACGTAACTATCTCTGCAGCATTCACAGCAAACATGAGTTAGCAAACTCCTTTTTTGACAAAAATGAGTCAAACATGAAAAACCGTATTCAACTATGTTTCAGAACGTGAGACAACTATGAAAGTTAAAAACCCCCCGAAGAGTGATATTTACCCCAAAACCAGAATGTTAATTTTTTGCATTGTTTTTTAATTTTTGTAATAAACGCTCATTACAATTTCCCAGAAAATTTCGAACAAAATAAAAACTGAAAACAAAGAGCCCTACCCATATGCTATGCTCTGGTGTCTCCTGTAAGGATATTCCCAGCCATTTCTTGGTACCACACCACTGTCAAATACCATTGGAGCAGAAGGAAACTTCTATCCCAGCTGACCTTCCTACCCATGTGGCTGTGGTGTGGGACAGTGGTTCAAGAAGTAGGTGCCTAGGGGACTGCACTGCATGGTGGGAGGAGGATGCCTGCAAAGCCACAGTTATCTATGTGTAGGAATAAGATAACATCTGTGGTGATTCAGAGGAACGGGGCATGTGGTATTTCACAAGGCCACTGACCCACATTCCTGCAGCTTTTTAATGATGTAAGAGAGGAAGGATGGGCCAGAGATTGGGGCATGTGACAGGTTTCAGTTGGTCCACTGAGCTGCTGGGGGGCGGTGGGGAGCTACTGCCTCACCGGCAGGCCTTGGTCACACCTTTCTGTCACTAGGGAATTAGTGGAGGGAGGTGTGCCGGCCAGAGTCAGTGGCGCGCCCCTCAGGCAGGGGGAGTGCCGGCCAGAGTCCGTGGCATTGTCGGGATTCTGCTACCCAAGGCGGGTTGGCCAGGGTAGGGGAACGCAGGCCCACCCAACTCCACTGCGTTCCAGCCCAGGGCCCTGACAGTGGCAGGAGGAGAGGGTCCCGCCACTGGGTCAGCGGGGAACCATCCATGCCACGCTGACCACACCGCACTGTGCGGTTCTGCCCCTGGGCTACTTCCTACCTGGTCTCTCAAGCGGGTCCCTCTGGTCCCTCCAGCTCGTCAGGCTCACGCTGGCCCAGGTTACTGCCTGGCTTCTCCAGTTCCTCCAGGTACTTGGCGGCTGGCAGTCCTGGTAGCCCCAGTCCTTCCTCTAGGTCAGGTTTCTCCTGGCCCAGGCCCTCCCCTTGCTCAGCAGCAGGATCTGGAGGGAGCAGCCTGTGTCTGTATCCCTCCCTGGTGCTGCCCTCACTGGGCAAAGGGCCCCACCCTTTGTACCTCCTGTTCCACCCCTCCTCGTCCGGGGATTGGAGTAAACTTGGTCTGGCCCTGTCCACTCAGGCTGAGAGGGTGGCTCTTTACCCTCTGGTTCGGAGGGAAGCCACCCTGGCGCCCTACAGGGCACTAGCATAGGACTCATGAGAAGCTGGGTTCCCTGCTTCAATATGGATTCCCTGCATGTCCCAGGGCAAGTCTATAAAGTTTTCAGATGACCCAAAAACTGGAGGAGTGGTTAATAATGAAGTGGGCAGGCCGCTAATTCTGAGCAATCTAGATCACTTGGTAAACTGGGCACAAGCAAACAATATGCCTTTTAATAGAGCTAAATGGAAATGTATATATATGGGAACAAAGAATGTAGGCCCAGGGCCATCCTTACCCATAAGCAAAGTATGCAACTGGGTAGGGCATCCGGAAATTTGGGGCACCAAATTTCCTGGTGCCCTGCGCAACTGCGTGCTGCTCCAGCTCCACCTCTTCCCACCCCTGCTCTGCCCCAGCCCCGCCCCACTCCACCCCTTCCCCAAAGCCCCGCCCCTGCCCCGCCTCTTCCTGCCCCAGACCCACCACTGAGGAGTGCAGCAGGGCTGGCCTTGCACTCACTGGTGGCAGGAAATGCAGCGGCCCGGCCCCAGGCGCGCCGCCCGTGAGTGCTGGGGGGTGATTCCCCTCTGTCCCCCAAGACAGCCCCCCCCCGTGGAGGCAGGGGGCCTGCGAAGGGCCCCAGGATAGCTAGGGACGGCCCTGTGTAGGCCATATTTACAGACTGGAGGACTCTATCCTGGGCAGCAGTGACTGAAAAGATTTGGGGGTAATGCTGGATAATCAGCTGAACAGGTGCACCCAGTGTGATACTTTGGCCAAAAGAGCTAATCAGATCCTGGGTGTGTTAGGGGGCTTATTCCTTCACCCACTTACTTCCCTGGTCCTTCTCGTATGAACAGAGAGCAACAATACCCGAAGTCCAAAAGTGCAAACAATTCGATGTTTCTTGGGGTGAACTTCCAGCAAGCATGATTCCAGTTTCCTTCCTTAGTGTCCTCCTTCCCAGCTCTGACACCACAGAGCCTTACACCTGTGTTCCTGTTCCCATTCCTGCCCTTAGCCAAACATGATTCCAATTTCCTTACCCCCATTCCCTGTTTCCATTTCCCCCTTTAGCAAAACATGATTCCAATTTCCCCACTCCCATTCCCTGTTCCCATTTCCCCCTTTAGCAAAACATGATTCCAATTTTCTTACCCCCATTCCCTGTTCCCATCTCCCCCACCCACACACTTCCTGATTGACTGCAGACTATATAGTAAAACTTGAGTTCTGCTTAGCTATACCTTAACCAATAATTTTCCTGAAATTTAACTAACCAATCCTAACATATTGTAACATGATTATGTAACCAATTATATCCCACCACCTTAATTAGTTTACACCCAGCAAAATTAATTATACAGCAGACAGGAACAATCACAGAACCAGACAGAGATTATACAGACAAACAATAGCAAAGTGGGAACTATAATGACAAAACAATACAGAAGTGAGGATTTCACATCCCAGCTATTGATAAGTGAGTTCTTGCCAGACAGGATGCTATCAAACTAAGTTTCCTTTTACATCTTCTAGACACTTCCCTTTCTCTGGAGGAGATAGGCATTATCAGGACAGGATTGTATTCCTAACAGCCCAATAGCACCTTATTTCAATGTGACTAGTTTGGAATGTGAGGATGTGACCTGTCGCTTCCCAGCTTATGGCTGCCTCTGCTGCTTAGCCAAAGGCCTCAGCCTAAGCACAGGGCCTCAGACTGTCACGGTAAGAGAAGGCCCTTACACCGGCAGACAGTGATTTTAACTCTTTCTTTTATACCTCTAGAACTAGCCAAGTGATAAGAATACACCTAAATTCTTCGAGTACAGGCCTTTACCGACAGGCCTGAATATCTATATCCTAACACTGGGATGCATAAACAGGAATCTTGAGTAAGAGGAGAGAGGTTATTTTACCTCTGTGTGGCACTGGTGCAACCGCTGCATGAATACTGCATCCAGTTCTGGTGCACAATTTAAGAACGATGTTAATACACTGGACAGGGTTCAAGGAGCCATGAGAATGATTAAAGGGTTAGAAAACCTGCCTTATAAAGATGGGACTGAAGGAGCTCAATCTATTTAGCTTAAGAAAGAGAAAGTTAAGAGGTGACTTGATTGCAGTCTGTAAGGACCTACACGGGGAACAAATATTTAATAATGGGCTCTTCAATCTAGCAGAGAAAGGTATAACACAATCCAATGGCTGGCTGTTGAAGTTAGATAAATTCAGACTGGAAATAAGGCATAAACTTTTAACATCAAGATTAATTAGCCGTTGAACAATTTACCAAGGGTCGTGATAGATTCTCCGTCACTGACCATTTTTAAATCAAGACTTGATGTTTTTCTAAAAGATCCGTTCTAGGAATTATTCTGGGGAAGTCCTGTGGCCTGTGCCATTCAGGAGACCAGACTCACAATGGTCCCTTCTGGCTTTAGACTCTATGAAAGCCGCTTAGCATCTCCGCTGTCTGTTCCCCCTCAGTAAATTGGGGATAACAGCACTGCCCTGCCTTAGAGTGGTATTCCCTGCCATTGCAGGGGCCCTGAGCACTGGTGCACCTGAGTCCCTCCTACTCTCTGTTTGTAATACTGGGCTGTAATATTTTGGTCTTGTTTCAGTTGTGGGGTTTAGTGTGTGGATACTGGGTGGTGCTGGTGGCCTGTGATATACAGGAGATCAGACTAGATGATCTAGTGGTCCCTTCTGGCCTTAAATTCTATGGGTATGTTGCGAGGATAAGCATGCTAATGCCTGCGAGATGCTCAGCTACGAATAACGGGGGAGGCTGAATAAGTATCCAAGCTAGGTAAATAACTGTGTTTCCAGGTATATTTTTATTTTTGTGATGAAAATAAAATGTTCCCTTTAAAAAATAAAAGTAGTGTTTGCCAGATGCTTTCACAGTGGGATAGAGACAGAGCTTTGGGTTCAGCTCAGCTGTGGGAGAAGTTTCTGGGAAAGGATCTGTCTGCAGGTATCACTGTCCCCTCCCTGAGTTGCCCCTATTGTCCTACTGGGGAAGTGGGAGACTGTGGAATAGGATGTTGGGGCAGATTCCAGGACAGTGTAGGAGGCCTGGGCTTTTCAGATGAGGCCTTGTGTCTCTGCATCAGCTCTGGCTCCTGGCTGTGGATATTGGCAGGGGCAGAGAGGAGACCTCATGCATCAGCCCTGTCCCAGTCTGGGCACTGCTCCACCTGCCCTTCCTAGTCTCCATACTACCCTCGCCCAGGCACCAGACCTATCGAGGACACTGCAGTGCAGGGTATGGAGGGGGAAGAATGGTGCAGTACAGGTGGCTGGCTGAGCCCCATTTCCATGCAGCCTATTCATGGGCAGAGGGTCCCCTCTGAATACAGCTCTGGGGGCAGAGGGGCCATGCGGGCGAATGATTCCTGTCACCAAGGACTAAATTTTCCATAAACTTTGACAGTCTCACCTGCAGGATGTATCTGGGCATCAAGTCACTGCACAGGGCTAAAAGTCACATGCGCATTCTCAACTATACAGTCTCATACGTGCCTGACTGTGCACGTGCTAGTGGTCACTTGCACACACAGACGTGTGGTTTACCATGCACCAATGGACGCATCTGTATGTTTGGTGAGAGAGAATGAAAAAGATAGTGTGTCTCAGAGCTCAAGGAACAAACCTCACTGGTACCCCTAGGACATTCCGACCGGCTCTGGAAAGGTCACGTTATGGCAGTGTGATCAACCAGTCCCTGCTTCTGACCACTTCCCCTTCCAATGAATCCCAGACTGACATTACAAACAGTTATTGTTCTTGACGTCACAGACCCAAATGCCGAGAGTCAAATTTGTCAGACGCGTTCAGAGGATATTGACAGGGCTCTTTTTACAATTGGCAACTTTTCCAGGACTGCAGGAAAAAGCAGGGCTAAACTTAGTTGTTCTTTAATTAGGAGTGTTTCCATTGTGTGCGAAACTGAACAAAGCAGTTTAATTGGCGCTTTAAAAATATAATACACGCAGAAATATTTCATACCTACCCTGGATATGGTATCCAGGCAGAACAGACCAATTAGGGAGACATTGAGGAACCAGGGAGATTCTGGCCTTGGTCCAAAGCCCACTGCGGTCAATGGAAAGATTCCCATTGATTTCAATGGGCTTTGAATCAGGCCCTGCAAGAATACTGGCATTTAGGGCTACCTTTAATTGTTGTGCAGTGTTTAAATATCATGTAAGTGCCTTTGAAATACAACATGTATAAAAGATATACTAGTTAAACAGGTCTGTAGGGATGTCCCTTTCTAGACTCTCTTCTGCAAGTTGCTTACTAGAGTGCAGCAGCTGCCAAAATGATAAGAGAAAAGAGCCAGGGACCCCAAAAGCTATTTTTCTTCTGCTATACAGAATCAAAGAATCCATGTGATTTTCACAGCACACAAAGGGAAAATCCTTGGGTGCCACTGAGAGGAAGCCAGAGATTGCCGTTAGAGGTTAGCAGGGGACGAAACCCTCAGAAGGCTTCCATGTGGTGTTAGCTCTGTGTGCCTTTCTGATCTAGAAATTCTGCAGGAGTTTTGGTACTTACCTATTCTGGTCAGGCGGGAAATGCCACAATAAACGGCTTTTCTTGTTGGTTTTTTTTTTGTTGTTTTTCTATTTCTATCTGTGGCTAAAATCAAGAAGTTCAGAGACATGCAAGAATAAACATAAAACGGTGTTGGGGGGAGTTTTTTGACATAGTTTTTTTTTAGTCAGACTTCAGAAAAGGCTCAGGTTTGGTGCATGTCTTGCAAGGAGCTGCAAGTTGGTTCTTATTTTAGATGCGTGGTAACAGTCTCACCCAATGTTAACCCTTTGGCGGATTTAGAGCCTTTTTGCACTTATATCTTCAGAAGGGCATCAGAATGGCTCCACTTCCTAGTTTTTCCACCTGGCAGATCCACATATACCCCACTGTGCAGCTGTCCCCTATAATGACCTAATTAGATCAATGGTACTTCTCTGCAGGCCACAGCCAGTCATTCTGAAAACAGTCTGTGGCTGATGCAAATTTTTCTTAGAAAACCAAAGCTTTTGGAGAAGAATGGCATTGAAGAATTCGTAACTAATAAATAACGAATCAATAATAATTTTCCCAAAAAAGAAATGCGGAAGGACAGCTCTTAGGCTAAAATTCTGCACCAGATTTATCCTGGTGCAAAGGAGAGGACTTTGACTCCTTTGTTAGTGTGTCCTGCATACAACACACAAAGATACAGTCCCTGCACAAACATGCCTGATAACTTTCAAGTGAGGAAACCGAGGGGTCTGTAGACTCACTCAGAGTTTTACTACTCTTAAGAGATGAGGATGACTCATTCCAAAAATATGGGCTTGATAGGAAAGAACAGATTGCCCCATTTCCTTTTTAGTCATTTGGCAGCACATTAAACAAAATTTCAGCAGCAGACCAATCCGGAGCTAACATACGTCATGGAGACACTGATGAGATAGCCTGGGATCCCAGGTGAGAATGTCTTAAATAAAGGCAAGACAGGAAGGGGGCGTAACCATATCCTCACCAGCATCCTGTCTTCTCCTGGACCATGTAGAGAGCTCTCCACCAGGGCAGTGATTGCAGCAGGGCTAGGGAGGGTCAGAACATGTCCTTGTTCACTCATCAGCCCTACAGCGTGACAGGTGGAAAATTGTTTCTATGTGAATCTCTACAGGCACAATCCAAGCCCAGTGACATCAGTGGGAGTTGCTCCATTAACGTCAGTGGATATTGGGTCAAGGCCTGGATATAGGGTGACCATATTTCTCAAAAAGGGAAAATGGGATACCACATGGGGCTAGCCCAAACCGCCTCCCCCGCCCTCCCTCCAAGCAGGGCTCGCCTGAGCCACTCATCCGAGCCCCACTCATGCTCCCCTCAAGGGGCTGGCCTGAGACGCTCACCTGTGCCCTGCCCCCTCATGGCATTGCTGCTTGCCCGAGCCCTGCCTGTAGGGTTGCCAGGCATCCGGTTTTTGACCAGAACACCCGGTTGAAAAGGGACACTGGTGGCTCTGGTCAGCACTGCTGACTGGGACATTAAAAATCTCGTCAGCAGGGCTAAGGCAGGCTCCCTGCCTGCCTGCCCTGGCTTTGTGCGGCTCCCAGAAGCAGCTTCCATGTCCGGCTCATAGGTGCAGGGGCGGCCAGTGAGGCTCCACATGCTGGTGCCGCCCCAAGCACCAGCTCCGCAGCTCCCATTGGCCAGGAACTGTGGCCAATGGGAGCTGTGGGGACGGTGCCTGCAGGCAAGGGCAGCATGCACCACACAGAGCCGCCTGGCCACCCCTGCGCCTAAGAGCCGAACATGGCGGCCGCTTCTGGGGGCTGTGCAGAGCCAGGGCAGGCAGGGAGCCTGCTTTAGCCCTGCTGTGCCACTGACTGGAAACCAACTGAGGTAAGCACTGGCCAGCTGGAGCCCGCCCCATCTTGGAACCCCCCCCCCCCCCCCGCACCCTAATTTCCTCCTGGAGCCTGCACCCCACACCCTCTCCCACACCTCAACACCCTGCCCCAGCCCTGAGCCCCCTCCTGAACCCCAAACCCCTCATCCCTGGCCGCACCCCATAGCCCACATCCCCAGATGGAGCCCACACCCCCTTCCACAGCCCAACCCCTACCCCAGCCCAGTGAAAGTGAGTGACGTGTGGGAGACCAAGTGACAGAGTGAGTGGGGATGGAGTGGGAGGTCGGGGGATGGGGCTTCAGAGAAGGGATGGGACAGGGCAGGGCCTTGGGGAAGGAGTGGGGCAGGGGTGTTCGGTTTTGTGCGATTAGAAAGTTGGCAACCCTACCTGCCTGCTCCTGGCCCGAGCCCCGCCTACCCCGCTGTGTGGGACTGGCATTGCTGCTTGCCCCCCCCCATACATTCCTCCCCACTCCACTTTTTTTAACAAAAGTGGGCATTTTGTCCTGTTTGCTCTTGCCAACAGATGAAGTTGGCAAAAGCAAACAGGACAAATACCCACTTTTGCCAAAAAAGTAGGGACGGCCGGGACAGAGCTTACAAAAGGGACTGTCCCTGCTGAAATGGGACATATGGTCATCCTACCTGGATAGGAGTGCTGTTAATGTAGCTCCATTAGAGCTGCCAAAAAAAGCCAAAGGCTTCTGTGCAGATGGCAATGGCCTTCTCCAGGGTCTGCCACATCTGTGGGAGCACCCTGTGGCCAGTTCAGGTGTGGAGGGAGTGGAGGGAGGCAGGCAAGTGTTGCCCCGTGGTGGAACAACTGGTTCAAAATCTCTAAGAGGAAATGCTCACAGAGGGCTCCTCCTGTCAGCTCCCTCCCACAGGTTTTTCTGCAGGAGGAGCTGGTCGGACCTAGTGCCATTACTACTGTGCTCCTGCTGCTCATGGCAGTGAAACAGAATGAGAGGTACAAATGCGTAGATTTTAAATGCACTGGTATTTTAATGCAATGTCTATTACGTTCCCACTGAATTAACAGGTGAGCCTGTCCAAGGTCTACTATGTAAGATTATTATACTTTTGCACAAATATTTGTCAGATTAAAACAGTATCCTTCATCGCACATAGGCGCTTCAGAACTCATTTTGCCTTTGACCTTCGTAAAGACACGTGGAACTTCAACCAATGTTGTCAAGGTTCCTCCCCCACTCTGAACGCTAGGGTACAGATGTGGGGACCTGCATGAAAACCTCCTAAGCTTATCTTTACCAGCTTAGGTCAAAACTTCCCCAAGGTACAAAATATTCCACCCTTTGTCCTTGGATTGGCCGCTACCACCACCAAACAAATACTGGTGACTGGGGAAGAGCTGTTTGGAAACGTCTTTTCCCGCAAATACTTCCCAAAACCTTGCACCCCACTTCCTGGACAAGGTTTGGTAAAAAGCCTCACCAATTTGCCTAGGTGACTACAGACCCAGACCCTTGGATCTTAAGAACAATGAACAATCCTCCCAACACTTGCACCCCCCCTTTTCTGGGAAATGTTGGATAAAAAGCCTCACCAATTTGCATAGGTGACCACAGACCCAAACCCTTGGATCTGAAAACAATGAAAAAGCATTCAGTTTTCTTACAAGAAGACTTTTAATAGAAATAGAAGTAAATAGAGGTAAAGAAATCCCCTCTGTAAAATCAGGATGGTAGATACTTTACAGGGTAATTAGATTCAAAACATAGAGAATCCCTCTAGGCAAAACCTTAAGTTACAAAAAAGATACACAGACAGAAATAGTTATTCTATTCAGCACAATTCTTTTCTCAGCCATTTAAAGAAATCATAATCTAACACATACCTAGCTAGATTACTTACTAAAAGTTCTAAGACTCCATTCCTGGTCTATCCCCGGCAAAAACAGCATACAGACAGACAGAGACCCTTTGTTTCTCTCCCTCCTCCCAGCTTTTGAAAGTATCTTGTCTCCTCATTGGTCATTTTGGTCAGGTGCCAGCGAGGTTACCTTTAGCTTCTTAACCCTTTACAGGTGAGAGGAGTTTTCCTCTGGCCAGGAGGGATTTTAAAGGGGTTTACCCTTCCCTTTATATTTATGACAAATGTCACCCTAGGAATGACATGGTTTCTGTCCCCAGGGACAAGGAATTCCTTAAATCAAAGCACTGAGAGTGGAGAGTTAATCCTGTCTGCACTGGGTGAAATTCTTCCTTCTGCACAAAGAAGAATTTCATACTCAGTTCAACTTCCTAAATCCTATCCCAGCATGTACTGGGATTAATGTATCATCTGGGAAGGATTCTCCTGGGCTAGAGTATTCTTTGGTTGTTACCTAGTCCTTGTGAGGCATCCAGAATCTTACTCAGACAGGAAGCTGTTTGGGGTGAGGACCTTCTTCTGTGTTTGCACAGCACCTAGCACCGTGGGATTTTGATCCATGACAGAGGCTCGTAGGTGCTACCACAGTACAAATAATAATAAACTAATAGTAAGGCTGTGACAGTAGTGTGATACGTATTACGTCTGAGATCAAAATGTGAGTCACAAACAGCCTGGGTCAAATTAACTAATGTTATTTGGAATTCATTGGGCTCCCTGTTTCCCATTCATGAAAAGACACTGTATGGGGAGACTTTGGCAAACCAGTAAAGTGCCTGAAACCACTATGGCTTATTGCTAAAAGCAGCGAAGTCAGCAGGCTGTAAATTGGCCATTCAGCACTCTCAGTCTGACCAAGGCAGGAGTGGTGGGAGGGGGAGTTTTGGGTGTCACAGAAAGGGCAGCTTGACCCCTCGTCCTTCCTGATAAGACTTGTGTTGAAGTGGCTGATACATGCATTTTCAAAGAGCAGGATGTGCCCCAGGAATGTCTATTGGGGCCTCAAGGCTGCAAACTCTGGAAAAACCCACACCTGGTTAATTGATAATCAGAAGGAACCTCTTGCTTGACTATTGAAACTGCTTACTTAACAAGTTTTCTTTAAGGGACATGTCATTCTATTACTAATGTATAAATAAGGGGGAAAAGTTTGAGGTAGTGGGACTTTTTTTTTGGACTCTCCCTCTGGATACATCTTGCAGTCCCCACCGGCAGACGGAAGATTTGGCCACCGGAAGCCTGCCTCTGTGCCACTCGAGAGCCACACTCAGCTTTGGTAATTATCAAGGGTTGCGGGTGTTTTACTAACCTCTTGCGGAAGTGTGTTAGTGCTTGAGACTAAGTAAAGTTTAGCTTTAAGTGAAAGCACTCGTGTTGTCCTGTTTGTGCCAGCCATCTATCGGTCTGACAGCCCTGATTTATTTCCTGACACCACCTCGCACAGAGTAAAAGTTACCAAGAGCTTTGGGTTGAAAGAACCCCGGGTAACAACACATCCCCAAGCATGCATATCAATTTATACTGTTATTTCCACAGGATGAACTGCTGTCAAAGGGACAGTTTCTCCACTTGCAAAATAAGGCAGTGTCAGATCGAACTTGCAGCTCACAGGCCATCAACCAAGGTTGTCTAGCCGCATGAGTTCAAAGCTGTGCACTGCCTTCACGTACTGATGTGAAGAACTTTGCCAGTGAGAAACACGTGTGGTTCTTTTTAAAAAAACAAAACGAAACAAAAAACAACCTCCCTCCTGCTCCCCACCCATTACGGGGCAAAAGTAGCACCCCAGGTCAAAAGGGCACAGTTTCAAGAAATTGCCTGCGTGCATTGTAAAACAAGAAATGTAGTGTGCAACACTTTAATTTTTGAAATGAAAGAATCTGGACTACTCAGGCGAGAGGTGTTGCCGGAAGGACTGCGAGCCAAACTCCTACTAGAGCAGTGTCTCAAACTTTTGTATTGGTGACCCCTTTCACATAGCAAGCCTCTGAGTGCCACCCCCCCCCCATATAAATTAAAAACACTTTTTTATACATTTAACACCATTATAAATGCTGGAGGCAAAGCAGGGTTTGTGGTGGAGGCTGACAGCTCACAACCCCCCATGTAATTACCTCCCAACCCCCAGTTTGAGAACCCCTGTACTAGAGAGCTGATCCTGCATTTCTTGGGTGGCCTGAACTCGTAAGGAAGCTCATTCATCCCTGTTTGTAAACAGACTCAAGTCAGCTGCCTTTTTTCCTTTACTTTATAAATCCAAGTTTAACCTACCTTATTTTTCCCGGAAGACTCCATGCAGAGCTGGAGAACTAATCAGACTATACCATTGCAAACACCAACCAAGGGGAGCTTGATCAGTTGAGAGGGGAAGTGCCTTTTATTCTGACTGTCCAAAACTCTTTGTTATATGCCAGTTTAATTCATGCCACCTATAAGCCATTGAAAGAAAAGAGGCACATGTTAAGGATTCAAAATGCCCATCCCCCTTTTAATCAAAGGCTGAGCAACCTCATAAGGAGATCCCATTTTCTAAACAGGGCACTGAAGTACAGACGGATTAAATGCTTCATGTGAAGTCTATGGAAGAGCCAGGAATTGAACCCAGAGCGCCTGTATCCTAGCCTGCTGCTTTAACACAAGACCTTCCTGCCTTTTTACCATACAGTGCAGCTGCATCATTTGGAAATTGTAGCCCTGTACTGTCTTCCCCATGGGTCTGTCTGCGCTTGACAAATGGCCACTAGATGTGTAGCATAGTTACAAAGGGCCACTAGTGCATATGTTGCATCAATTCCCCTGAGCATGGTCAGGGAGCCTTCTGCTGTGATTACATAGCAGTTACTCTCCAGAGCTGATTGGCAACAAGACAGTCACTAAACAGCTGTATTAAATCCAGGCCTTAAAGAAACACTGGTACATATTGTCCTTGTTCAAAAGCCAGCAGAAATTATTATTATTATTATTATTATTATGGTAAGGGAAAGTTTGTGCTGTACAAAAGGGGTGTGTGTAGCTTTCAAAATCCTGTGCCATGTTTGGAGGAACTGCAGTAACCGCACGAACAGCCTGCATCTTAGATTACCAGAGCTCTGGGTGCTTATTGTTGTAATGCACGCGGGAGAATGCTTTGGTTGGAAAGCAGGAAATGTTCTGCAAAACCCAGATAAAACGGAAAATAAGTTTGTAAATGGTTTGATCCACTTATTCATATGCACAGAACCAGCCCTTCAACAGCCTCAGGAAAGGGAAACAGGAAGCAAGGGGAGGTGAAGGAAATTAGGAGTTCAGAGCAGCAAAGTTTAATTAGGGGGCTGGACTTAAATACTGGGATCCTCTCTCCAAAGCAATGTATGTCATATGACTTTGCAGTGCTACAGTTTTTGATCATTTAGGTGTCTGCAGCGAGGAAGGGTCTGGGGATCCACTCTCACTTGCTCTGTAATTTAAATCACTCAGAGTCCAGATAATCTCCACTATTTCATCATCTTTAAAAGCCAAGGTGAACAGGCAGGAATTAGTAGCTCTCTTTGGCAGTCATAGCAAAAGCAGACAAGGATCAAATGGGCTGGAGGCCGACTAACCCTCTCGCCCCTAGAGACATCTCCTCTAGCTCAAAGCATGTGAAGCAGATCAGGGGCAGTGTGGAAACATGCATTTCTGGAGCCCATGATACACACAGGAAACTGACACCAGCTGTCACCTTGGCACCTTTCATGAGTGTTACATTCACTACCAAAAAAACCCAACCGTGCATGGGAAACATATCTGAGGACTCCTGAACACCGAAGAATAAGAGATTTCCTGTGTGTTAGTACAAGTCATACTAGTAAATCCCATATTTTAAATGCAGCATTTTCTTCTTGATTCATAATCTTTAGTGAACTTGTGATGCTCCGTACCTCAGAGGAACACCCGACACCCCCATGTTCATCTTTATAAAATGGTTGTGTGGTATCCAATGCAAAGTTTGTCATGTTGGGTGTCTTCGGAAGGCTCATAATGCACTGAGCAAGGTTGTTATAGTGACTGATTGTTACAGTAATGTTATAGTAAGGTTATAGGTTATAATTTCATGTATATAGTTATGAGGCTGAAAATGTATCATGCTTTAAAGCAAGCCCATTCAAAAACTCTCCAAGAACAGAGAGGCAGTTCACACAGCATCAGGGCATGGATGGGACAAACCCAGCCCAGCCTCACAGGAACAATGGACACTGGCTTAGGCAGCAACAAAAGAATCTGTTAGACCCTCGAGGGAGTCACCCCCTTCATTTGGGACTGCGATGAGGTAATGCTCACCTGTCTCTAAAGGGGAGGGGGGAGGGCAAAGCCAAGAGGAGAGAAAGGACCTGATAAAAGGGAGAGACATTTTGCCATGCTCTCTCTCTTCCACCTACATCTACAGACACCACCACCACCACCACCACCAAGTGACTGAAACACTGATCAAAGGGGAGAGCCTGACTGAAAAATAACCAGCCAGCCTGTGTTGAGAAGCATCTAAGTTTTTAAGGACATTAAAAGTGTTAAGATCAGCTTAAAATGCGTTTTGCTTTTATTTCATTTGACCAAATCTGACTTGATATGCTTTAACTTATAATTACTTAAATCTACCTTTATAGTTAATAAATGTTTGTTTAGTCTACCTGAAGCAGTGCGTTTGGTTTGAAGTGTGTCAGAGACTCCCTTTGGGATAACAAGCCTGGAACATATCAAGTTCTTTGTTAAATTGACGAACTCATATAAGCTTGCAGTGTCCAGGGGGCATAACTGGACACTGCAAGACGGAGGTTCCTAGGGTTGTGTCTGGGACCGGAGATATTGGCTAGTGTCATTCGCTTGCAAGTAGCTGGGAGAGGCTTACATGCCAGAGGCTGTGCGTGAACAGCCCGGGAGTGGGGGTTCTCACAGCAGAGCAGGGTAAGGCTGGCTCCCAGAGTCAAGGATTGGAGTGGCCTAGCAGATCACTGGTCCAGACAACACCAGGGGGAAACGTCACAGGACTTCGGAAAAAAAATCTGACTAGGGCTATGTCGGCACTACAGAACTTAGAGCAGCAGAGCTGTAAGGCTGCAGCCGTGCCACTTAAGGTCTCCTGTGTAGCCGTTCTATGCTCTCCTGCTGGCATAATTAAACCACCCCAAAGAGCGGTGGTAGCTATGTCAGCGGGAGAGCGTCTCCTGACAATATAGCACTGTCCACACCGGCACTTTTGTCGGTGACACTTATGTTGGTCAGGGATGTGGTTTTTTCACACCCCAGCTGACAAAAGTGTTGCCGACGAGAGTGCTGGTGCAGACAAAGCCCCAATCTAGATCAAGTGAGAAAGTCAATGGTATGCATTCTCTTGAGACCATTCCCTATCCCTTCCCCAAACTAATCCCCCAAAGCAGCCAAGGAAAACCAATGTTAATTTTCTTGATTTTCTAAAGAAAAACAAGCAGGGAAAAATATTTAAAAATAACCCCCCAATTTTGTAGGGCTTCTTTAGCCATCAAAAGGGATCGGGACACACGTACGATTTTTCAAAAATATCTTTTGCAATCATCCTTACAAATGCTGTGATTTGAGCCTAGGAATAATTTTCTCACAGTGTGATTAGCAACGCTGGCCTTCTTATCAGAAATTTGGAATTATGGCTTACTTCCATGTATTCACCACAATTCTTTTAAACAATGCTGGAAATGCAAGTTACAGTCCCAGTTTTCAAATAGTGCTATTATGACCTGCTAGAGAGCTATTTTTGAGGACATTTGGGAAAGAACTTTTTTAAGCAGAAAGATTCTTTATTCTTGTATTAAAAATAACTGTTTCATTCCATGCTCTACTGACACTAACAATTCTATTAGTTCTGTAAACAGTGACCCCACAATGGGTTATAAAGTGTAGCTTTACATGGTGCATTTTAAAACACAAAAGTGGAGACTAAGCCCTGGTCTACACTAGGACTTTAGGTAGAATTTAGCAGCGTTAAATCGATGTAAACCTGCACCCGTCCACACGATGAAGCCCTTTATTTCGACTTAAAGGGCTCTTAAAATCAATTTCCTTACTCCACCCCTGACAAGTGGATTAGCGCTTAAATCGGCCTTGCCGGGTAGAATTTGGGGTACTGTGGACACAATTCAACGGTATTGGCCTCCGGGAGCTATCCCAGAGTGCTCCATTGTGACCGCTCTGGACAGCACTCTCAACTCAGATGCACTGGCCAGGTAGACAGGAAAAGAACCGCGAACTTTTGAATCTCATTTCCTGTTTGGCCAGCGTGGCAAGCTGCAGGTGACCATGCAGAGCTCATCAGCAGAGGTGACCATGATGGAGTCCCAGAATCGCAAAAGAGCTCCAGCATGGACTGAACGGGAGGTACGGGATCTGATTGCTGTATGGGGAGAGGAATCCGTGCTATCAGAACTCCGTTCCAGTTTTCGAAATGCCAAAACCTTTGTCAAAATCTCCCAGGGCATGAAGGACAGAGGCCATAACAGGGACCCAAAGCAGTGCCGCGTGAAACTTAAGGAGGTGAGGCAAGCCTACCAGAAAACCAGAGAGGCAAACGGCCGCTCCAGGTCAGAGCCCCAAACATGCCGCTTCTATGATGAGCTGCATGCCATTTTAGGGGGTTCAGCCACCACTACCCCAGCCATGTTGTTTGACTCCTTCAATGGAGATGGAGGCAACACGGAAGCAGGTTTTGGGGATGAAGAAGATGATGATGATGATGAGGTTGTAGATAGCTCACAGCAAGCAAGCGGAGAAACCGGTTTTCCCGACAGCCAGGAACTGTTTCTCACCCTGGACCTGGAGCCAGTACCCCCCAAACCCACCCAAGGCTGCCTCCTGGACCCGGCAGGCGGAGAAGGGACCTTTGGTGAGCGTACCTTTTAAAATACTATACATGGTTTAAAAGCAAGCATGTGAAAGGATTAATTTGCCCTGGCATTCGTGGCTCTCCTGGATGTACTCCCAAAGCCTTTGCAAAAGGTTTCTGGGGAGGGCAGCCTTATTGCGTCCTCCATGGTAGGACACTTTACCACTCCAGGCCAGTAACACGTACTCGGAAATCATTGTACAACAAAGCATTGCAGTGTATGTTTGCTGGCGTTCAAACAACATCCGTTCTTTATCTCTCTGTTATCCTCAGGAGAGTGAGATATCATTCATGGTCACCTGGTTGAAATAGGGTGCTTTTCTTCAGGGGACACTCAGAGGTGCCCGTTCCTGCTGGGCTGTTTGCCTGTGGCTGAACAGAAATGTTCCCCGCTGTTAGCCACGGGGAGGGGGGAGGGTTGAGGGGGTAGCCACACGGTGGGGGGAGGCAAAATGCGACCTTGTAACAAAAGCACATGTGCTATGTATGTAATGTTAACAGCAAGGTTTACCCTGAAAGAGTGTAGCCACTGTTTTGTAAAATGTGTCTTTTTAAATACTGCTGTCCCTTTTTTTTTCTCCACCAGTTGCATGTGTTTCAATGATCACAGGATCTTCTCCTTCCCAGAGGCTAGTGAAGATTAGAAAGAAAAAAAACGCACTCGTGATGTAATGTTCTCTGAGCTCATGCTGTCCGCCCACACTGACAGAGCACAGATGAATGCGTGGAGGCAGACAATGTCAGAGTGCAGGAAAGCACAAAATGACCGGGAGGAGAGGTGGCGGGCTGAAGAGAGTAAGTGGCGGGCTGAAGACAGGGCTGAAGCTCAAATGTGGCGGCAGCGTGATGAGAGGAGGCAGGATTCAATGCTGAGGCTGCTGGAGGATCAAACCAGTATGCTCCAGTGTATGGCTGAGCTGCAGCAAAGGCAGCTGGAGCACAGACTGCCACTACAGCCCCTGTGTAACCAACCGCCCTCCTCCCCAAGTTCCATAGCCTCCACACCCAGACGCCCAAGAACGCGGTGGGGGGGCCTCCGGCCAACCAGCCACTCCACCACAGAGGATTGCCCAAAAAACAGAAGGCTGGCATTCAATAAATTTTAAAGTTGTAATCTTTTAAAGTGCTGTGTGGCATTTTCTTTCCCTCCTCCACCACCCATCCTGGGCTACCTTGGTAGTCATCCCCCTATTTGTATGATGAATGAATAAAGAATGCATGAATGTGAAGCAACAATGACTTTATTGCCTCTGCAAGCGGTGATCGAAGGGAGGAGAGGAGGGTGGTTAGCTTACAGGGAAGTAGAGTGAACCAAGGGGCGGGGGGTTTCATCAAGGGGAAACAAACAGAACTTTCACACCGTAGCCTGGCCAGTCATGAAACTGGTTTTCAAAGCTTCTCTGATGCGTACCGCACCCTCCTGTGCTCTTCTAACTGCCCTGGTGTCTGGCTGCGCGTAACCAGCAGCCAGGCAATTTGCCTCAACCTCCCACCCCCCCATAAACGTCTCCCCCTTACTCTCACAGATATTGTGGAGCACACAGCAAGCAGTAATAACAGTGGGAATATTGGTTTCGCTGAGGTCTAAGTGAGTCAGTAAACTGCACCAGCGCGCCTTTAAACGTCCAAATGCACATTCTACCACCATTCTGCACTTGCTCAGCCTGTAGTTGAACAGTTCCTGACTACTGTCCAGGCTGCCTGTGTACAGCTTCATGAGCCATGGCATTAAGGGGTAGGCTGGGTCCCCAAGGATAACTATAGGCATTTCAACATCCCCAAAAGTTATTTTCTGGTCTGGGAATAAAGTCCCTTCCTGCAGCTTTTGAAACAGACCAGAGTTCCTGAAGATGCGAGCGTCATGTACTTTTCCCGGCCATCCCACATTGATTTTGGTGAAACGTCCCTTGTGATCCACCAGAGCTTGCAGCACTATTGAAAAGTTCCCCTTGCGGTTTATGTACTCGCCGGCTTGGTGCTCCGGTGCCAAGATAGGGATATGGGTTCCGTCTATGGCTCCACCACAGTTAGGGAATCCCATTGCAGCAAAGCCATCCACTATGACCTGCACATTTCCCAGGGTCACTACCCTTGATATCAGTAGATCTTTGATTGCGTGGGCTACTTGCATCACAGCAGCCCCCACAGTAGATTTGCCCACTCCAAATTGATTCCCAACTGACCGGTAGCTGTCTGGCGTTGCAAGCTTCCACAGGGCTATCGCCACTCGCTTCTCAACTGTGAGGGCTGCTCTCATCTTGGTATTCATGCGCTTCAGGGCAGGGGAAAGCAAGTCACAAAGTTCCATGAAAGTGCCCTTACGCATGCAAAAGTTTCGCAGCCACTGGGAATCGTCCCAGACCTGCAACACTGTGCAGTCCCACCAGTCTGTGCTTGTTTCCCGAGCCCAGAATCGGCGTTCCACAGCATGAACCTGCCCCATTAGCACCATGATGCATGCATTGGCAGGGCCTATGCTTTCAGAGAAATCTGTGTCCATGTCCTGATCACTCACGTGACCGCGCTGACGTCACCTCCTCGCCCGGTATCGCTCTGCCAGGTTCTGGTGCGGCATATACTACTGGATAATGCGTGTGGTGTTTAATGTGCTCCTAATTGCCAAAGTGAGCTGAGCGGCCTCCATGCTTGCCTTGGTATGGCGTCCGCACAGAAAAAAGGCATGGAACGATTGTCTGCCATTGCTCTGACGGAGGGGGGGGCGACTGACGACATGGCTTACAGGGTTGGCTTACAGGGAATTAAAATCAACAAAGGGGGTGGCTTTACATCAATGAGTATTTCAGGCAGGACTTCACAGAGGGTTCCAATAAGAAATGGTGTACCTAAGTAATTGTTCTTATTGGAACAAGCAGGTTGGTCTGGCCTCTGATTGATACATGGCTAGATTTACCTCGCTGCACCTTCTCTGTGAGTGACTGCAGTGTGACCTAGAGGAATGAGTCCCCTAGACGGGGGAAGGGGGGAAGCAAATGAGTACAAAACAAATCTGGTCTATTTCTTGTTTTGATCCACTCCATCTATCTTTTACATCTTTGGCTGGCAGCAGACAGTGCAGAAGGACTGCAAGCCATCCACATCTCATGGCTGCTCGGCAGAAGATGGTGCAGTAGGACTGCTAGCCATCCTCATCTCTTGCCTGCCTGGCAGAAGATGGTACAGTAGGACTGCTAGCAATCCATATTGCCTGCCTGCTCACCATAAGATGGTTCAATAGGACTGACTGCAGGACTAAAGAGAATGACCTGGTCAAGTCACTCCAAATTTAGTCCCTGCGCATATGTCTGCCGAGGCGCTCCTGGCCGACGTGGCCAGGAGCACCTCGGACATGACGATGATGGCTACCAGTCGTACTGTACCGTCTGCTGCCACAAGGCAATGGGTTGCTGCTGCTGTGTAGCAATGCAGTACCACGTCTGCCAGCACCCAGGAGACATACGGTGATGGTTACCTGAGCGGGCTCCATGCTTGCCGTGGTATGGCGTCTGCACAGGTAACTCAGGAAAAAAGGCGCGAAACGATTGTCTGCCCTTGCTTTCACGGAGGGAGGGAGGGAACGGGGGCCTGACGATATGTACCCAGAACCACCCGCGACAATGTTTTAGCCCCATCAGGCATTGGGATCTCAACCCAGAATTCCAATGGGCAGCAGAGACTGCGGGAACTGTGCGATAGCTACCCACAGTGCAACGCTCCGGAAGTCGACTCTAGCCTCGGTACTGTGGAAGCACTCCAGCGAGTTAATGCACTTAATGCACTTAGAGCATTTTCTGTGGGGACACACACACTCGAATATATAAAACCGATTTCTAAAAAACCGACTTCTATAAATTCAACCTAATTTCGTAGTGTAGACATACCCTAAGTGCCTATCACATCTTGAGAAGTGCAAGTATCTGATAGTGTAACAGACCTTGTAGAATGTGGGGCCTAGTGGACAGAACACTAACTGGGGCACAGGGAGACATGGGTTTAGCTCCTGGCTCTACCACAGCCCTGCTGGGTGACCTTGTGCAAGTCACTTCCCTCCCTGTGCCTCAGTTTCCCCATTTGTTAAATGGGGAGAATGATACTGGCCCCCTTTGTAAAATGTTTTGATATGACTAGTGCTATATAAGAGGTATATGTTAATATATATTTTTTTAATATTGGAGTAATAAACATGGGGTGAAATCCAGGCTCCACTAAAGTCAATGACAAGATTTCCACTGACTTCAGTAGGGCTAAAATATCATAGAGTCTTGTCCTGAGTGTCTATCTCAGGTAGCCACACAATCAGAACCTGTTAGCCAATCCAGTGCAGTCTTTTAGCATGCCCATTTCACAAATGTACATTACAATGTGAGCAGAAAATTGTGAGCCAATCTGAGAGCTCCCTACGATTTCAACCTATGTTGATGCATACAACAGACAAGTCAAAACTGTGTTTGTTTCTTCCCTTGGTCATATGGCTCTTGGGAGCCTAATAAAAAAAAAAAAAGAATTAGGATTTTTCCCATGCTAAGAGGGACTTCTGCCCATCCTTCACTGGGAGGGGGAACACTGCAGAACCTTTGTTTGAAGTCCAATTGGAAGCACTGAGAAAGTCACTGGAAGGTTATTTTTTTAAATTGATATAGAGTTGAAAGGCCCAGATATCAAAGGGCCTCTAACAATGTGGACCCCCATTACACATGCCAAGGGTCTATGTTTGGGTGTAGAAATGTGAGCATGTGTAAAGAGGCGCAGCCACTAACATTGCAGGCACATGGTCAAGCACCTTTTGAAAATACATTAAGTCTACTACAGCCAGGCAATGACTTTGCTCTAGACTTAGGATATGGCTCCACTGAAGCTGGAGGTGTCACTTCCAGCTCGGGAGATACACCCAGGGTAGTTCTGACTGAGCTAACATGCTAAAAATAGCAGTGTAGCTGTGGCTGCATGGGCAGTGGGATTGACTAGCTGTCCCAGGTACGACTGTGTCTAAAAATAGGTCCAGACTCAGAACAGCCCTCCTGTCCCCCCGCCAGTGCAGCCACAGCTACATAGCTAATTTTAGTGTGCCAGCTTGATCAGAGCTAGCATGGGGATGTCTACTCAAGGTGGAATTCACAGGCGCCAACTTTGTCATTTCTCCAGGGGGGTGCTCGACCCTCGCTCAGCCCCAGACCCTGCCCCCACTCAGCCCCTTCCCCCAAGGCCCCACCCCCGCCCTGCCTCTTCCCACCCCTGCTCCTCCCCCAAGCATGACCCAGCCTTGCTCCCTCCTCCCCCGCAGCGCCTCCTGCCCGCCGCTGAACAGTTGATCGCTGTGGGCAGGTGGCACTGGTGGGGGGAGGAGCTGATCAGCAGGGCCACCAGTGGTTGCGGAGCACCCACTATGTTCTTCCTGTGGGTGCTCCAGCCCCGGAGCACCCATGGAGTCAATGCCTATGGTGGGATTTACACATCTAGCTCTAGTGTAGACATCCCATTAGGCTCAGAGAAAGCTGCAGCTACAGGGATCAGTATTAACCATTGACATATCATTCACCCCACAAAATATCCTGTTTCTCACGTGCTAACGTGCTTTGCGTTTAACAGCCACTGGTGATTGCAGCTCTAGGCAGACTTTCCCTTCAGCTGACCTACTAAAGGCTGAGATAGCGCTAGGTCTCTTTTAAGGTCCAATTATTATTATATGACACCCTATCATTATGCATTATATCATGGTAGCATCTCGGAGCCCTAGTCCCAGACCAGAGCCCCATTGTGCGAGGCGCTGTCCAAACACAGAACATAAAGCAGTCTCTGCCTCAAAGATGCAAAAACTCTTTGGGCCCCAATACAGCAAAGCACTTAAGTAAATTCTTAGGTCCACCTTAAGCAGGGCATGTGCTTAAGTGCTTTGCTGAACTAGGGCCTTAGTGCAAGGCCTTCGCTAAGGAGTTTTATGTGAGCTGCTGTAAAAAGTGGCTCCCTGGTCTAAGAAAACAAAATGGGAATTCCATGGTGGCCCTTATTAGCATGTGTCAGGATATTTTTTAAAATACTGTTTTTGTCTGCGAAAACTGGCTGGACCCTCAGCCATGGGAACTTCAGCTAATCCTGTTGTGTTGAGTTCTTTGGCCCTGCTGATCAGCTCCTCCTCCTCCCTCCTAGTGCCTCTCGCCTGCTGCGGATCAGCTGTTCAGCGACGTGCAGGAGGCACTGGGGGAGAGGGGGTGGAGCGAGGATGGGATGCGCTTGAGGGAGGGGGTGGAATAGGGCCGGAAGAGGCGGGGCAGGGGTGGGAAGGAGTGGAGTGGGAGCGGGACCTGGGGGAAGGGGTGGAGTTCGGGGTAGGGCCTGGGGCAAAGCAGGGGTCGAGCACCCCCTGGCAATTCAGAAAGATGGTGCCTCTGATGTGGGCATAGGAATATAGGAATTGGGAATAAGGATCTCGGTTTCTCAAGCACACACACGCACATGCTCGCTCTCTCCCTTCCCCTCTTTAAATCCTTGCTTAAGACACACTTCTTTCCGCTTCCCCACACCACTGGTCTTTCTTCACTCTCACTTCCCTGAGCAGTTTTCCCAGGTCTCTTACCAAGTTTGTCTTGTGTCTCCCAAAATACAAGGTAAAATATTTGGGGCAGGAAATGTGCCTTATTCAATGTTTGCAAAGTGGCACGTTCATTTCAGGTTTCATTTTGATAAAAGTAACAGTGATGGGTAAACCGCAAATGGCTCAGTTCCCATGCAATATCTGGATGCTAATTTGAACTGCGTGGGTTTGCAAAATTAGGCTTGAAAGCTCATGAGAATAGAACTTCCCATGAACTACTGGTCCTTTCTGCTTCTGATGAGGTGAGATATAACGTGAAAGAGAACAAGTTTCTCATGTTGCATTTGGGTAACAGCTTTCACTTCCAGTCCCAGTCAGATTCTAGACGTGCATGTATTAGAGTAATATTTATGACTGTGATGCTGGCTCAGGTGACAGCATATTCTAAGGTCCCCATGCCTCATTTCAATACTGACAAACACGTAGCTGGAATCAATCACGTGTTAGTAGTGGTAAAATAGGTATTAGAGTTAAAAAGAATATGCTTAGTGTTCAGGGTTTATTGAACGCCTGCAAATTGCTCCATGCATTAATCATAGAAGTATAGGACTGGAAGGTCATCTAGGTCCCCTGCACTCAAGGCAGGACTAATAACTAGATGATTCCTAACATACGTTTGTCTAACCTGTTCTTAAAAACCTCTAATGACATAGATTCCACAACCTCCCTTGGCAATTTTTTCCAGTGCTTAACTACCCTGATAGTTGGGAAGTTTTTCCTAATGTCCAACCTAAACCTCCCTTGCTGCAATTTCAGCCCCCTGCTTCTTGTCCTATCCCTAGAGGTCAAAAATGACAATTTTTCACCTTCCTCCTTATAACAAGCTTTTATGTACTTGAAAACAGTTATCATGTCCCCCATTTCTCCAGACTAAACAAACCCAGTTTTTTCAATCTGTCTTTCTAGGTCATAGTTTCTAGACCTTTAATCATTTTTGTTGCTCTCCTCTGGACTTTCTCCAGTTTGTCCACATCTTTCCTGAAATGTGGCGCCCAGAACTAGACACAGTACTCCAGCTGAGGCCTTATCAGCACGGAATAGAGCAGAATTACTTCACATGCCTTGCTTACAACACTCCTGCTAATACATCCCAGAATTATGTTTGCTATGTTTGCAACAGAGTTACACTGTTGACTCATACATAGCTTGTGATCCACTATGATCCCCAGATCCCTTTCTGCAATACTCCTTCCTTAGCAGTCATTTTTCTTTTTGTATGTGTGCAACTGACTGACTGTTCCTTCCTAAATGGAGTACTTTGCATTTGTCCTTATTGAATTTCATCCTATTTACTTCAGACCATTCCTCCAGTTTGTCCAGATCATTTTGAATTTTAATCCTATCCTCTTGCACTTGTAACCCCTCCCAGCTTGGTATCATCCGCAAACTTTATAAGTGTACTCTCTATGCCATTATCTAAATCATTTATGAAGATACTGAACAGAACCAGATCCAGGACTGATTCCTGTGGGACCCCATGTGATATGCCCTTCCAGCTTGACTGTGAGCTACTGATAACTACTCTCTGGAAATGGTTTTATAACCAGTTATGCACCCACCTTATAGTAGCTTCATCTAGGTTGTATTTCCCTAGTTTGTTTATGAGCAGGTCATGTAATAAAGTATCAAAAGCCTTACTAATTCAAGATATACCACATCTACTGCTTCCCCCCTATCCACAAGGTCTTGTCACCCTGTCAAAGAAAGCTATTAGGTTGGTTTGACATGATTTGTTCTTGACACATCCATGCTGACTATTACATATCACCTTATTATTTTCTAGGTTTTGCAAATTGATTGCTTAATTATTTCCTCCATTATTTTTCTGGGTATTTGAAGTTAAGCTGACTCATCGGTATTTCCCCTTCTTGTCCTCATTTCCCTTTTTTTAAAAAGATGGGGATTATATTTGCCCTTTCCAGTCCTCAGAAATCTCTCCCGTCTTCCATGACTTTTCAGAGATAATCGCTAATGGCTCAGATATCTCCTCAGTCAGCTCCTTGTGTATTCTAGGATGTACTTCATCAGGCCCTGGTGACCTGAAGACATCTAACTTGTCTCCATAAATTTTAACTTGTTCTATCCCTGTTTTAGACTCTGATCCTACCTCATGTTCACTGGCATTCACTATGTTAGATGTCCAATCGCTACTAACCTTTCTGGTGAAAACTGAAACAAAAAGGTCATTTAGCACTTCTTATCTGCAGCCACACAAAAAAAAAAAAGAAAAGAAAAGAAAAGAAAAAAAAAAGCCCATTGACACCAGATGAACTATTGTGGAACATCAGAGGACAAAATATTTTGTTGATTGCTGTCCTCCATGAACAGGAGACATGCAAGTGAATTCTACCCATCAGCTAAGTTTGCAACTTGAAGCAGAAGGGGGGAAGGAATAAAATGCCCTAACAAAGAAGGACCATATCTCTGTGCTGCTTGGACTCTGTGGGAGGGGTGAAGGCGTAAGTAAGAGATCCCCAGAATTTAGTTTGGGTTAGCCCTTAAGGACATATAAAGCTTGCTTATTATAGAATCTTCTATTACTTCTTTAAACTTCACATTATAACTCCTTTGTTTGTACGTATGCTTACCTGCTTTAACCTTGTAAATAACTCTTATTTCCTTTTCCTATATAATAAATATTTTAGATAATTTATTATAGGATTGGCTACAAGCGTTGTCTTTGGTTTGAGATCTAAAGTGCAAATTGACCTGGAGTAAGTGACTGGTCCTTTGCGACTGGAAGTAACTGAATATTGCTCTGATCTTTGGGATAAGGGGACATCTGTCACAAAGGTACACTCACCTGGAAGACAGGATAGATCGGCATTCCCAAGGAACCGTCTGTGACTCCATATTTAGGCTGTTAAAGTGCCTGAGGAGTTTGAAATCTAAGTTATAGATGCCACAGCCAATTTGGGGTTTGTGCCCTGTTTCCTGACAGTCTGCCCTGAGGTTGGCACCCACGCTTTTGAGCCTGGACAGCATAACAAGGGTTATCATTTATTACTTGTATTATGGCATTGCCTACATCCCACAAGTGAAAGTAGGCAGAATATATTGGAGAAGTGTTAGCTGTTCAAGTGGTGTGAAATGAAGGCTTTAGTTTTGTGGAATACTGGGTTATAGTAGAGTGGAAGTGGGGGGCTGTCTGAATCGCACAGGAAGAGGGGCTAATTTCTTGGTTGGAGACTAACTGGAGAAGTCAGGAGGACATTAAATGAACACCACAAGGGGAAGGGTGCTAAAAAGGCAAATAGAGTACAAATTGTGTGTCTTGTGAGCAAACTGAACCAATGTGACAAAGAAAGTGAAGAAAAGAAATGTTTAATTTGCTTATATCACAATGCTAGGAGTCTGCGTAACATGCAAAAGGAATTGGAAATTGTCACTGATGTGACAAAATTTTATACTATTGGCATTGCTGGTGAGATAAGTTGCATGACTAGAAAGTTAAAATCTCTGGTTTATAACCCATTCAGGAAGGATAGTGTGGTTAAAAGAGGTGTGGGGTAGCGTGTGGAGAGAATGGTGCTCTAGGTTAATGACATCATTACTGTATTAGATGACTCATGCACAGGATCTTGCATATATGTGGATCAGTGTGCTAAGTAACAAAGTTCAGGAGGAGGTGCTGGTGGAGGTATGTTTTAGACCACTGAAGCAAACCAGAGAACAGGATGAATTATACCTGAAGCACTTGTCTGTAATGTGTGGAAAGAAAAACATGGTATTATGGGGACTTGTGCCAAAAGTCTCATGCGGTCAGTAGTAAAACACCATTAGTTTCTGAAAATTATAGATGATGATTTTCTATTTTCTAACACAAAAACTATTGCACCCAACATGAGGTAACTCTCTTTCAGACTTCATGTTTGATGAAAATGAATTCATCACTGGACTGGAAGGTGGTGGTTGCCTAGGGACCAGTGATCATGACCTGATCATGCTCTACATGGGCAAACAGATGACAGTCACAATC
The DNA here is from genome assembly GCF_965152275.1 of Natator depressus. Taxonomy (NCBI): domain Eukaryota; kingdom Metazoa; phylum Chordata; order Testudines; family Cheloniidae; genus Natator; species Natator depressus. Next base: position 114,603,312 of record NC_134239.1, read on the forward strand.
AACAGTATATATATGGTTCTTCAAAAAGGTTAACTTCCCAAAGCTGAGGAAAATTATGAGCAAAATTGATTGGGAGGAAAAATGTACAGAGAAAATGTGAAATAAAATTGGGAGCTCTTTAAATGAGTTTATAAGATGGCCAAAAAGTCACAATTCCACAATCAAAAAGGAGGACAACTTTGATTAAAAGCTCACCCCTACTTTAGTAGTGAAGTGAATGTGGCAATTAGAAATAAAAGAGCAACAACAACAAATGGAAAAAAGGGCAGAGAGCAATGAATATAAATTAGAAGTTATGATGTCTCAAAATTGATAAGGGAAGCTAAAGACATCTGGGAAAATGCATTGCTGACAAAAAGGAATTTAAGTGGGAACAAAAGAAATTCTAGCAATGGCATAGTCCTATAACTAGACAGAGATGCTAACACTATTAGTAATCCTGCAGAAAAGTCAGAAGTGTTGAATAAATATTTCTATTCTGTATCTGGAAGGAAACAGGATGACATACTCCTACTCATGAGGATGATGAAGTACTTTCCAGTCTGTTAGTAACTGAGGAGGACATTAAACAGTATCTACTAGGGATAAACATTTTAAAATCAGCAGGTCATAGTAACTTGCACCCAGAAGTCCTAAAAGAGCTGGATGACGAGACCTCTGACCTGCTGATGTTCATTTTTCATAAATCTTGGAATACCAAGGAAATTCTAGAAGACTGAAAGAGTGTTAATGTTGTGCCAATATTAAAAAGGACAAATGGAATGACTTGTGTAAATATAAGCTGGCTCGCCTGATATCAGTTATAGGCAAAATAATGGGAAAATTGATATGGGATTCAACTGACGATTATATTGCTATCTTTTAATTCTTTAATACTACAAGAAGGATGTGGAAAAATTGGAAAACGTCCAGCGGAGGGCAACAAAAATGATTAGGGGACTGGAACACATGACTTATGAGGAGAGGCTGAGGGAACTGGAATTGTTTAGTCTGCGGAAGAGAAGAATGAGGGGGGATTTGATAGCTGCTTTCAACTACCTGAAAGGGGGTTCCAAAGAGGATGGATCTAGACTGTTCTCAGGGGTAGCAGATGACAGAACAAGGAGTAATCGTCTCAAGTTGCAGTGGGGGAGTTTTAGGTTGGATGTTAGGAAAAACTTTTTCACTAGGAGGGTGGTGAAACACTGGAATGCGTTACCTAGGGAGGTGGTGGAATCTCCTTCCTTAGAAGTTTTTAAGGTCAGGCTTGACAAAGCCCTGGCTGGGATGATTTAGTTGGGAATTGGTCCTGCTTTGAGCTCGATGACCTCCTGAGGTCCCTTCCAACCCTATGATATTCTAAGATTCTATGATATGATATGAGTTGTAAATATCCCAAATCCCTACGTAAAGTAATTGCACTGTGCCCAGTTCTTAACTGATGTAAATTGGTAGACTAGCTCCATAGGAGTCAATGGATCTCCAAAAAGAACGAGGAGTCCTTATGGCACTTTAGAGACTAACACATTTATTTGAGCATAAGCTTTCGTAGGCTAAAACCCACTTCATTGGATGCATGCATAAAAGCTTATGTTCAAATAAATCTGTTAGTCTCTAAGGTGCCACAAGGACTCCTCGTTCTTTTTGCTGATACAGACTAACACGGCTACCACAGTGGAACTACAGTGAGTTACTCTCAGCTGTGGAGCTGGTCTAGTTGTATGCTGGAAACCTGAAGTGGGATTTTCTTTTGACCTGTCATCATGATAGCAGTGTCTGGTATATTTTTAACAAGTTGGGAGTCCCCCTATTTCTTTATATTCAACAGAACTCTCACTTCCTTTAACCTTTTCTCATCAGACTCCAGTCTCACCACACCTCCCACTCAGTTGAAGAAGCAGCTCTGAAAGGGAGCTGTCATATTTTTCTTCTTTAAGAAACCCAGTTTTCTGAGTGCTTTCTGGCTTATTCTTTCTCATCTGGAAATCCCCCATAATTATGCCGTGAATAAACTTTCAAATAAACCCCAACCTCAAGTGAACTGAATTTCAGTAAGTGATTTTGAACGTCATTCAGGTTAGTAAATCAGTTTGCTGTGTAAAGGATTTGGTGGGTGACTGATATTATCTGGGTACTGGAGGTACTGTACTAAGTTTACCTGCAGTAGAAAGGCTGCTAAACTTTTAGGTCTCATTCAGTATACAGGAACATAGTATACGGCAGCTGCAAGATAGAAATGTGTTTATTCTGACAGCAAATAGAATAATATAATGGAGTCACAGACAGTCTTCTTATATACTCCAGTCTATTTTGCCACCCAGGTAAGCTGGACTATGTGATAAATGGTCACTTATACCAAAAAAATCACAAATATTCCAGGTGACACCCAGCCACAAGAGACCAGTCACTCACCCAAGTCGATTTGCATCCTGTATCTCACACCAAAGACAACATTGGCAGCCAATTCTATAGTAAACTAACTCAAGGTTTATGAGCTAAGAAAAAGGAATGAGAGTTATCGAGAGGTTAAAGCAGGTAAAAATACATGTACATGTGAGTCAGAGTCTATAATTTCACAACCTAGCAAAGTTGTAGTAATTTGGCAGTTTCCCAAAAGTCTTTTAAGGCAACTCAGAGTAACTCTGCGAATCTCTGTCTTCTTGATTGGTTATTCTGTCCTGTAAGTTCATCATCTCTTGATTGTTTGTATTCTTTTCGTTGTGTCCATATGTATAGCTTCTTCTCACAGAAAAGAAGCTGACAGTTCGGCTACCCACATGGTCTCTTTCCTTGCTTACAGACAGCCCCCCAACCTGAAGCAAATACTCACCAGCAACCACGCACCACACAACAGAACCACTAACACAGGAACCTATCCTTGCAACAAAGCCCGTTGCCAACTGTGTCCACATATCTATTCAGGAGACACCATCATAGGGCCTAATCACATCAGCCACACTCTCAGAGGCTCGTTCACCTGCACATCTACCAATGTGATTTATGCCATCATGTGCCAGCAATGCCCCTCTGCCATGTACATTGGGCAAACTGGACAGTCTCTACGTAAAAGAATAAATGGACACAAATCAGACATCAAGAATTATAACATTCAAAAACCAGTCGGAGAATGCTTCAATCTCTTTGATCACTCGATTACAGACCTAAAAGTGGCAATTCTTCAACATAAAAACTTCAAAAACAGACTCCAACGAGAGACTGCTGAATTGGAATTAATTTGCAAACTGGATACAATTAATTTAGGCTTGAATAAAGACTGGGAGTGGATGGGTCATTACACAAAGTAAAACTATTCTTTCTCATGTGATGGCTTATTTAGTTACAGGGGTATCTATATACATTGTAAATGTTCGCTATTACATTCTAAGGTAGTGGCTCAGACTACTTTCCAGACTACTGTACCCCTTTCAGGAGTCTGATTTGTCTTACATAACCCAAATCTCATCTCATCTCACCTCACTTAAAAGGGGGTGCGGATAGCTCAGTGGTTTGAGCATTAGCCTGCTTAAACCCAGGGTTGTGAGTTCAATCCTTGAGGGAGCCATTTAAGGATCTGGGGCAAAAATTGGGGATTGGTCCTGCTTTGAGCAGGGGGTTGGACTAGATGACCTCCTGAGGTCCCCTCCAACCCTGATATTCTATGATACTTCCTTACAAAATCAGACATAAAAATACAAAAGTGTCACAGCACACTATTACTAAAAAATTTCTTACTTTCTTCTTTTTACCATATAATTATAAAATACCTTGATTGGAATATAAATATTGTACTTACATTTCAGTGTGATACCTGAGCCTGTTTTTCATTTGTGAGACTTGTCTGAAGCCTAAGCCCCAGGCAGCGGGGCTGAAGCATGTAATTTAGCTGCATGGGGTCACCTGTGGCATGGAACCCCAGGCATTTGTCCTGCTTGCCACCTCCTAATGACAGCTTGGCACTTGCAACTTCCCAAACCTGTACTGTGGACCCCCACCACCCCGGGAGCTGCAACCTCAGGTTGAGAAACACTGATCTAGATGACTTGAGTACCCCGTGGAAGACCTCTGACTACCCCCAGGGATACACGTACCCCTGGTTGAGAACCACTGTTCTAAGGTATGGATAAGTGAAAACAATGCAGCCTCCCATTAATGTGCATGAAGTTTAAACACCAGATATGTTCTTTTGCATTTAACAATCACTTTGATCTGTACTGACACATGAGTGAACTGGCCTGACTTCCAGCTGTGAGTTTTTCAGTCTTTAGCTGATGCCTATGGCCTTGGCATGAGCTGGCACCTGGTCTGCCAGCATCACACAGTGTATTATGAAAGAGCCACTGACAACTCATGGAAAACACTGGAAGATACTCTGTTGAGAACACTGCATGTTATTTTCTCTCTGTCTTCACCTCTTTTTAATTACTAGGGATGTTTGCAGGGAGGGAGAGAAGCTGATATGGGGAGCTGACGGTGGCTGCTGAGCACCCACTATTTTCCCCCCGTGGGTTCTCCAGCCCTGCAGCACCTACAGAGTCGGTGCCTGTGGGTAGAGCTTTTTTGCCATCCCTACACAGGTTGGGAGACAGTGACATTACTTACATGAACTGTGACCGTACAGATCATTGTTTCAACCACAGTCCTATAGAGGCCCCAAACCTTGTACAAAGGAGGTCAAGTAAGATGTCTATGAAAAGGTTATGATTTGCTGGTTATGATTATGCTATCTGTATACAGGTATCATTTTTGTATTTAAAGTTATAAGTATTGGCTCTATACGGTCTGTATTTCAAACATGTGCTATGCTTCTGGGTGACACCCCAGATAATTTGGCATCAGCACTGGCTAGCCTGCTTGATGGCCCATCAGCTATACAATTGACCTATTGAGAAAAGGCAGATACACCTCGTGACTCAGCAAGGCATGCAGGGACATGCCTATGGACAGAACTCTAAGGTTTTTCCATGCCATGTGCTGGGTAGCTTGTGTTTAGAACAAAGGAAGCACAAGCCACATGACAAAAGGACTATAAAAGGCAGCTGTATCATCTCCATTTTGTCTTCAGTCCTGCTTCTTACCTCTGGAGGAACTTTGCTACAAACTGAAGCTCTGAACAATGGACTGAATGACCCATCTGAGCTGTGGATGTACTCCAGAAACTTAACTTAAGCCAGCAGTTTACTCCATCACTGCTACAAGCCCGAACCAAGAACTTTGCCATTACTGTATGTAATTGATTCCATTTAACCAATTTTAGCTCTCATCTATATTTCTTTCTTTTTATGAATAAACCTTTAGATTTTAGATTCTAAAGTATTGGCAACAGCGTGATTTGTGGGTAAGGTCTGACTGGTATATTGACCTGGGTCTGGGGCTTGGTCCTTTGGGATCGGGAGAACCTTTTTTCTTTTACTGGGGCATTGGTTTTCGTAACCATTCATCCCCATAAGGAGTGGCGCTGGTGGTGATACTGGGAAACTGGAGTGTCTAAGGGAATTGCTTGTATGACTTCTGGTTAGCCAGTGGGGTGAGACCGAAGTCCTCTCTGTTTGGCTAGTTTGGTGTGCCCTAGTAGTGGAGGAACCCCAGCCTTGGGCTGTAACTGCCCTGCTCCAAGCAATTTGTCCTGAGTTGATACTCTCAGTAGTGTCCCGCCAGAGGCCACATCGTTACAGAGATCCTGTTGTGCAGAGAGCCACTCCTGCCTCTTTCTAAGCCCTTTTACACTACCAGAGCTGTGTGAAGGGGCCTCTGGTTAATTGAGAATTGGACCCAAAGAAGCAGGAGACCATTCCAAGCACAGAGAGACCCAGGCAGAAGGTGCAGAGCCTAGAGAAGAAAACTGGGAGAAACTTAGGGAGCAAGTGGGGAAGGAAGAAGAGAAGACAGTAGAGAGATGTTGGGCCTGAAAGTGAGGACAAGGAACCAGTAAGAGACAGGCAGTCAGTTAAGGGATTTGAAGGACAGGGTGATGGGAAAGGGAGACTTCTTCAGCAGTGGCATTTTGGATAGGCAAAAAGGGAGGTGTGGGGAAGGCAGGAAAGGAAGCTGTTATAGTAATCAAGGGGAGAGATGAGCAGGCATGGGAGAGGGATTTCACTGTGAGCAGAGTAAGACAATGGCCACATTTCAGGGATATTTAACAGGCTGAAGAGTCGGGAGCTAACAAGACTGAAGGTGGAAGGGGAAGGAGAGGCTGGGAAATAGGACAGTGGATTCCTCACTAGTGATGGAGAAGGAGGCAGTGGGGAAGAATCAGGTTTGGTTGTGAAAAATCACATTTGGGGTGGAGGTTAGGGTTGGGACATCCAGGAGGGCAGAGCTTTAGATGCCCAACTAGACAGGGAAGCAGAAGTCAGGCCTATCAGGTAGATTTAAGAATCATCTTCAGAGAGGTGGTGGTTGAAATCAGGAATACAGAGACATTTGTCAAGGAAGGGACTGAGGACTGAACCTTAAGGGACACAGACATGTGGGAAATGACTGGCACTGCTGCAAGATGGGCCAAAGAAGCAGCTGTAAGAGGAGAAACAGGAGAGAGCTGCAGAAGCCAATAGAGCAGAAAGAGCTAAGGAGAAAAGGCTCAAGTGGGCTGGAAGCAGCAGATGGATCAAGAAAAATAGAGGAACACTTTGGAGTGAACTAGGGCATTCCTGACCTTAGCCCTGGTCTACACTAGGACTTTAGGTCGAATTTAGCAGCATTAAATCGATGTAAACCTGCACCCGTCCACACGATGAAGCCCTTTATTTCGACTTAAAGGGCTCTTAAAATCGATTTCCTTACTCCACCCCTGACAAGTGGATTAGCGCTTAAATCGGCCTTGCCGGGTCGAATTTGGGGTACTGTGGACACAATTCGACAGTATTGGCCTCCGGGAGCTATCCCAGAGTGCTCCATTTTGACCGTTCTGGACAGCACTCTCAACTCAGATGCACTGGCCAGGTAGACAGGAAAAGAACTGCGAACTTTTGAATCTCATTTCCTGTTTGGCCAGCGTGGCAAGCTGCAGGTGACCATGCAGAGCTCATCAGCAGAGGTGACCATGATGGAGTCTCAAAATCGCAAAAGAGCTCCAGCATGGACCGAATGGGAGGTACGGGATCTGATCGCTGTATGGGGAGAGGAATCCGTGCTATCAGAACTCCGTTCCAGTTTTAGAAATGCCAAAACCTTTGTCAAAATCTCCCAGGGCATGAAGGACAGAGGCCATAACAGGGACCCGAAGCAGTGCCGCGTGAAACTGAAGGAGCTGAGGCAAGCCTACCAGAAAACCAGAGAGGCGAACGGCCGCTCCGGGTCAGAGCCCCAAACATGCCGCTTCTATGATGAGCTGCATGCCATTTTAGGGGGTTCAGCCACCACTACCCCAGCCACGTTGTTTGACTCCTTCAATGGAGATGGAGGCAATACGGAAGCAGGTTTTGGGGACGAAGAAGATGATGATGATGACGAGGTTGTAGATAGCTCACAGCAAGCAAGCGGAGAAACCGGTTTTCCCGACAGCCAGGAACTGTTTCTCACCCTGGACCTGGAGCCAGTACCCCCTGAACCCACCCAAGGCTGCCTCCTGGACCCAGCAGGCGGAGAAGGGACCTCCGGTGAGTGTACCTTTTAAAATACTATACATGGTTTAAAAGCAAGCATGTGAAAGGATTACTTTGCCCTGGCATTCGCGGCTCTCCTGGATATACTCCCAAAGCCTTTGCAAAAGGTTTCTGGGGAGGGCAGACTTATTGCGTCCTCCATGGTAGGACACTTTACCACTCCAGGCCAGTAACACGTACTCGGGAATCATTGTACAACAAAGCATTGCAGTGTATGTTTGCTGGCGTTCAAGCAACATCCGTTCGTGTGTTATCCTCAGGAGAGTGAGATATAATCCATGGTCACCTGGTTGAAATAGGGTGCTTTTCTTCAGGGGACACTCAGAAGAGCCCATTCCTGCTGGGCTGTTTGCCTGCGGCTGAACAGAAATGTTCCCCGCTGTTAGCCACAGGGAGGGGGGAGGGTTGAGGGGGTAGCCACGCGGTGGGGGGAGGCAAAATGCGACCTTGTAACGAAAGCACATATGCTATGTATGTAATGTTAACAGCAAGGTTTACCCTGAAAGAGTGTAGCCAGTGTTTTATAAAATGTGTCTTTTTAAATACCGCTGTCCCTTTTCTTTTCTCCACCAGCTGCATGTGTTTCAATGATCACAGGATCTTCTCCTTCCCAGAGGCTAGTGAAGATTAGAAAGAAAAAAAAACGCACTCAAGATGAAATGTTCTCCGAGCTCATGCTGTCCTCCCACACTGACAGAGCACAGACGAATGCGTGGAGGCAAATAATGTCATACTGCAGGAAAGCACAAAATGACCAAGAGGAGAGGTGGTGGGCTGAAGAGAGTAAGTGGCGGGTTGAAGAGAGTAAGTGGCGGGCTGAAGAGAGGGCTGAAGCTCGAATGTGGCGGCAGCGTGATGAGAGGAGGCAGGATTCAATGCTGAGGCTGCTGGAGGATCAAACCAGTATGCTCCAGTGTATGGTTGAGCTGCAGCAAAGGCAGCTGGAGCACAGACTGCCACTACAGCCCCTGTGTAACCAACCACCCTCCTCCCCAAGTTCCATAGCCTCCACACCCAGACGCCCAAGAACGCGGTGGGGGGGCCTCCGGCCAACCAGCCACTCCACCACAGAGGATTGCCCAAAAAACAGAAGGCTGTCATTCAATAAATTTTAAAGTTGTAATCTTTTAAAGTGCTGTGTGGCATTTTCTTTCCCTCCTCCACCACCCATCCTGGGCTACCTTGGTAGTCATCCCCCTATTTGTATGATGAATGAATAAAGAATGCATGAATGTGAAGCAACAATGACTTTATTGCCTCTGCAAGCGGTGATCAAAGGGAGGAGGGGAGGGTGGTTAGCTTACAGGGAAGTAGAGTGAACCAAGGGGCGGGGGGTTTCATCAAGGAGAAACAAACAGAACTTTCACACCGTAGCCTGGCCAGTCATGAAACTGGTTTTCAAAGCCTCTCTGATGCGTACCGCACCCTCCTGTGCTCTTCTAACCGCCCTGGTGTCTGGCTGCGCGTAACCAGCAGCCAGGCGATTTGCCTCAACCTCCCACCGCGCCATAAACGTCTCCCCCTTACTCTCACAGATATTGTGGAGCACACAGCAAGCAGTAATAACAGTGGGAATATTGGTTTCGCTGAGGTCTAAGCGAGTCAGTAAACTGCACCAGCGCGCCTTTAAACATCCAAATGCACATTCTACCACCATTCTGCACTTGCTCAGCCTGTAGTTGAACAGCTCCTGACTACTGTCCAGGCTGCCTGTGTACGGCTTCATGAGCCATGGCATTAAGGGGTAGGCTGGGTCCCCAAGGATACATATAGGCATTTCAACATCACCAACAGTTATTTTCTGGTCTGGGAATAAAGTCCCTTCTTGAAGCTTTTGAAACAGACCAGAGTTCCTGAAGATGCGAGCGTCATGTACCTTTCCCGGCCATCCCACGTTGATGTTGGTGAAACGTCCCTTGTGATCCACCAGAGCTTGCAGCACTATTGAAAAGTACCCCTTGCGGTTTATGTACTCGCCAGCTTGGTGCTCCGGTGCCAAGATAGGGATATGGGTTCCGTCTATGGCCCCACCACAGTTAGGGAATCCCATTGCAGCAAAGCCATCCACTATGACCTGCACATTTCCCAGGGTCACTACCCTTGATATCAGCAGATCTTTGATTGCGTGGGCTACTTGCATCACAGCAGCCCCCACAGTAGATTTGCCCACTCCAAATTGATTCCCAACTGACCGGTAGCTGTCTGGCGTTGCAAGCTTCCACAGGGCTATCGCCACTCGCTTCTCAACTGTGAGGGCTGCTCTCATCTTGGTATTCATGCGCTTCAGGGCAGGGGAAAGCAAGTCACAAAGTTCCATGAAAGTGCCCTTACGCATGCAAAAGTTTCGCAGCCACTGGGAATCGTCCCAGACCTGCAACACTATGCAGTCCCACCAGTCTGTGCTTGTTTCCCGAGCCCAGAATCGGCGTTCCACAGCATGAACCTGCCCCATTAGCACCATGATGCATGCATTGGCAGGGCCCATGCTTTCAGAGAAATCTGTGTCCATGTCCTGATCGCTCACGTGACCGCGCTGACGTCGCCTCCTCGCCCGGTAGCGCTTTGCCAGGTTCTGGTGCTGCATATACTGCTGGATAATGCGTGTGGTGTTTAATGTGCTCCTAATTGCCAAAGTGAGCTGAGCGGACTCCATGCTTGCCTTGGTATGGCGTCCGCACAGAAAAAAGGCGCGGAATGATTGTCTGCCGTTGCTCTGACGGAGGGAGGGGCGACTGATGACACGGCTTACAGGGTTGGCTTCAGGGGGCTAAAATCCACAAAGGGGGTGGCTTTACATCAAGGAGTAGTTCAGGCAGGACTTCACGGAGGGTTCCAATAAGAAATGGTGCACCTAAGTTCTTGTTCTTATTGGAACAAGGAGGTTAGCCTGGCCTCTGATTGATACATGGCTAGATCTACCTCGCTGCACCTTCTCTGTGAGTGACTGCAGTGTGACCTAGAGGAATGAGTCCCCTAGACAGGGGAGAAGGCAAATGAGTACAAAACAAATCTGGTCTATTTCTTGTTTTGATCCACTCCATCTATCTTTTACATCTTTGGCTGGCAGCAGACGGTGCAGAAGGACTGCAAGCCATCCACATCTCATGGCTGCTCGGCAGAAGATGGTACAGTACGACTGCTAGCCATCCTCATCTCTTGCGTGCCCAGCGGAAGATGGCACAGTACGATTGCTAGCCATCCTCATCTCTTGCCTGCCCGGCAGAAGATGGTACAATACGATTGCTAGCCATCGTCATCTCTTGCCTGCCCGGCAGAAGATGGTACAATACGACTGCTAGCAATCCGTATTGCCTGCCTGCTCACCATTAGACTATTCAATACGACTGACTGCAGGACTAAAGAGAATGACCTGGTCAAGTCACTAAAAATTTAGTCCCTGCGCCCATGTCTGCCCAGGCGCTCCTGATCGACCTCACACAGGCGACCAGGAACACCTCGGACATGATGAGGACGGCTACCAGTCGTACTGTACCGTCTGCTGCCAGAAGGCAATGGGTTGCTGCTACTGTGTAGCAATGCCGTACCGCGTCTGCCAGCACCCAGGAGACATACGGTGACGGTTACCTGAGCGGGCTCCATGCTTGCGGTGGTATGGCGTCCGCACAGGTAACTCAGGAAAAAAGGCGCGAAACGATTGTCTGCCCTTGCCTTCACGGAGGGAGGGAGGGAGGGAGGGAAGGGGGGACTGACGATATGTACCCAGAACCACCTGCGACAATGTTTCAGCCCCATCAGGCATTGGGATCTCAACCCAGAATTCCAATGGGCAGTGGAGACTGCGGGAACTGTGGGATAGCTACCCACAGTGCAACGCTCTGGAAGTCGACTCTAGCCTCGGTACTGTGGAAGCACTCCACCGAGTTAATGCACTTAGAGCATTTTCTGTGGGGACACACACACTCGAATATATAAAACCGATTTCTAAAAAACCGACTTCTATAAATTCGACCTTATTCCGTAGTGTAGACATACCCTTAGTGAGTCAGGACAGCTGTGGTGGAGTGGGGAGGGCAGAACCTGATGGGAGGGAGTTGTGGAGAAAGGGTTTATGCAGCGTGAGTAGTTAGCAGTCGGAAGAGCTTGGAGGCCAGGGGAAGGAGGGCGAGGGGACAAGTATTAGATAAGCAGGTGACCCCCACTCAAAAGCCTACTCAAAGTTAGTTGTTCTATTCCATGCCTGCTGCCTGAGTGGAAAGAATCTGCAAATGTACTAAATGGGATAGAAATTCTGATAGTTTTACAATTGGAAATTTAGGAATAAATTGATTCTTTTGGAGAAAAAATTAAAACAAGCCTTTAAACAATTCATTAAAAGGGGACAGTTAAGTAGTAATTTCTAATTTACTAGAAATTACAAATCTCTCCTCAGCTCAGCATCATAATACGTGTTTGAGCAGTGATACTCAAACTGCGGCTTGCGAACCGCAGGCGGCTCTTTAATGTGTCTCCTGCGGCTCTTTGCAGCACGTGATATTAAAACACTGTGATTTAGGTAATCTAATCTAAGGTTTTAACAAATCAGGGTGCTTTTACTACGCTATTAGCCAATTGTAGTTGATAAAATAATAATATTTGGTCAGTCATTTAGCTGTGAGAATAATATTTTATATACATACACACACATACACACACACACACACACACACACACAGATACCTGCACACAGACACTCTATTGTGGCTCTTTTAGATTATGTTGATCACTGATTTGGCTCCTGAATAGGGTCACCATATTTCCTTATGCTGAATACGGGACACCTGGTAAAATTATTCATATTCAGGCAAGTTCAACGACAATCAGAACTATGCAGTACAAACATTTAAATTACCGAGTTGACTGAGCCCCTGTTAAAAAGAAATAGTTAAAAAGAAAACAGAAAAGAAACTTGGGTTCTTTTTATTTACCTTCTTATCTTTAAGACTTTAGGGTTCACACGGGGAGGGGTGACACACACACCCTACCTCCCCCCCCCACACACACACGGAGAGGTGACACACACACACTCCCATACACCTCTCTCACATGGGGGGAGGGGGGTGATGGACTGACCAGATTCTCCTTGCCTGGCGCTCTCTGCCCTCCATGCCTGGCTGGGTCCTCAGTATGGACCCACCGCTCCTGGTACCTGGCGCCATGTCTTCCCAAGGCAACACATGGGGGATGGACACAGGGTCACATGCCCCCTCCTCCCCCCACAGATTTCTGCCAGGGTTCACACCAGTATGTGGCCAGCAGCAGCCTTTCAGCATTGTGTGGGAGGGAAGGGATGGGAGCTGCTTTCAGCCGCAGGGGAGGGAAGGGATGACCTGGTCGTGTCTTTACAGAGCTCATCTCCTCCCCCACCCCCCCCACCCCCTGTGGCTGAAAGGAGCTTGTCCCTTCCCAACCGCAGAGTGTCAAAAGGCATCGAACACCTCCAGGTTGCTGCTGGCCACTGACATAACTCACCCTCCCCCAGCTACAGCACGGGCAGGAAGGGGTTAGGCCCTAAGGATGGATTATGCACCAGGGCCCAGGGAACCTGACTGCAGGGGCTTCAGTAAACCTGGCCAGAGATGTGGCTCAGCAGCGGAGGGTGCCTAGGGGACGGAGCAGCCCTGTGCTCCCTGGGGGCAGGACCCAGGATGGGAGGGGCAGGTGAAGCAGGTGCTAAGCCTCTCCCACAGGGGCTTCTGTGGTGTCTGCAGGTTTGGGGCGTGAACAGGCTGGAAATCACTTTCCCCCCTCAACTCCAGAGCTTAGCTGAGGGGAGGAGAGACTTCCCCGTGCCAGCTCTGTGTGGGGCTTTGGCACATGCAGGGCTAGGGTCCTCCTGGCCAGCGCCCCCGGCCAGAGGGTCTTGGGCTTTCCTGGGGGGCCAGCCCAGCCAGAGGCAGTGGGGGAAGGAAGGAAGGAGCCTGCCGGCCAGGCTATCATGAGCTGAGAGCTCTGGCCAGGGGCTGGTTCTCTACACAGTACTGGGAGCGGGACGTGCTCTGCTGGGGGATATATGGAGGAGCAGCAGGGCTGGGGGTGGGGGCATGAAGGGGCAAGGCAGGGAGAGGACAGCGAGAGGAGGAGCACGTAAAGAGCTGATGGATGGGCGGAAGAGGTGACATGTAACCGGCCGCCGCCTGGCGCCTGCAGTGCCAGAAATCTCAGAAATCTCAGAAATCTGGCATCTGCCGGCCAGAAATGGGACAGGGGGCAGGGCCCTGCTGGCTGAGAGCCGGCACGCAGCGGGGGCGGCGCTGGCAGACCAGCTGGGGGACCGGCCGGCCCCTTGCACTGTATCTTCGGCCTGCCACCAGCCTTGCACACCTACCCTATCATCGGCCACGGGGCCCCGCAACTCACTGCCGGTGGGCGAGCAGCTAGCAAGCCGCGATCCGGCCAGCAGCGGGACCCGTCAGTACTGATGGGGGAGGGGAACAGAAAATATGGGACAATTTGCCCATTTTAAAACAAAAGTTGGGACACCTGCAGGAGGGCTTAAATACGAGACTGTCCCTTTAAAAACAGGACATCTGGTCACCCTATTCCTGAACCACTGAGATCTTAGAAGGACAGTATGTTAAATTTATAACAAATAATGTATCTTTCCTAGCAGGACATCTAGTGCTTATTCAGGGTATTGCAATCTTGTTAATTAATATTGCAGGGTGCTGCAGACATAACACTCCCCACTACAGCAGAGCAAAATTTTTCAGACCAACCGTTTTTTCCTGAACAAAATAAAAAAATAAAAAAATAAAAATGCAGATTCAGCACCACCAAAGCATTTAACAAATTCATGGTGATTTTGCGAACTTGTTCTGATTAATCTCCCCGCCCCCGCAAAATTCAGAAAATGTCAAAATTAATCCTTTTGACTTGTCATTCCTGAATTTCCTTCAAATTTATTTTTAAAAATTCAAAAATGTTTAAAAGAGGAAATAAAACAAAAACATTGAGTTGAACCTAAAACATTTAAAAAAATTTTTGTAACAGCCAGTGAGCCAAAAAAAAAAAATCCATCTCCATCATTTGCACAACAATTATTAACAATTATTTCCTTTAGGCTCAGCTGAGCCTTTCCAAAACCCTGATGGAAATCAATTCATTTCATGATGCAAAAAGGAAGATTTTTGACATTCATAACACAGGGAACTAATGCGGAGTGTAGTCAAAACGAAAATGACCTCTTAGTTCCTGGTTCACTCTCCTGTTTGCATCACTGGGAAATTGAAATGGCAATAACACTAGCTTTTGCCACATCCCTTTCTCTCTTTCGTTCAGTCTCTGGAGGTTCTGAATATTTAGAAACAAAGTCATATTACTTAAACATTCAGGTCCCAGTCCTTTCTTTAGTGCATATGGTTCAACGGGAGTTAGGCATGTGAGATCTGCGAGAGGTGGCCCACAGATTCTAGAGGATTCAACATAGATGGAAGAAAAAAAATTTGATCACTAGAGATTATGTGGAATCAAAATTCCCCCCCCTGCTCATAGTATCAGATTACCTGGTTTAGGGATTATTGTTAAAAAAGACATAAAAAATTCTCACCACCAATCATCCAGTTACAAGTTACGAAGCTTTCATAAGAAACAAAATATTTGGTCCAAAGTTTGCAGAAGTGGCCAGTGATTCTGGATGCCTGACTTGAGACATCTGGGGTCTGATTCTCAGAAAGCAAGAGCACCCACAATCCCAGCTGAAGTCAATTAGAGCTGTCAGAGATCACCACCTGGGAATATCTGGCTCATGGTGTCTCAAACTGGGCTTTCAAATGTAACCCTTCTGCCAGGCAGAGTTGATAGCAGCAAGGGCCGGGTTCAGTCCATAGGGGTTCCCTCTCAACAACGCAATGCAAAACCGGCTCAAGCCCCGACCCAGTGACCTGGGAAAATCTTACACACACCCCTGGGTGCCTCAAAGAGGCAATACTTCCCCTCTCGCAAGCACAGAGTCTCGGTGTAGCGGAAAATCTTTACTAACATGAGGTAAACGACATCAGCATTAAATTGGGAAAACACCACAACTACGGTTCATAAACCAAACGATGAGCAAAGACCCACCCCAGCAAACTGGGCCGTGTCCTTTCCCTTCGGGTCTTGAGTCCAGCAACCCAAAAATCACCCAAAGTCCCAAAAGTCCAACAACCCAAAAGTGCAGTCCCTAGTCAGTGCAGCCCAAGAGTTCAAAAGTTTATCTGCAGAGTTTTACCTCTTAGCCTGGGTGGAAATGGGGGGGGGTGTTAAGGGGCACCTTACGTGGTCTGAGGCCGACTGCCCTGACTCTCTGTGGGGTTCTGCTGCAGCCTTCGCCGCGAGCCTCTCCACTCTGCTCCGCCAGCCGTCCCATGAGCCACTCTGCTCTGCCAGCCGTCCCGCCAGCTGCTCCGCCAGCTGCTTTGCTCCACCAGCCATCCTGTGAGCCGCTCCAGCCATCCCGCAAACTGCTCTGCTCCACCAGCTGCTTAGCAATATATCTTCAGGCCCTCCCACCACTTAACACAGCGCTCAGTGATTTCAGCTCTTTGTGATTTCAGCTTGTAGTAGGGGAGCCTCAGTGCTGGTGCACCATTGGCTGAAAGTGAATTCAGCTCAGCGGCCTGTAACTAGATTCCTAAATGGAATCAAAATTAGCTCTGATAGTCTACAGTGGAGAGAGGAGGACGTGCAACTGGTGTTTCAGGCCCTCAAAACAAGCACACACCACCAGGTACAAATGCCGGTCCCCAGCCTCTCTCAATTCACTAGGTTTTGGAACCCATGTCCCTTGTCTAGCGAGTGCTACTTAGTTGATGGCGAGTCCCTCTGTCATAAAACAGTTCCACTGTCTTTGATTCACATAATCAGGGTAACAATACTTTATTCTTCCTGCCCCAATAATAGAGAAACTGACCACTTCTGCGCAAATAGCCTCCATGGTTTCTCGTCCAGAATAGTGCTATTTTCCATGCAGACAAGTGAATAACTGTGTTTTTTCCAGACTCAGAGTCACATCCTTTCCAACACAAGAAGACATCACTCAAATGGAAAAACAAAGCCTTACCAAACCAAAATACTACACTTCCACACAATTCTTCCCTTCGGAGAGAGGGTGAGAGAAAGACCAAACCATATGTAAACAGAGATTAGTCATGTTGCTTAGAGCATGACTGTCAGTGTTCAGTTACTATGGATTTGAGGGCGGTATAAGAAACTTAATAGAATAGAATAAGCAACTGTGTTTGTTGGTGAAACTCTTCCAAATTTTGGCCTGCAGTAATTCATGAATATGTCCCAAAATGGAGAGTTGCCATGAAATCTATATTTGCTATGGGGACATGGCTACCTTTTGCCATTTACCAGATGAACAAGTTGTCTCCAAAATAGCAGTTTTTCTCTGTGAAAGTTCACCCATCAACAATACATGGTTCCATAGTTCTGCAGGCCTTGTGACATGATCCGCAGTAAACAAACTCAGTTTGCACCTAGCTAATACAGAGAACACCAAATAACAAAAATACACCAAAATCTGAACATGTCTTCCCCCCTAGAAATGGAATGCAGTGCCACATCATTTAAAGAGCCAGAAGCCTCCTCTGGCAATTATAGCAATTAGATTAGGAAGGACTAGAAATAACGTTTTGCATGATACCAGTGTTGCTAACGTAAATTCCTCTCTCATAGTCAGGGCAGGGGATTTATCTCAGTCAGTATGGGCCTGTCACAAGAAACTTCAACCAAAGGGAAACAAGAACACGCAGTGATTTCAACATACAGCTTGGTTAGCTGTTCTGTTCTCCATTGACATTCAGGGAGCTTGGGATAGAAATAGTTGACTTAAGCCTGCAAGTTAGTTTGCAAAATAGTCATAGACATGTTCTGCACTGAACACGAGCAATTAGTGGCAATAAGAGTTTATCACCCCTGTGCATGGAAAGGAGACTGTAACTGCAGTGGAGAATGCAGCTGCCTGCCTGCTGAGGGGCACATAGCTGGGGCTGAAGCTTTTGGAGTAGCTTCTGCCACAATTCAAGGTGTAGGTGCCCTGGCTAGTAAGTGTAGAGATCACCTCTCTCTCTCATTCTTTATCTCAGATAAGATCAGCTGGGAAGTCCTTGCTTTGGAACCTAACAAAGAACGTGCCAAGATGGCTGTGGCTTTTAAGCCCTACATGGCAGGTGATGCAGAAGTGTCCTTTCCCAGGCAGAGCCTCAGGGAGCAGAGGGACATTGTGGAACCACACAATAGGGAGTCAGAGGGGTAGCTGTGTTAGTCTGTATCAGTAAAAAAAACGAGGAGTCCTTAAATTTGTTAGTCTGTAAGGTGCCACAAGGACTCCTTGTTGTTTTTACAATAGGAAGAGTTTCTCATTTGCCCCCCTGTGGTCTCACGGGCTGCTCACAGTTGGGACATTTCTGATCTGGCTTCCCGGCTCTCGCACTCTTCAGGATACAACACAGGACCCATTTGTTGGGGTTAGCCTGTGCCCAGTTGGTTTGGTCTCCAGCGTGTTGTGTGATTTTATTTTCTGTAATAACTCAGCAGCTGCTTCACAAGGGAAGCCAGCACTAGAGAAAAGGGTTAATTCATGGAAATATTAATCACGAGAAAGTCCTCGGCTTAACAAAATAATTCTCATGGGGAAATATTTTTTGTAATCTCCTTCCCCAGTTTTTACAGCCCTGCGGGTTAACTGGATGGATCTCTCTTCTCTGCAGTATCTTCCTTTCCTAGCCCTTATACATCCTATCAGAGGAACTCTGAATAGGATCGTTTTTTTTTGTTTTGTTTTTTTTGCAGTCACAAGGAAAAACACCTTTAGCCCTTATATTGCTATTAGCAAAATCTGTGGGCACTAAGGCAATACATTCCTGACCAAATCATGTGTACAGTGCTTGCCTGGCTGCCTGGCCCCATACAGGCCCTCTCTCTCTGCGACCAGTTGGGAGAAAAGGGCTCCCTCACTTTGTCAACTGAAGGCTTGTTGAGCAGATCTGCGCTGCTGTGTCTCTCTCAGGGCTTAGGAGGTTTTTCTCCTCATTAGCAGAAATTAGCTTTTATTGTTAGGCTTGCGGGATATGGAACCTGAAAGCTAAAACAGCTTAATTCTGCCTAGAAAGCCCCTGGGGAAGAGCCCGTGTGCAGCGGTGGAAGCAGCGTACCAGAGGTATTCATTGCTGAATGACAGTCGGCTTGTACTTTTTACTTGGTTATTTATTAAAGAGACCCTGCAGCCAAGTGAGCAGACTTGCTCGCTCTCTCGCTCTCTGAGCGTTTAAGCTGCTCTCATTTACATTTTGTGTGTGTTATGCTAGGCTGGCTTCCTTGATAAATATCTTCAAACAAATGTTGCCCATGCAGAGTTCTTGTTCCTACATGATGGAAAGCATCCCACACCTTTCCACACAGAGGAACTGTAGGTGATACAGAAAGGCAGTGGCGATTTACTGATTTGAAAGAGATGGGGGTGAGGGAGAGAACCCCCGCCCCAGTGAATCTTATGCAATCGGGAATAGTTTTTCTGGGTCACTTGTCATCCAAACGATTCAGAAGTTACTCAGGGGTATAGCGAGTTAGCTAAGAGTGTCCAAAAGAGGCAGATTCAGGCATGCCCAGCCAGCGGCGGCTGAATGGGCTGCCCCGTTGCTGGTAGAAGCTATTTAGAGGTTCTCATATTAAAAAGCAACATGACTGGGAATGTTTGCACTAACATACCGCCCAACCCTGCTCCCTGTGAAGCCAGTGAGCGCTTGGCATGTGTGTCTTTAAGACCAGGGCACCCCTATATTCCCAGCTTTGGCCAAGTTCCCCCTGTGCTGAGCCCCACCTTCGAGGGAATGACCCTGTCTGACACCACACAGTTCTGGCCCTGCAGAAAGGATGGCTTCCTGACCTATATGTCCCCTTAGTCATGTAACAGGGATACAAGTAGCGCTTTCACTGGTGCGTGGGGGGGCTCACTAAAGGCCCCAAGTGTACCAGATGGAACCCTCACTTTCCCTCCCAGGAGCAGGGAGCAGAGGTGTTTCTCCCACCCACTATTGGCCCAGGTCGGAAAGAAGCGAGTTCCTACTTCCCATTCAAATCCCTAGAGAACCCAAGCTCTCAACCTAGGAGTTGCAAACATCCTGTATTTCTTTATGGCTACATGGTTGAGGGTGTAAGGGGGCGGAAAGTCCCAAAGCCTTTTTGTTATTATTATCGTTGTTGCAGTTGGAACATGGGGTTACGGTACAGAAAGGACTAAGACCCACCAATGTAGGCTGAGGAATCTCTTGTGCTCCATTAGACCCTTACCAGACAAGTACGACTTTTTAGGGACCTCAGGATTGGTTAATTGCTCCTCCTCCTCATCCCAAAATCACCAAAGAAAAATAGCAATCCCCAGCATTCTATACGGCCACCCATTATTTAAGGTGCTCCTTGAGCATAAAATCTTCAGCGCAGTGACATTTGGGATGATGGGTTACAGTTATTTTGCAGCATCAATGGAAATTTCATGCTGACTTGGATAAGGAACTAAGTGAGTCAGGCGAATGAGCTATTTTACTCTCTCCCTGACCTCAGTGCAAATGTACATAGGCCTTAATGCTTCTGGGGATAATTCGCTCTTAGATATCGACCATTGTGTTTCGCAGGCTTTTTAGAAGTGAATTTAGGCTGAGATTTTTAGAAGAGCCTTAGGGGACTTGAGCACTTTTGAAAATTGCAGCCTCAGGGCTCGTACAAAACGCCAGCTCCAAGACTGAACTCCTGAATTTACCCACGCATCGGGTAGAAACTCCCCACCCTGCTCCATCATTGTGCTCAATACTCACACCCAGGGTACATGCTCACGCACACTGCCTCAGCTTTGTCCCAGGGTTAATCTTAGGGGCAAAATGGTAGCTCATTTCTCTCCATTTTCTTTTGGTCCCTAGCCAACAGGTACCAACAGTGATTGCAGGGTTGGTGATGTCCCCTAGAACAGTGGGTCTCAACCAGGACCCCAAGGCCCCCTCGGGGGCTGTGAGCAGGTTTCAGGGGGTCTGCCAAGCAGGGCCAGGATTAGACTTACTTGGGCCCAGGGCAGAAACCTGAAGCCCCACTGCATGGGTGTGAAGCCTGGGGTTCTAAGCCTCACCAACCAGGGCTGAAGCCGAAGCCTGAGCAATGTAGGTTTGTGGGGGGCCCTGTGGCATGGGCTTCCAGGAAATTGACCTGCTTGCTACCCCCTAACACCGGCCCTGGCTTTTATATGCAGAAAACCAGTTGTTGTGGCACAGGTAGACGGTGGAGTTTTTATAGCTAAGGCTAAGATTTTGTCATGGACATTTTTAGTAAAAGTCAATTGGTTAGTCTCTAACGTGCCACAAGTCCTCCTTTTCTTTTTGCGGATACAGACTAACACGGCTGCTACTCTGAGACAGGTCACAGGCAATAATGAAAAATTAATGGAAGCCCGTGACATGTCCCTGACTTTTACTAAACATATCCATTACAAAATGGGGAACCTGGTCAGCTGGAGGTGGGCTGAGAGCTCCAGGGGCCCCCTCCGCTGGCGGCTCCGAGCTACAGGGCCCCCCCTGCCGCCCACAGCAGCCTGGAGCTCTGGGGGTCCCCTCTGGTGCCTGCGGCGGCTGGGAGTGGTGGGGGTCCCCCCCAGGCAACAGGGGACCCTGCAGCTCCCAGCCAGCACTAGCTGAAGTCACAGAGGTCTTTGGAAGTCATGGATTCCGTGACTTCCATGACCAAATCACAGCCCTAGTTATAGCACACTGGCAGGGGCGGGGATCTCAGAAAGAAAAAGGATGAGAACCCCTGCACTAGGAAGTGGACTGAGGCAACCAACCAGCTGTAAGACGATAATACGCTTTCAGTGCCTTTAACCTGAACTGGCCAGATCTTAGATGGGAGAGGTGTGAATGGGAGAAAGAGAGAGACAGAGACAGTTAGTTGCCAGAAAGGGTTAAACTACAGAAAAAAGAGCTGAAGCTAGGAACAGTAAAAGGAAATACAGAAGGAAAAAGCCAGTGGAACATATTGAGCCAGTTACTCAGCTGGGCTAACACCTGTGCCAATTTACAGCAGCTGAGGATCCGGCCCATAAAGTTATTTCACACTGTTACAGAAAGTTTGTTTGACATGACATTGATGGTTATTGGGTTTCATGCAGATATTACTCCACTCCTTCCCCCCCAATGCTCTTCGTTGCCTCCATGCCCATGACGTTGATGGGCACTTCTGCAGTGAATCTATATAGTTCATTAGCCCATTGGACCTTTAAACTTAATTAATCCGTTCCTGCCACTCCAGGGATGGGTGCAGCAAGCACTGAGCTGATGGAGGTGAAATGAAGGCCTTATACCACCTTTCACCAGAGTGTGGCAGGCAAACCCTGTCCTTTTTCTTTTAGCTGGAAGCGTTTCTCTGGTCTGCAAATGCTGCAGCTCAGGGCCCCTTTGCTATGCTTAATGCTGTTGCCTCTCTCTGTTGAATGACCTTGGTTTTGTACCATTAAAAGTTAACATTTAACGCTCTACAGACAGTATGAATCCCTCCCTGCGGTACCCCTTCTAAGTACAGGAGATGCTCTCATTAAGTCAAGTCCACGGCACAGTGTTTATGAATCTGTCTTTGAAACTCACCTTCCCTCCACTTTTAGCTTCATAGTCCTGTGTTTGTTAAAATGTAAAAAAAAAAAAAAAGACAAAAATAAAAACAAATCCATTGGCCGGCCTGATTCTGTTCTCATTTGTACCAGCATAATCCCATTGATTAAAGAAGCTATACTTTGGCTTTATGCTATGGTGTGACTCCAGCTTTATAGTTTGTACAGTAGCTAGCACATGACTGGGGCCCCCCGACCCTGCCATAATACAAACATTATATTATTACTCAGACACCCATATAAATGACACCAGAATCAGGCCTCTCTTGTTTTTCGGTGGTTTATTATAGTGTTGATATGAAAGAGATTCTGGCCTGATATTTAGTCTCCTTGATGTAGTCCTGAGGGCCATTAAAAAAGCCAACTCAGGTTTCTTTTATTTCCCAAAGGAAAGGGAAAAAGAATGGAGTGTAGAAAACCTCTCAGCGGTTACTGATTAACTTTTTAAACCCATCCAAAACTCATTTAATAGGCAGTGGGTCTGACAGTCGTCTGAAGTCAGGGGGGTTGCACTGTTAAAGCAGCATATTGCAGAGAAGAACAAGGCTCTCAAATAAGCCCCAATTCAGGAAGGTACTTAAGAACGTGCCTAACTTTAAGCACATGTGCAGTCTCATTGACTTCAATTCAATCTCTTTTGGCATAAGGTTTAAAAAATAGAACTCTGACTTTGAAAACTCTATGGACATTAGGCCAAAGGCATCTGACCTCCTTTTGTCTCAATCAACCCATCCAGAAAATGAGGGTGAAAAATCAGCAGCACCTCATTAAAAAAAGAAACTGATACCGTGACTGATCTGAGCATCCCTTAGTAAATCAATTACCAAGTAAAATGGCTCTCAAGGAGCTGTTATGTCTATTGGGAAAAGACACCCACTTCAGAAACTGTTCACACATATATCTATGTATAAGTGACACATGGTAGTAGCCAGAAATGAGATACTATCATTCCCTATCAATAAATAACGCATGTGTACACTGTCAATCAAAAGGCAGGAACTGAGGACAATGCACACGCTAGTGCCGAGAGGCCCAGGTAGACAGCAAAAGGTTTGGATTCACATCCAGGCTTTCCATCCAGCTGCCCGTCACGCTTGCTCCGCCTTCCTCCAACAGAAGTGGCCCTGGACCAGTTTCACACCCTTACCCACCCAGGGGGATCAGCTTGTTAATTCAGGTGTTCTTAGGCTTGCAAATGCTGCTCTTTCCAATGTTACTTCCTAGGATGCTAAGTACTTCCCTGGCACACACAGAGCTTCAGGGGGCCTCTCCTGTACCCGGGAAATACAAGGAATGAGGAGAGAGCCCTGGTGACCTTTAAAATTAAAATACAACCACTAACAACAAGTTTTGGCCTTAATCCAAACCGACTCCATGCAGGAACGATAGACCCAATTCCAGAAAAAGGTCAGAAGTGGCTTAGTCCAAACCAATTGTCCAAACCAAATCTGAACCCAAGGTTTGGTGATTTCATTCTAACGAAAAAATCCTATAGAACTTAATAGAAAAGGATAAGTTTTGTGCACCACCCTATAGATTATTTCCTGTAGAATTCCAAAGGATTTGTTCCTCTCTCTTTATTAAATACTACTGGTGACACCCTGGCCCCACTAAAGTCAATGGAAAACCTTCTATTGACTTCAGCAGGGTTAGGATTTCAGGTTTTTTGAATAACTTCTATAGCACCCCATTGGTTTTATTGCTATTAAGATCTATAGGATATTTCCAGAAAGGGAAATAAGCGCTCACCCATCTCTTCTCATCATAGAATCATAGAACCACAGGGTTAGCAGGGACCACAAGGGTCATCTAGTCTAACCCCCTGTCAAGATGCAGGGTTTGTTGTGTCTAACCCATGAAAGACAGATTGCTATCCGGCAGCTTTTTGAAACCTCCCAGTGAAGGAGATTTTTCCCATCTCCTTCCCTTTCCATAGCCAGTTATGATGAGGATAAAGGACAGTTTAAAGCTGGATTGAAATCATTTTACATAGAGCACTGCGCAATTGTTAGATGATGATGACATTGGGTCACTTCTCTCAATAGCAGTCTTGACTATGATTCAAGCAATTGCCATTGGGAAATAGATGAAGCAGTTCTTAGCAAATAAAAATCAGCCCTTACTCAGAGCCCAGCCCAAAACCTTGTCAAGATTCAGTCAAATGTAAAGAAGGACACATCCCCATTCCCAGCCCGAACAGATCACCCTTCTCCTCCTGAGACCTGAAGGGCTCCTAACTCTCATCCATCCTATTCCGCTACCCATCCATAGCTTCCTCTACCTTTGGGAATTCCAGTGATAAATTATTAACCTAGTTATCGGTCATATGAATGGCTGTTTTATGGTTTCAATACTGTAAACTGCATTAACAAGTGTTTCTCTATGCCCACACAACACGGCTCAGAGAGTACACTTACTGAGATGTAACCATAAACCTAGCAGGCAGATCTATACGCCCAATGGAAGAGGATGCCAACCTTGTAATACGTATTTATGGACTCAGAGCAGAACTAATGTAGTGCTGGATGATTAGAGATGCAGTCTCTCTCTGCATGGTGTTTCCTCCCCAATTTAGTTTAAAGTAAAAAACCTGTCCCAGAACCAAAACAACAAACATCACCTTTGTCTGTCGTGTCCCTTATGGAACAGTCCTAAAGAATTTAATAGGGATGAAACAGGCAGGGTTTTATTGACATAATTCTCAAAAAATACAGCACCAGAAAGACTGTCTCAGGCAGGGATGTGCAATTTGTACTGGTCATTGCCCAGTGCACTGGTCTTTGGAGAAAGTCTTGTGACGAACAGATGATTTTAAGGTCAGGAAGCAGTTCAGGTCTTTGCTTTAAAGATGCAAAGCTGATATATAGAGCCCTAGAAGTGGGTGTGTTTCAGTGGTGGGTGAAGTGAATATCCTTGTTACAAAGGATTCACTGGGAGAACTCTTAACTTGTGGGGCTATTGTTGAAAGTTGATTGGACTAATACAAAGGTTTCCTAGGGAGGTGCGAGGTACAAATAGATAATATATATATATTTTTAAAAGGTGAATTACCTAAAATTCCAGCACTTATATGATATAAATATTACACTACACACGGAATAATGAAATGAACTATTTACTTGTACTTGTCCAGGAGGAGCAAGAACATTTTGTGGGCTTTCTGTCTGCTAACCTGGGAAATTCCCATCACCAGCAGCCATTGGAAGCCCTGATTTCTTGTTCAGTGGAATATCCAGAGTTCATCACTAGAGGTACTATCTCTTCAAACACACTGCAGACACAATAAGGCTCTGTGGTCCAGACATCTACGGAACTACCAAGATTAGTTAGAAAATGTCTGGGCACCAGAGTTCTTTGAGCCAATTTAACAGCTTTGTGGCCAGATTCTTATTCTGTTACTTGTGTTGAGTAGTACTTTACTCCATGAGGTGCCCTATTGAAGTCAATGGAACTCTTGTGATGCTTCTTGGCACGAGCAGGGCTATCAGAATCTGGCCCTTAATTTCAAAATGCTGTACACAAGTCAGATCTGTGGTATTACAGGTGAAGTCAATGGAGTTGTGCCAGTTTACAGCTACTAAGAATCTACCTTCCTATCCACTCCTTGCTTGGCTATTCAGTGCGATGTGTTTTTACAGCTGCATTAGTTCTAAATTTCAATTGCAAAGAAAAAACCCAAACAAACAACTGGTCAATGTATCAATGGAAGAAAAATCAACCTTGAAAGGTCTAGAGTGTAATCTTTCGTATCCTTATTTATCAAGTTCAGATCCTTTGAACCAGCTATTTGCATATGTTAAAATCTAATTTCAGTTATTCATTACATAGGGCTAGTTTTTTTTTAATGAAATGTGACCTCAGGGCTCTATTAAAGTCTAATTAAAAATCAGTCAAAAGCCCCTCTTCCAGTGTTTGTGCCTGCAGCAGCATTTCCACCGTGGTATCAAAAGCGTAGCTCATTACTACTTAATTAAATTTTGCCTCTCAAAGCTGCAAGTTCTCAGTGCATCTGCTGGAGTTTCAGAACCTTGTCTATGTAATGCTGGCTTGTTCATCTTTTGTTTGCAACACTCATGACAACGTGCAGAGTTCTGCAGGCTCCATGCTTCTGTCAAGGGCACACTAGCTTTGATCGAGCTACCATGGTAAAAATCACTGTAGCCAGGGCAGTGCAGGTGGTGGGATGGACTAGAGGCTCAAGTAGGTAGCTAGGGTCTCTGATGGCACTGCACTCTGGCTGGCTAGGCTGTCCCAAGAGCTGCACCACTGCTGCTCAACTGCTATTTTTAGCACACTAGCTCAATCAAAGCTAGCATGGCTTTGTACACCAGAGCTGGAAATTACACCTCCCACTCCATTGTAGACATACCCTTAGAGTAGCCCCAATGATGCTCCAAATTTTGCCCGGGGATCATACCATCAGACAACTCAGGATAAGACCTATACACCTATAGACACCCTAGCTGGGAAAAGACTAAGCAGGGATAAATCTCCAAACACTTGCAGAATAACGCAAAGAGGGATTGTTTAGGGTGTGATGGGATGAAAGCTAGGAAGAGACATTTAGGTTGCATACTATGTAAAAGTGCCTGGCAGAGAGATCTACTCACCTGCTGAACAACCTCCCAAAGGAATCCCCACCATTTTGGTCAAAGCACTAGAAAACATATAATGGAGGAAAAATCTTGCCGTGGCAGGAGGATGCACTGTTTAAGATAATAGTCTTGCCCTGCTCTAAATTAGGATTCTATATTTTTTGCTTTAGGTTGTTTTTGGCGGAGAAGGAAGGTTATACCAAGACAGGGCAGCTTCAGACAATTTCACATGCTATTTCTGCAACTGGATCTGTGCAGAGCCTGATCAGAGGGAGTCAGCCCATGCCAATCCAGTTGCAGGATCAGGGCCTCAGTTCTTTTGCCTCCTCCTTTTCATCTACTTATGTCTCCCTTTCCTTCTTTCCACCCCGACTCTGTCTGGCACGAAACAGAATATGACCCCTTCAGTACGTGCCTGGTGCAGCCCCACCTTAATCCATGTTCAATGGCGTGCATGCCGGGCTTTGGGACTATCAGGAGTAAGTTTCCAAGGAATTATTTTGTCATTTCATGCAAAATAAATGAATGCCGATAAGGATCTGCATTCTGCTTCCATAAAAACCTATAGCTACCATATCTTGTGTCTAAATATTTTCTCACACGAACACACAAGTAACTCATTCTTCTCCATAAAAGCCGGAAAAGGCTGACGCGATCAGCTGTTCCAGTTAATGTCTGGGAGGGAGGCCTTTTGCTCTTTCATTATCAGCAGTCACCACGAAGTGCTGGGCAGGGAGGGCACAGCGTCACAGCAGGAAAAGGGTTTCATAGCTGGAAATAATCTCGCAGGAGTCGCTCCTAAGGCTGGAATTCTTGGCAGAAGCCTTTCATCAGGGCTCCCTGAAAGAGTTCTGCAATGTGTTCTCATCCTTTTGCTAACCCCTGCAACGTTACCCATTTTACTGGAATGTTTCTAAAACTACCACGCTCCAGCCGAAAGGAATTTCATAAAGAAAATGTCTGTCATTTAATATTAAATATCCAACCATCCAACCTATTGCACACCAGGCATCTCGGACATTTTCTCTAGGTACCTACATGGCTCATGTTGCTACAGTAACTAAAGTCTCCCATGCACTAGTTACACTTCTCACAAAACCTCATGAAGATGGGGTGCATTATCCCCATTTTATGGATGGGGAACTAAGGCACAACAATATTAAGGGCCATGTTTTCAAGAGAGCAGTGTGAATTGGGGGTGCTGAGCATTTGAAAACCTCCCTCCTCTAACAATTTGTCTAAGGTAGGACTAGAACCCACATCTCCAGAATCACAAGGCCACTCAGCTATTAGCTATGGAGAGCTGGTGCCAGCAAATCGACCCACTTTTATTTTTCTGTTACAAACTGTGGGCTGTACAGAGGGATACACAACAAGCAGAGAAGGACGATGATTCCAGGTCTAAGAAAAGATTTCTACTCACCACATGTTAAATCTGCTGCGGGGGGGAAAGGTTGGAGGGGAGAGGGGCTTTTCTTTTAGTTATTGCATCTTAGCTCTTTAATAGAGATGGGCTTATCCTACTAGCCCCCAGTCTAAACATTGCACTTTGGGGAACCTGAAATCTGAATCCAGCTCTGCATTGTGCACTTGCGGTTCATCTCTGTTTCTGGAGCTCCATTGAGCCCAATTACAAGGAGGCAAACAGCTTGTCACAGAGCTAATGATATTATTCTAGAAACTCTGAATTTGTTAGGGGAAAGCAGCAGCCATCTCAGTTTCAGATATATACAAAACACAGAAGAAAATTGCTAAATGGAAGTACACAAAACTTCAGGAGCGGAGGTGGGGAAAATACTTTTGAGCTGCAAAAGAGGGTCTTACGAAAAAAGGTGGAAAGGCCCTAGATCAGCACAAGATAGTTAACATTGTCCTTTTTAATATTAGTAACATGACAAAAATGGAAAGTCTTCTTGCCTTGAAATTCTCCGGTTGCTGTTTTGTTTGCTCCTTATTAAGGAGTTAATAAACAAAACTGTTTGGGTTAATTTTATCATGTGTATTGCAAGTTGCTAAGTAACGTGGCTCCACTCTGCCTGAAGTCTGCATTGTGAGACAACTGAGGAAGGCATTAAAGTGCTATAAAATAAATGGAATGGATCACATTATACTGTACCAAGCCACAGCTCAATGGTCGAGGTTTTTTTTAGTTGAGAGGTTACTGTTTAAAAAGGTGTCAGTTCGTGATTTACGGCAAAAAGTGGCCAGTAGTCTTGGCTTTTCTGAGGTCACAGGCAGTGAAAGCTAGCGAAAATCTAGTGGGATGAACCATGATGCGATTTCTGTCCAGGGAGAGTAGTCAGTACTTCTTGAGAAAGTCCTGGATCATTTGGAAAGGAGCAGATGCAGCCTGGATGACATTCAACAAGGAGATTAAAACCACTTCTCCCACAGGGGATTGTCTGCAGGGTGAGAAAAAGAGCCCCATTAATTGCACTGGTGTCACACCATAAGCAAGAAACAGAGAATTCATGATTAGAAGTAGGTTGGGTCTGTTCAGATACACCTGGGAGCCACTTGACTCATGGGATTGAAAGGAAGCCTAGAGGTAGTGGGGTCAGATATTATTACTATCTATCCTGCAGAAGTCCGGACTGGAACGGAACAAGGGTGAGGGGAGAAAGCAGAAAGGCCAGAGGGAAGGTGGTTGTAGTCAGGATGGGAGCCAAGCCAAGCTGGGACAAGGGTTTCAGCGTACAGATGGTGAGGAAAGGATGGGTATCAAGTGGTGAAAATGCTTTACAATCAAACAGGGAGATGCTGTCTAGCTTACTAGATCTTGGAACCAAACCAGAGAGTTTGGCAAAGCATTAAAATAGACAGAAAGCCCAACTCATTTAAAAAATGATAGTATCATTTGTATATGAATGTAAATTGAGGATTATTGCTGCAGGCTGGTGGGAAGGCAGATACCATGTGTTAGGTCAAATTTCATACCAAGAACAAGTGGCAAGGAGCTAGTTTTGATGTGTGTGTGTGTGAGTGAGACAGAGACAGATAGACAGAGGTGAGAGTCACAAGTCGGCGCTGTTACAGTTTATACATTTTTAAGTTACATGCAAGTTGGGTCCAGTCTTTGAAGAAACACTGTGTTAGTTTTGTTATGTACTTTCTCTTTGAAAGGAGCTGTTGCAAACAGGAGAGTTTGCTCCCTGTCTGAATCTCTCTAACTAAAGTCAATTCTTCGGACAGTTACTGCCTGGGAGCTAGGCACTGGTGTTTTGGGGCTGCGATCCCTGACAGAGGGGATTGCCTGCACACTTTTGATAACTATCTCTGTTCAAGGACTGGTGTACATAGTGCAAATAAACAAGTTACACTAGGAAAATATGCAGATTCTATGTCACCAATTTCTCCTCCAATGGGAAACTGACCTGCAAGGCTTCAAAATCTGCTACTGCTCAACAGACAGAAAATCATTTAATATTGTGAATGCTACTGAGCAACTCATGAAGCAATTTCCCAAACATGAAGATTCCCTTTAAGTTCAGTGGATTTAAATCAGGGCTATAGTGTATGAAATCAGGGCAGCCTGGGAAGAAACAAAATCCAAGCATAATATTCATTCAGGAGATTTTTCAGAAGCGAATATCACAGAAAGTGGACTTTTTGCAACTTCTCTTGTAAACTATTTTTTGGTTTCCCAAACTACTTTAATTTCACAGACTTTTTCTCCTATAACTTCAAATGCTTTTTCCTCCTTAAGGGTGATTTAGCTATTAACAAACCGTTACAACAGCAAGGGCTGGATTAAGGCATATGCAGGGTAGGCTCAGTCTAGGGTCCCAACTCCTAGAGTTATGGGATCACATCAGTAGTTTAGCTTTCATTAAAAATAAAGCTCTTGTGGTTACAAAGAAAAGCTTGAAAACCTGAGCTAAATGAAACTGATGCAGTAATGCCTGCTTAAATCTGCAGAGAGCCAGAAGCAAGATCTCTGAGAGGTGTGAACTGTGCCGTGCCTCTCAATGGGGTGTTAACTCCAAGATTCACTGCTCTGTGGGGCTCACCACCACCTCTTCAATAGAGTCCTGTGGGTGTAACAGGAGGGGAAGAGTGAAGTGGGCCCAGAACCCCATTCACTCACTAAGACACAACCCTACTAATGGGATAAGTACTGAGACACCTGCTCCTCATCACTCCAACTACTGCCCTTCCCTCTCCAGAGGGAAGAGTGGAACTCCTGCTGCTCCTTATGGGAAAGGACCCCTGCTTCCACACCTTGGGCCAAAAGGGCCTCTGTCTGGGAAGGGAGAAGCCCCAGCACCGGCACTCAGTGGTAAGGTTGCTAACATTGTATTTCAAAAATAAGAGACTGTTTTCTTAGCACCCCGCCCCACCTCTTCTCCAGATATTATCATTATTATTATTATTATTAATAATAATAACAAGCAGTACTCACCTACATTTGCCACAGGTATTTCTTGCTGCTCTCAGCAACTCCCAATCTTGTTGTATAGAGATGAAAAAATAAGGGACATCCCTTGTAATAAGGGATTGTTGGCAACCCTACTCAGTGGGGGCAGGGCTCCATTCCTGGGGTGAAGCCACAAGAATGCCCTTTGTTGTAATGGGACTAGGGCACTATAATGGGACTAGGGCACTGCGGGGAGGGACAGCTCAGTGGTTTGAGCATTGGCCTGCTAAACCCAGGGTTGTGAGTTCAATCCTTGAGTGGCCCATTTAGGGATCTGGGGCAAAAATTGGGGATTGGTCCTGCTTTGAGCAGGGGGTTGGACTAGATGACCTCCTGGTATTCTATGATTCTAATTGCCTTAACCCAGCCCTAGTGGCTTCTTTTTCAAGATGAAGAGAAACCTGTACTGTGCATTAGGGATATCAGAAGAGTGTGCTCAGACACTGAGTGCCCCCAGTGGAAGTTTTCCCTCTCTGCTACTTTTCCCTACACCGCCTCTGTATTTCTTGTGCACTCTGTCCCACCTCTGCTCTCCCCTCTCCAATCCCACGAACTCCCCATCCTGTCTCATAAGACAAACATTATTGTGTTCATGTTTAAGTCAAACTTTTGAAGCCATGACATCTCAGAACAAGTTGTCCTATCTCCACCCTTCAGGGATTCAGTCTCAGTTAAGCCCAGATCTCCAAAGAGATTTAGGCTCCTAACTTCCATTATTTCAATGGAAGTTAGAGCCTAAATCAATCTGGGGATCTGGGGCTAAGTGCCAACCAACTCCCTTTGATGGGTCCACCTACCAAAAGCAGGTGAAAAATCTGTTGATGTTTTTGCAGCCTTTTGTCCAAGGTAGCTTGACCCTCGTTTCTCATATTCCACGAATTTCAGCCCTGTGCAGAGAGGCATCACGAAGCCTATGTACCACTTAACGTCCACTCAAAGTAGGGCTTGCATGGGACGTAAGTGACATCTGGGCCTCATGCCAGCCCTTTGTACAGGGGCAAATTACATTAATTGAGAGGAAAGTTAATTTTGGAGAAATCAAGGAAACTGAATGTGGAAAACTATACTCTATTCAGGAAGGTTTAGGTTGATATGGCAACAAAAAGTTCTAAAAAGGGTGAAAAGCAAATAATATTCTGTAACTATATAAATAGCTGCGTCAAGTTGTTATGGAAACCCAGTAAACTGGGTTAAGTCAGGCTACTTTCTCTCTTGCCAAGGCTTTCTGAAACAGCTCACAATATCACAACCTCATTACAATGAGATAAAGAAAAAGGGGGCATAGCAATAGAGAGTGCTGCTAAAAGATGAAGTTGGATTATATACGGATATTGTAATTCTACAGAAACCATGTCAAGGTAAAGATAAGAATTGCTATCAGTATGAACTGAGGGCAAGACCCTCACCCTCCACCCCCCAGTATACCAAGGAAAAAGGCCAGAGATGCTAATCTGGCTGGGGGAGGAGTGCCCCAGTGCAGGCACTATGGAAGACAGCTGTAAATCTGCCTCCCAAAAGGGGAGTACTAGGGCATGATGGTCACATTGCAGAGATTCTGGGCAGTGCTATGGCCATAGGGAGCCCAGGCCTATGTAAGTTATACTGGGGGGCTCTTCAGCCTACAGAAGAGCCCAGGATGGGGAGGGCACCACAGGTGCTTGATGAGGCATAGCACAGAAACTTGCCTTGAGGCCACTTCTTCACCGCAAACTTTGGTTGACACAAGGTATGTTGGCATACAGCCACTGCCGTTAGTGCTTTGCTGTTGCCCATGCACACCTGGATCCTTGCGTCAGTGCCGCACGTACTCACCAGAAGTGCTCGTGTCGATGCACAGTGCAGTGCACCATGGGTAGGTATCCCAATGTGCAACTCGCCGTCATCTGGCACACTGTCTTTTGGGACATTTTAACAATACATGGTGGGGCAGCATGACATTCCGGGATACAACTCACACCAGTGGGGGGCTGCGTCACCCTCGCCCTGCAGCCTGGGGTGCCTTACAATGCCTTGCTGAAGTAGCTCCGACCTGGGCCTCTCACAAAGAGCCTTCCAGCATGTAAGCCACACCCTGAGTATCTGTGTGTAACTGCAGCCTGCCAGTTACATTCTGGCTCTCACTAGTCTTGGTTATACTGCAGGATGACCCCAACACATCCCTGGTCCCTCATTTCCCCCTAGAAATGTATGTCCTGTATTGCCCAGCCTCTTCTAGACATTACAAATATATTAAATCCACTATTCCTTAAGGGAATAATATGTTAGCTTGTTATCTTAAAGAGAGTTACCAAGGCCCTTAAATTAAATACACTGGATTAGATAAAACAGCCAAACAAAGATAGATTTTAAGCAAGTAGAAGTCATAAGGCATAAAAGTCAGAAATGGTTACAATAAAAAAAAGATAAAAAACCCTTACTAGTGCCTCACAAACTATATTAGACTCAAGCCAAATTTGTCACCACATGCTTCCAGCAAGATTAATGACCAAACTCTTGAGGTCAGGGCCATGCCCCCCTTCTCTGCCAGAGTCCAACAGCTATTTTCCTATGTCTTCTTAGATGTAATCCCAGAAACAGACCAGCAGAAACAGGGGGTCTCTTGGGTGTTTGCCCCTTATTTTTATAGTTTAAATCCCCCTCTTGAAAAACATTTCTAGCTGGGAACTAGGAGACGGAATCTGTGTGAAAAGATGCTCCCTTCTGGCTTTCTTCCACCTGTTTGAGCTTCCTTTGTTTTCCCTTCCTGCTTGATGATTCTTAATTTGCATTTAAACAGTAAAGGTAAGCACACATTCCTTCCTTTGTTTAGCACAGACCTGATTCTGCCTGGGCAGGGCTTTGGGGTTTGGAATGTGTGTTAGTATCATACAGGGGGATCTTGTAACTTCACACACAGTGTTGCCAAGCATTTTACCAGGACAATGCTGACCAGCAAATTAGGAGTTTTCCAAAGCATACTTTGTACAAAGATTATTACAATAATGTGTAGGGTGTGAATACAAGGGTGTATTCTGTCACAGGCAGAAACTAGTTGTGCAGAGGTGACTGGGTACGGTGAAGTTCCCATCATGCAACTTTCTCCATCCCATAATGCCATCCCTGTCCTAGAATTTTCACATTTTTTTAAAAAGTCCCACAAGCCCACAGTCTCTCGCTTCTCACTGTCTCTGACAGAAGGATGGAGCCTGCAAAATTCTGCGCCACTGTCATGAGTATTGCAAGCACAGGATGCCTAATCCTCCAGTATCTTCAGAGCTGCAAGAAGAACCGTGGAAGTGGGGATGTGACAATTTTGTGGGGGACAGCTTGCTGTGGGACAGCGAAAAATCAGTTCAAAGTTGTTGGTGGGATTCTTAGAGCGGTTTCAGATGGTAGAGCACCAGTTCTGGGCCCAAAACACGGGCACTGGCTGGTGAGATCACAAGCAGTGGTTGGAGAAATTTTGGATGCAAAATTCCACATTCCTGGATCTGTGCGCCAAGCTCACCCATGCAGTGCAGGGACGCCAGAAGGAGAGCTGCACTGGCCATAGAGAAGTGAGGGGCAATCATACTATGGAAGCTTGCAACATGGGATTGCTACCCGTCAGTGGGAAATCATTTAGGAGTTGGAATATCCACAAGGTGGGTTGTTGTCATGCAAATAAGCAGGGCCATTAATTGTCTCCAGGTATGCAGGACTGGAACACTCGGCAATGTGCAGGACATAGTGGATGGATTTGCAGCAATTGGGTGGCCAAAACTGAAGTGGGATGATTATGGCATGCATATTCTGGCACTTACCCACCTTGTCACAGAGTACATCAACAGAAAGAGTTACTTTTCTATGGTTATGCAAGCATTGGTGGATCACTGGGGATGCTTCACCGGCATCAATGTTGGCTGGTCAGGGAAGATACATGATGCTCATATCTTTAAGAACATGGGACTATTCAGAAAGCTGCAAGCAGGGACATTCTTTACCCATCACTGTTGACAATGTTGAAATGCTAATAGTGATTCTGGGGGACCCAGCCTACCCGTTGCTCGCTTGGCTCACGAAGCCATACACCAGCCACCTCGACAGCACCAAGGAAAGATTCAGCGACAGGCTCAGCAGGTGCAGAATGAGAGTTGAATGTGCTTTTGGCAGATGAAGGGGCATTGTTTACTCACCAGATTGGACCTCAGTGAGAAAAACATCCCAATGGTTTTAGCTGCTTGCTGTGTCCTGCATAATATCTGCAAAGCAAAGGAGGAAAAGTTGGTGTCAGGTGGAAGGCAGCAGTGAAGCGGCTGTCTGCTAGTTTTGTGCAGCCAGACATAAAGGCTATATGGCTCAGGGAGGCTTTGACAGAGCACTTTAACAGTCAGACACAGAAATGTGATGTTGTGGACTGTGCTTTGCAGCCTTTGCCCAGCCCTGAAGTTTTGGGGGCTGTTTGGAATTGTGTGGTGATTGGTGTACATGTATGAATAGAACACTGTCTGTTAAAGCACCCATTAATTCTGCGGTGCTTGCTGCAACCTTTATAACTACACCGTTTTTGTCACCGATCCTATGAGTTCTGTCATCCTGTACAACGACAAGTAGTGGGTGCTTTCAGTGGTGCGAAGCATTCTGCAGCATGTGTTGTGAAGTAATAAAGATAGATAGATTTTTACTGCGTACCAAAGCCAGTGCATAAAAATGACATGCAGTTTAAAAATAAATGCAATAACTTCTGAAAGAGACTCTGATATGAATTAACAGAACAGAACTTAACAAGGGGAAAGTGGATACCTGTGTCCTCCTATGTTGGGGTCAGGTACCCTCAGTACATTTAAGCATTGTAATAAAAAACACATTCACATATTCAAGGTTCCTTCCCCTGCATCAGGCTCACCTGTGCTTGGTTGCTGGGAGTGACTAGACTGTGGTGGAGTCTCTTCTCCCCACACTCCCAGGAGATCCAATATTTCCTGCCGACTCCAGGCAGTAGAAAGTCTGGAATATGTAGCCAGCATGCTTGGCCGAGCCATTACACACAGCAAGAGAGAGTTGCCACGTGAGGTGCACGTGCCAAGCTGGGCAATGAGGAAAAGGCATTTCAAAAATATGCAGGGGTGTTAAGGTGGGTGCTGGCAGAGGCGGCTTCTGGTCACAGTGAGCTCTGGGCAGTGGAGTTCATGATTGTAGCCAGAGCGGTCAGTGTTGGGCATTGTGGGACAGCCACTAGAGGACTGTTAGGGTTGATATAGATCAGTGGTTCTCAACCTATTTCCCATTGTGGGCTGCATCCAATATTACCTGTATGGCCCTGAGGATGTCATATGGGCCTCAGCTCTGTGCTGATTGGGCTGCAAGCAGCCTGTTGGCCACAGGTTGAAAACCACTGATATAGATCATGCAGTGTCTACACTTGCACTGCGTTGACCTCTGAACATCAACCACAACTCTGCTCTGTTCGAGGAGGGGGCATTACGGCATCATAATGGGGCACGTACTGTATATTGCCAGGAGACAAATTTGAGTGTAAACTAGACCTGAACATCTGACTATAGACTTGTGCTAAGTTACAATATCTGAGATTGCTCATGGTTTTAGTTTCATTCCGTATTATAGCCCCTTGTATCTCCCTACATAGTTCCAAACACTACTTAGTATTCACATCCTACCAATATTAGTAACCTGTCTGCTTGTTCTCTGAGTTATCATTTATCCTAGCTACATATGGAAGAGACAAAGCAATGATTATTCGTTGGGAGCAATGTGACATTATGTGGCTTTGCACTGAGACATCAGGTCTTATCAAGTCTTTAAAACACTATGGGTCTGCATATACCTCAATCGCAAGGGTATCCTTTGATATGGGCCGATTGCCTACTTATTTGGAAAGCAAACACCCTTGTAGCAGAGTAGTAGATTGAGTTGCAGTTACAGACTAGCTATACATACAGCAAATGTTTTTCACAGTGCAGTGCCATGGAGGGAGTTAGGGTCAAGATTAAAAGTGTAGTTTGCTTAGTTCTGAAACTGACATGCCAAATATGAATCAAAGGGGCCCATCCTTTGATGGGAACACAAAAAGGCTGCTGGGAGAATATCAAAGCAAAGTGGCGAATTACACTTTGGGCACCAATTTTTTTTCCTAATGATTTTCTAAGAGGAGATATACCTGGAACATCCAAGTCATATCTATAGGATACTTCTATTCTTTGGTTTAGAGAGAATGCTTTGACATCCAATTTTCAACCAGAGCCCATTTGTGAGACACACAAAAGCATCACTTGAATTAGCCTCCTCCTTGTGGGACGCACACTGTATTGTATTGTCAAATGGGCGATTTTTAGATCAGTGGGATTGTTCTCAATTCCAGTTCACATCCTTAGGAATTTTCTCTCTATGGTTTCCTGTAATGAAATGCAACTTGATCTTTTTGGAAGGCTACCAGGCAGGTAAATTAGCTAGTCACATTGCTTTTGCTGCCCTGTTATTGTCGCTACATCTGCCTATGAAAATCATTCCAGCGATATAATTGTTTATGGTATGCACAGCTTTCTTATCTTTAGTTCCACTGATCTTGCTCCCTGGCACCCTATCACTCTCAACACAATCAAGATTAGAGTCAGATGGAATGAGGTTGTTGAAAGCTTTTCTTTTCATATTTCCAAAGACGTGATAGCAAAGGGAATTTTAAAAGGGTATTG
The DNA here is from genome assembly GCF_965152275.1 of Natator depressus. Classification (NCBI taxonomy): domain Eukaryota; kingdom Metazoa; phylum Chordata; order Testudines; family Cheloniidae; genus Natator; species Natator depressus. The sequence goes on from NC_134239.1 coordinate 114,641,198, forward strand.
CTAAGCTGATGTACAGTGGGTATTCAATCGCTATAAAAAGCCCTCTGTCACATATTTGATTCACCTTTCTATGGCTTAACAGTCAGCATGCAGTGTTATGCCACAAGGGGTTACTGGAATGTGCTTTGTTCCCATGTATAAATAGATAGCTTTTAAATACGAGCATTCAAAAGTATGCAGAAGTGGACAGGATGTTAAGACCGAGAGCTCCTTTTCCTCTGGAGCCGTGCAAGAAAAGTTTCACACATAAAATCAGCAGAGTTTGGCTTTTTGCCTGTTTTGCAAGAAGTGTTTGCGGTGGCAGGGAATCTTCTTTCACCCTGGGAGCAAGTTTTTGCCTTCATCTCTTCTGCCACTAACAACTGCCATTTGCTTTATGAAAGAATAAAAATGTCGCACAACGGTGGAGGGTGGAACCTGAAAATCAAGGGATAAACTCTGCTCCCTTGCAAAACATTTCTGAAAGCTTAATCAGCTACTCTATGATCATGTCAGCACAGAGCTTCCCTGGACACGGAGAGCCGGTTCTGTACAAAAGTGACAATGCTGGGGTGAAAAATCAATCACTTTTTTGATGTTTGTTTAGGGAATACAATGGAAAATGAGCATGTAATTTCTCACTTCTGTGTTGCAGGCAGAGGAGAGAAAGAGGAGGGGGAAAAAAGGGTGCTTTTGTGGTGGGGCTAGTGGTACTGGGTATGTCATTTAGCCTCAGCTCTGGGACTTTTAGACTGTAAATGTCTCAGGGGAGGGACCGTCTCTCCCACTGTGTTTGTACAGTGCCTAACACAAGGAAAGCCTGGTCAGGTACATTAATAATCAAAGGGAGACATGACAGAGACTCCATGAAGTCTGCTAGGGACCTCACTACTGCTATTGATTTTATATGGAAGGCACTCAGACACTACAATGATAGATGGCAGTATAAAACCGTAAGACAATAATAATAATAATAATTAATAACAACAGGGTAGGAGAGTTGCAGTTGCCTCATAAGCAGACTGGAAGAGAATAAAAGACAAAACAACCAACAGTTAGGAAAAAAGACAGCCCTGGTAAAGCCACTCCTCAATTAAGAACAATTGGAGGACAAAAGGAAAGAGAATGGTGGTGCAGGCACAATGAGACCAACAGCAAGAGCATTAAAGAGCTATAACTGAGGAATGGCCACGCTGGCTCTTGTTAGCCAGAATCAATGGTCTATGGACTCTCCCATGGAAAAATTCACAGGAGGGGGAAGTTGTGTGGAAAACGTAACCATTCTCCCCTTCAGGGGGAGTGGCCAGAGACCATGTGGAGAAAGCAGGAGGAATGGCTTTTAACTGCATGAAATCCAAGGGTCCCTGGGAACCTGCAGTTCCACCCCTCCAGATGGCAGAGCATCTGCACAGAACACACGCCCCTCCATGCGGGTTGGGCTTCCCCTTCTCCAGACAGTATCTCTTACTGAAGAGCTGTGCTGACTTTGGGTCTATTCCCCCCGTGGGACCTGAACGCTATCTACCTCTGGGGTGGGGAAGGGAGGAGGGGGTCAAAGGAGCAGAGCTGATGTTACTGATCCACACCATGCATTCCACTGGCTTTTTGACCAGCATTTCTGCCAATTTTGGAATGGGGCCAGGAGAGAATGGGATTGAACAAAAGGATTAGTAAAAGAGATGGGTGAACTGGTTTGGATAAACTGTAGACTGACCTCAGTTATGGCCCCAAACTCAATCTTCACCGGAGCCAACCATTTCTGAGATATGAATAAGTTTGATTAGGTTTCTTTCTACAACTTTTCACGTTCACACATCTTGCTTTTCTGGGCTGGGCAACATCTAGGACCAGAAGTGCAGTGACAAAACACTGAGAAAAGCTGATCTCCTGCGTATTTCTGGCCTGATTTTAGAGCAGGAAGTAGCAGAAATGAGCAGAGAGATCATAGGCTTGCGAGAGTTAATGCCCAAGGGTCTGACAATGTAAAAGCTAACTACCAGGTACGGTGCTTAATACTATGGATCTATCCATGGTAGAAAACACTATAACCAGTAGCAACGGTGGAGACTAACAAGATCCATGTACAATTGGTTGCTCCTAACTTTCTTCCATTTTGAAAGATTCTACCAATCAGAGCTGTTCCCTATTTTTAAAATGAGGAATAAATCGCTAGAATCCATAACACATTTCAAAACTGAAACAACCTTAAGGGCATCCATAGGCTGAACTATTGGGTGCTGACCTAGACTGAACTTTGAGGGTTTGCAACATTTGACCTTGTTTTGAGGGCTACCCCAATGGAAGGCCAATGAAACGATAGTTCTTCAGATGTCATTTAGCTAAAGAAATCTCACACAAAACACCTTAAGAATGTACCCCTGAATCTCAGTGCACAATGCAGTGGTTCATCTTCAGTCCTTTCCAATCTCTTCATAAGGAGTGTGCTGTGTGGTGATTGGGAGATCTTAGTTGTTTAAAGCTAAGTTCCAAAAGAGACCTTTCCCTGTGTCTACACATCCTATATTTCTTTGTTTCTCTGTAGTTTGAGCCTGCTCAGGCATATTAACCAAAGGAAAGTTGATGGGTGAATTCATAGGACTTTGCACCTAAACAGCTTCAGACATTTTCAGTAATGGAACCTAGTGGAGACAACTGTAATATTTGTTGCTGGTCTTTCTTATATTACACACACACGTGTGCACACACACACCCATGTATATTTTCAGTGTCAGATATTGTAACAATCAGCATTAAATAAGCAGTATGTTCATTCAATAAATATTCTTACCAGTGAAGTAAGAGAAAAGTGTAGCCTCAAGTTCTGCTTTTGGGGCAGTACAGTTCCCCAACCTTGCCATGTCTCTTCTGTTCCTAGTATTCCCTCCATCTCTTAACTTCATGTTCTTTCTGGTACCATTGTTTCTTCAGAATGCTCCCCGCAGTCTCCTGCTGTTTTTATGCCTACTCACCATGTGCCTTATCTTAGGATTTCATTTCTGCACTGAGCCCTTTATTGAACAGAGTCTCAGCCCAGCAGCTTGTCATTACACAACAGCTGATTGTGAGTTGTCACAAAAATTGGGGGAACCCTTTTCTAGAGATCAGCTCCATAAGCCTGATTCTTATTTTGCACTTTTGCATCATGGTGGCTAAAAGGTCATCGTAAGTTCCTGGCAGATATGGGACCTTTTAGACATGTTGCCATTTCCCCCCAGTGCTGGAAATGTTTCGCATAGTTTGCAGATGGGTTAGACGATTACCTAAAGCAACGCATGGGGGTAAGGAGTCTTGTAAATAATGAAAAGGGAGACTAGTTGAAACTGGTCTCCTTTTTCACTTTGTTCAATGATATTTAAATATACACCCACACAAACTATGTTCACTCTGAGCAAAACAGTGTTCCCTACATACTACAGCAGGGAGGGAGCTATTCTTCTATGAGGGCACCAGCCATTCCAGGATAGTTCTCCATTTAAACATGTTTGGTTTTTTAAAAGTCTTCATGTCTACAACGTACAAAAGTCATCCGTACACTGGTGTGATGTTTGGCACGGGGTGGCAGCAGGGGCGGGGGGAACAGCTTGCCCCTCCCTGATCCTGGAGCTGCTGGGGGCTGGCTAGCTTCAATTAGGGCAGCTGTAACTTGCAATCTGGTTGCTGTGGCCCCACAGACCTTGCAGCAGGCAGGTTGTAGAATGCTTGGCCAGGCCCCTTCTCCTGCCCCAGCATGTCCCCCTTCTGGCCCCTGTGCTAATGCTGCCTGTGGGGCACGCACAGAGACAGAGTAGCCCGTTGTGTGTGTGTGTCTGTCTGTCTGTCTGTCTGGTGCCAGGCTGACATAAGAAAGAGTGAAGAAGAAATGTAGAAGTAAAGCATGGCGATTAGAGATAGATACTCCCAGTGGCTATCTCAAAATGGACATGTCTCAATAACAGGACATTAGTTTGATACATTATGAACTTGCTAACACTACCAGCTTCGTTGAAATTAACTGTCTATCATGCAGTTAACAATAAGGAAGCAATGAGACAAAACCTTGTTTCATTTCTTCCAATCATCAGCCTCCAATATGCAACGCAATGAATCTGATGGGTTCTCATCACATAAATTAGGGCTTTATTCTCAGGCCACTTCTTAAGTCATAATCAAGTGATGGAGAAACCCATAATCCATTAACATGAGAAGGAAGGAGCTGACTTTCATATGGGACAAGAGAATTGACTCTTGCTATTTAAACCACCTTGTCCGTAGAGGAAGAATAGGGTTTAGAGAAGGATAAGTGTCCAGTTTCTCTAGAGTAACAATTTCTCTGTTCTTAGGCATTTCAGATGAAAGCTTCTTCTTCCTCCCCCTAAAAAGATGATCTGCTTTATATGCACTGCTTTCATAATTAAGTGGTCAAGCCCAGCAACAGCAATCTGAACAAGGAAACACATCTGTGAAGAAATATGTTTCGATGGATGATCTCGCCATGCATGTAGGTGCCCAATAGTTGTAAGCTGTAGGATTTGTAGGCTCACCCTCTTTATATCACTTCCACAAACTGAACTGAGTCCAAAACCCATTGAGATGTATTGGAGTCTTTCCATTGACTGCAAGATGCATTGGATCAGGCTCACTATCTTGGATAACTTTGCCTCAGATCCTTCATTCCAGCAGAATTGTTCTCAATGTAGGATTGGGGGAGGGGAGGAAATGGCTCCAAGCCATTCTGCTTCCCTGACCCTCAGATTGTGGGATCCTGGCATAATTTATAGCAGCCTCCTCTAGAGATCCTGAACCCTGGTTCTGCCCCATCTCAGCTCTAGCCATGCTCACATCCCTTACATGACATACAAGCATCCCTAAAACACCCACAAGGGGAACAGGCACTGGGTTTTTAGTCCAATTTAACAAGTTTAAAGACTCCCCAAGCTTGCTGTGAGTTGATTAATTTGGACCAATATGCTGTGGGAGATGGCCACTATATTTCATCCATTTACTATACTATTGCAGTACCTAAATATAAACTGCTCAGGGCCAGGTTTTTCCAAAGGCGCCTCAAACAGAGCTCCATTTGTGCATGAGCAATCACTAGCAAATGTGCGAGTGTGCACGCGCACCCCTCCAGTTTACACGTGCAAGTAAGGATTTACGTGCAGAAACCTATCATTCACATGTACAGTGATAGAACACAAAATGTGGTTTGTGCAAAATCAGAAGCCATGGGTCTAAAATTTGACCCTCTACCATTAAGGATGCTCAAAGGAAGTTGCCTTTGCTACAGGACCAATGGATTCTAATTTTCTATGCCCTGACAACTACACCACAGTCTTTGTGGGTATCTGTGATCTCCTCTTGCTTTCAATAGCTTTATATAATATTACTAGTCAGCTTTGGATAATGTTACACTAGGTTCTTTTGAGCACTTGTAAGATGTTTGCACGTCAGCCAAAATGAAACACTAAACCAATTAGGACAATAAGATGGCAAACTGCTAGTATGCAATAGCCAAAAAGAGCTTTGTATAATATTTCATAAGTTTATTGAAAATGCGTTTGATGCTATAGTTAGTCATAGGCAAAGTCACCAACAAAAGATAACTCACAACAAGGACTGGATTCTCCAGTCTGCTAAGTCCACTTTGGACATTAAGTGGCTGGAGATGGTGAGGGGAGAAGTCCCCCTTCACAGGGGAATTTGCCATTGGTGGAAAGCTGGCAGAGCCAGCTCTTCGTCCTTCTACACCAGCACTCCCCTTAGGATAAGGAGATGGAGGTGGTGTGTGAGGGACGGGGAGGGAAGGGGTATGGCAGAGTGGACCCTACAGTACTGGCATAAAGTTAGAGCTGATACTTTGCCATTGCAACTTGTGCCAGGGCTGAGCCGCTCAGGGTGAGGGAGCGCAACCAGCCCCATGACAGTCCCATCCGCTCACCGCATTTGAGCAGAGCCTAGGATGTTTCTCTCCTTTTGCAGAAAAGCAGTCCATTGCTTGTCTTTTAATGCTGAAGTGCACAACATTAATAGCTGACATCCAGGGGTAACATTTTAATGTAGCTCATTGAAAGCAAATAGTAGAGTTCTACACACACCAACCATTTCTGCATGTTGTTAAATTATCCCCTTACCCACAACAAGGAGAGTTCAGGGTACTCAGTTTTATTTATTTAATACTTATACAATTGGGCTGCTTGGTAATTTTTTGACAGAACAAACTCCTTTTGTTGGAATCAAAACGGTTTGATGGAATGTGCCAGGTTTGACAAACATTTCAGCAAAAAAAGGTCCCAGGCCCAGGATGGACTTTTTTGATCAAAACACACACACACACACACACACACACAAGAGACAGTGCACAGCCCACAATAGCCTAGTCATTAGGGCACTTTTCTGGGATGTGGAAGACCTGGGTTTGAGTCCCAAATCAAGATGATCAGGGACTTGAACCTGGGCATCTCGCATCCGGGCAAGTACCCTAACCGCTGGGCTGTAGAGCCATTTGTCTCTGATACAGTGAATATGTATTTATGCAAGAGTAGAACAGTTCCAATTGGACAGACAAAGGGAGACAGTCCTAACTCAGGTCTCCCACATCCCAGGTGAGTGCCCTGTCCACCAGATGTGCACTCCCTCTCTCTCTCTCTCGCTCTCATTTTTTCCACCAAAAGAACTTGGAAAGGTCTCTGGTTCATCATGCTGCGGAACTGGAAAAGTTTCCAAGGAACGTTCGCAGTGTGGGAAAACCTTTTGCCAGCCACTTCTATTACACAAGGCACTTGTCAACAGCCATCTATGGCCCACACAATATCACCAACATAAGACATGAATGACCAGATTTTCAAACATCTGTGAAAACACCTAGAAGTGTGTTCCTATTAGGGTTTTCCCTCATGCTGGGGTTTGCATGCATGCAACTCCAGCAAAGGCAAGATAGAACATGTCCTTTCATTGGGATGTCACAAGAAGAGGGTGGGGCCAACCTGGCTAGAAGTGATCCTAATGCGGCAGCGTACTTGCTCCAGAGAAGGAGCCCTAACTGTCTAAAAATGCTGCCTTCTCTCAGCAAAAGTCCACCCCCTTCTCTGAAGGGTAAATCCCTTCCCTACCACAGCTTGTGAATTGATCCCCCTTGCACCTGCAGGGCAAGTCTGTCCTGATGTATTTGATTTAGAGGGGGTGCAAGGGAACAGACTTATTTTGTTGCCCCCGCCTCACAAAATAAAAGTTCTGGAGATGGGAGAGTGCCCAGTTTCACTTGAATCCAGAGCCAGCGTTTTGACATTGAAGTGCTGCACAAACAAACCGAATGTAACTTGACATCCCATTAGGAAACTTGCTAATTGGCCAAAGAGCAATCCAAGTGAAAAATAGCGTCTGCATTTCAGATTGGAGGTACAATCTCTGAAGCCAATTAATGTGCAGGTACAGAGTGTCTCAACCTTGGTTTATTAGCCAAAGATCCAGGTTTTATAGCAGCTGGTGTTAGCCTGGGCAAGCCTAGACTTGCAGTCTGACCTTCCTGAGGTGTTTAATTGTGTGCTTGAGAGCAAGGTTTAAACAAGTCATTGAAGGCTGACAGATCACAGGTCTATTGCAGTACTCAGGATTCTGCAGGAGATTTGAGGCTTTTGAATTGTATGAGAGTTGGCATCAGTGTACAACCATGAACACCTGAGTACAGAGCAGCCTCAGTCACCTGAAATTCCCTAGTATCCAAAACAGGATCTTGTTCACCAATGCCTACTATGCATCATATATAGATACTCTGAATACAAAATGATGGGGTCTAACTTAGCTGTTACTACTCAAGAAAGAGATCTTGGAGTCATCGTGGATAGTTCTCTCAACACATCTGCTTGATGTGCAGCAGCAGTCAAAAAAAGATAACAATGGTAGGAACCATTAGGAAAAGGATAGATAAAGAAAATATCATAATGCTACTATATAAATCCACGGTACACCCACACCTTGACTACTGGTTCTGGTGCAGTTCTGGTTGCCCCATCTCGAAAAAGACATACAAGAATTGGAAAACGTACAGAGAAAGGCAACAAGAAATGGGAGTATGGAACAGCTCCCGCGTGAGGAGAAACTAACAAGACTAGAACTGTTCAGCTTAGAAAAGAGACAGCTGAGGTGGGATATGATAGGTAGACTTCTATAAAATAATGTATAGTGTGGAGAAAGTGACTAAGGAAGTGTTATTCATCCTTTCACATAACACAAGAACTAGGGGTCACCCCAATTAAATTAATAGGCAGCAGGTTTAAAACAAACACAAGGAAGTATTTCGTCACACAATGCACAATCAACCTGTGGCACTTGTTGCCATGGGACATTGTGAAGGCCACAAGTATAACTGGGTTAAAAAAAGTTAGAATAGTTCATGGAGGATAGGTCTATCTGTGGCTATTAGCTAAGATAGTCAGGGATGCAACCCCATGTTTTCGGTGTCCCTAAACCTCTGACTACCAGAAGCTGGGAGTGGACAACAGAGGATGGATCGCTTGATAATTACCCTGGTCTGTTCATTCTCTCTGAAGTGTCTGGTGCTGGCCATAGTCAGAAGACAGGATACTGGGCCAGATGGACCATTGGTCTGACCCTGTATGGCAATTTTATGCTTATGGCACCACTGACCATATCTTCCAATCTCACCTGTATGCTGGTGTATATGAATGTCTGGTTCTGTAACTAACGCCGCAAAGTGAATACTCCCTAACGCCCAAATCTCCCAACTGTAAGTGAGGGCTGGTATAAAACTGGTGTACGTGAAGTGCTGTAGACCCTTAGCCTCAAACTGGAGATACTATTGTAGATGGTTCCTTTAGGCACAGTCATGTCCTGTGTTATGTGACACCCGCATACACACCTGCTATTCACAGTCTGCATTACAAGTAGCCCATGAAGGGAGAACAGTTTTCATGAGGCCTGGTCATAGAATCATAGGACTGGAAGGGACCTCAAGAAATCATCTAGTCCAGTCCCCTGCATAAGGCCATGCAGGTGGGCAGGGAGTAGACAGCGAATTGAAGAAACCTTGGTTCTGCCCCCTCTGGCTATATGCTTGCCAGAACAGCTGGAAGGTGTCAGGGAGGGGGAAATAACCTGCACTAATTGTAGAGCTCATCTCCAGGGAAAGTAGAGACCATATTGTGCTTCTGAAGCAGCAAAGCTATGAGTTGCCCCTTATTCAGGTCTTAAGGTAAAGCCATAAAACCCACAATCTAGCCCATTCAGCTCAACTGGAAACACTTCTCTCTCGGAAATGGTTTTGTTCTCATGTCATCTTAAAAAAAAAATATATCACCGCGTGTCCAAAAATTGGCCTACAACTTCCTGACACAAGTTAGCACACTTCAAACACTTTCCTTCTTGCCCTGTTCATTATATTGGAACTCCCAGTTGTCAGCTGTTCTTATGACTTGCCAGGCCAATATAAGCAGCTTTTTGTCACTAGTCAGTAGAGCCAAGGTAATATTCCCAGGCAATGATAGATTAGTCAAATTTTGCTTTCCCCCCCTGTTTGCAAAGAGCCCTTGTGTAAGTATTTTCCCCAGAAGAGTGAAATCCACCCCAATGGAGGGGAGCTAGAACAAGGCCTACGTGACATTTAAGTTCCAGTTAAACCCGGCCCTTGCTCTGTGGATGAATAAAGGGCTCCAGTCTCCAGGGCTGTCAATGCAGCACATTTCACCAACACCACATTCACTTTGACTCATTTCAGGGCAACAAACCATTACAAGAGATGAGTAGTTATTAAATTTATGACCTTTTTCTTAATGAACTGCCGTTACCGCTTTGCATGCTACATAACTTGTCAATAGGAATGCAGGACATTGTGAACAAACATGTTTACTTTAGTCAGGAGCAGAAACCCAGGACAAACTTTTCAGTAATTAGACTATGCAAGCTGGGAGAATTTGGCAATTCTTCAGTTAAACAGCCTGTGAGAATCTCACTGCTCACAGCAACTTTGCAGGAAATGGATGTACACCCTGATTATCTGACTTGATTAGTTCTGTGTATCAGCAGAGGGCAGCAGCTCAACACTGATGCTTCCTCTGCTGCAGGGATTTGCAACTTCTCTTGGTCTGAGAGCAGTTTTTCCTACTGGCCTCTGTAGTCATAGGAAGTCACAAGCAGGTTTTGGGTGACAATGTCACATCAATCACATGTTCTTAGAACAAATCCAAACAGCCCTTTTAACAGGCTGGGAGTGTTTGGCTGAAACCCGCACCCTGTTAACAAGTGACCATACTACTGGGGAATGCTAAGTGCATTTTGCTAACTCACTGCAACAGGTTGCTTATTACCTCACCTTGATATAAGGGAGGTGGGAATGGCTGTCTATAAAGATAAAGAAGACAGAGGGTGTGGGCTGAGCAGTCATCAAAGAGGAACCCTGGGAGCAGCCAAACCTGGGGAGAAGGCTCAAGTCTCAAAACTGTTTCATTTGGTGTTCCTTTTGAATGAAATTAACTCTGAACAGAGGGCCAGCACAAAATAGAACTTCAATAGACTTAAGTGGTCCATAGATCCTGTGTTGACCTTTCACAGGGGTGAGCTCCACTCTTTGGAAATAAAAGCAAATCCAAGGACAGTGTTAGGTTCTGATTCACTACAACGTGTGTGGACTTTTTCTGGAGCAGCCTGGGGAACCACTTGCTCACACCCCATGGACAACAAACAAATGATCCTGAAGACAAAAACTTAAAGAGCCCTTCCCAAAAGGGAAAGGCAAAGTGTGCAGAAAAAACAAGATGATCCCTCCCTACCAACATCAGCTGTCTCTTCAAACATACCTTGCCAAGACCTCAGGAAACCCACCATTTACCCCACCCTGAAAACATGCACAGTCTGGGGGAAGAGAGCTAAAACCAAAGCACACCAAGCTATATGGCAGTGAAATGGATGAAACTACATTTACATGATCAGATCCAGGTAAATGTAGTATTGTATATTGCCCACCTTCCTTAGAATAAAAAAAAGCACTCAAGTGGCAGTAATATGTTGAGAGCACTATGGGTCACTTATTTACCATACCTATTTTGGCAAGCTTAAGTCTGCCATTAGCTATGTGAAAACTATACCACACAGTTGATCCCGGGATCTAGAGGCAGGGCAAGGTGTGTGTTTTAAAAAAAAAATAAAATAAAATAAAGTGTGATGCGGTTGTATAAATGGTAGTAATTCAGAGCCATCCTCTGCTTTATAGTAGGTCAAAACTATACCACAATGGGAAGCCAAAGGCTGCAACTTTATTCAGGAGGGAGTCATGCAGATGTACAGACATCACATGTGTTCAACTCCACCTCCTTGGCCAAAGGGTGCATCTTTGATCCCAGACTAGTCTGTTCCACCTGCGAGTTTTACAGTTCTTGCTTCCTTGCTTGCTTCGAAGTCCCAGCAGTAGCACTCTGACCCGGTACCATGCTAGTAGCTTTGTTAAGTCGCCTATTTACCACAGGGGGGTGGAAAAACTATCCTTATAAGTCACACTTACTTGGTACAATCTCCCCAGAACTGTTTTCTCTCCTCTATCTAACAGTGTTTTTAATCTTGTGACCAGACGGCAATCTGCATCCTTGAGCTGTCAATGCTTGACCCTGATCAGCCCACGCTGCCAGGCTCCACATCCCACTTATTAGATTTTCAAACAAGCACCTTTGTATTTTCTCCCATGCTGCTCCTCATGCTTGGGAGGCGATCCCCATAAACACCCACCTTTGGATCCCTTGTTATACTCTCCATTGCTGTGATGCCTACCTTGACAATGGTGAGGTTGCTGGCGTGTTGAGCCCACTGTATATCATGCTGACCAACAGAGTCTCATTGTTTCCTTGTACTCCTTCGTCTATCTGCATCCATCTGTTGTCCCTTGCCTTATTCTTCCATTGTAAGCTCTTTGGGGCAGGAATAGTCTTTTTATGCTGCCTCTGTGCAGCGCCTAGCACAATGGGGCCCTGGGCACTACGGTAATACAGATAATAAATAGTAATAACCATGACCAATAACGGTCTATGAGGCCTTGGCCTTTGTTCCTCGCTATCCTAAGTGAACAAACAACATGGGAAGGGGAAGGTGATCATGCTACAGTATTTCCTGCCTCATTCCCTCAGGGAAAGGCACTTCAACAGCTTTATCCGAACTTCAAAATAATGCATAGCAGCCTTAGCACTTCTGCACTAGTTTTCCTCTCCAGGCCTGTTCGGACCCAGATTTTCCATCTTCAGTCACTTGTGACACACGTAGAAATCCAGCATTATTTTTAACCTCAAAGGAGTCACCCACGATAGAGTTTCATTTAGAGGCCTAAGTAGCATTTAGGCCAGGTCAGATTTTTTTTTTTTTTTTTTAAAATACATACCCAGTCTGCTTTCTTTGTTTCTGCCAGAGAATATCCCTCTCTCTCCTTGAGGCGCCAGTTTAAATTCCCATCAGAATTTATTAAAATCAAAGCTTCTGCAGCAGCTAGACACAAGGGGTATTTTCAATCTGGTTATTTGCAGGTCCAGGACTAAAAATCTGGGTAAACAAACACCCAGGAAAAATGACATCACATGCAAAAATATTGTACTCACTGAAACTGCTCACATGTGTAATTTATAGTACTTAGCTCTTCTATGTCCCGATCTACAGCCTATTGAAGTTAATGGAGAGAGACTTTGGATTAGCCATTTTCATCCATTGACCTCAGAGCACTTTAAAAAGCAAAGGGGTATCATTTGCCCCATATTACAGAAAGAAAATAGAGGCAAAGTTGCTTGCCTGAGGTCAGACAACAGATCAGGAGCAAAACTGGAAACAGAACCCAGGTCTCCCAAGTTTCAATCCAATGCCTTGCTCATTGGACTACTACATCACCTCCCCACATTAGTGTTTGAGGGTTTGGGCCCAAAAGAGTACAAGATGTTCAAGGGCAGGGACAGTATCTCTACACTTCTGCGCAGCATTTAGACACACCGTTGTTTGCTCTAGAAAGAAATACGTCAGACACCCTCTGATTAAGCACTCACCCAGTTTACTCTGCTCTGTGGAAACTCTATCCTGATGTATTTCCTAGCTATGATTTATGCTCTTATTTGTAGGCATTTCCACGGCGCTCACTATGACAACATTTTGTTCCACCCAACTGTTGCACGTTCCATGCTCTATGAGATCTATTCAGTACCCCTTATCCCCATCCTTACCCCCAACTACTGAATTACTGAGCAAGGAATTATTGTTATGTGCAGTCACAAAGGACATTATCTGTCCTATGGATGAATCTGACATTAATTTGACACCAGATCTTTTGTTTCCTGAACTTGGACTAAGAGCCATACTCTGCAGTTTTCTCTGCTACTCATTTAGAAATACTAGGTCTGTGTTGGCACTAGCCTGTTTTGGGATATCTCACAATATTTCACTGTTGCCTGTATGGCACCATTGTATGGTAGTAGTAAAGATGGCGGTGAACCTGGTGTAGACAGGGCATTGATGTTTTCACCACCGTGGCGTAACTCTCCATAGAGGGGATCTAAGTGACAATGGTGGAAACATCAGAGAACAGTCCCCTGGGTACACTGTTGCTCCCACGAATTGAGCTGATTTAGTAGCAGTCAAAGATGGGTAGATTTCCAAAAAATATCTGGTGTAGACAAGGTGTATGAAGAGAGTCAGTGTCTAGGGATGAAGAATTGCAAACCTGCATTCTAAGCACAAAGCTGTAGTGGAGTAGAGAGAAATTCCACACTAGATGGCCTAGAAATCTTTAGCTTTTAGACATCGTTCTTGTGCCAAGAGGTTGGAGGTGTGAATCTTTGTTTCCTTACATTTATACTGATGCAATCCTTGATAACATCATGTGGCTGGCTAAGCCAAGTGGCCAGGTGACCAGCTTCTGCAGTAACTAGCTCAAGAATGTTCTGGGAGCAGGCAGCAAACATAACTGTCCAAGCTACAGGGATTTCTTGTCTGTTGAGCTGGAGACACTATTGTACATAAGGATTTAAACCCATGAAGTAGAGGGTTTTCAACCACTGTTTCCCAGCTGTTAATAATCCTGATGCAGTACCTGTAGGTGGCAGCAGAGGTAAATTAACAGCGTTAGCGAACCCAGTGCGAAATGTTTGTGCAGATATGTCAATGTTTACAGGATAGTTGGAGAGGGTGTTATTTCTCCTGAGACATCAATCACTTTTACTTTTTTTTCTAGTATTTGTTACGAACAAAATCAAGTGCTCAGGGATTAAAAGAACCAAACATTAGAAGTCACTTGTTAAAGAAATAGAAGATATAACCCATATCGTCACACAGCAGTTCTTAATATCGATCAGATGTTATGAAAGGTAAGTGGCTTCAGATCAAGATAAGAATGCCACTGCAATAGATTATACTTTGATTGCAAGCTCTTTGGGGCAGTGATCATCTTTTTGTTGTATGAGAGTACAGCACCTGACATAACGGGGGTCTGGCCCCTCACTGGAGCCCCTATACATTACTATAGTACAAATAACAAATAGCTTTGACTTATAGAGTTGTTAGTTGCCATTAGCCAAAATTATTTGCTAAGATTTTACAACCTGTTCTATAATATTTGGACTTTTGATTTCAGGTAGGGGGTAGTTAATACAGATGCATGAAACCCAGAGTCTTCCCACATATATATGGTGGGATCAGGCGATTGTATCACGATACGCATGTCTGCACAACCCCCAGAAGTGAGCCTCTCAGACCCATTCAACAAATTTGCAGTAGCAGGGCTGGGCTAGCATTCTAAAATTAGCTGTGTGGACAGCACTTTGAAGCTGTGGATCGGGCTGGAGCCTGAGCTCTGAAGCCAACCCCTTCCCCTGGGCTTCAGGGTCTAAGCTCCAGCCAGAGCTGTGACTGCAAAGTGCTGTCCACACAGCTATTTTTAGAGCATGAGCCTGAGCGTTGCTAGCCAAAATCCATCAGTCCAGGCTGGGGCGCTTGTTTCCATAGGCTGCATAGACATAACCTACCAGGGCTGGAGTTTCAATATAAAAGGATCAATATGCCTACAGTGAAAATGTAATTTTTCTGTTTTCCTTCTATAGGGAGTGTTTGAGATGGAACATAGAGGAACTTTCATCTGTTGAACTCACAGAGCTGCTATTTATGAGCATTGATTTCCTACTTTGAATGTCGGTCTTGACCCTTATGTCCCCAGCTAGCATTTTGCATAAACAAAAGAGCATTGCAAAGAAGTCAAAGCCGGATGTACCTACAGCAAATAAATCTCTTCCTTGCTGACAAACACAGAATGAATTGACCTCTTGCACGTCACGTCTGGTCGTCTGACCAAAACTGCCAGTCACAGCTTTACCTCTAGAAGCCTGCTTGAGGCACAGGATGAGGGACATGAAAGTAACATCACTTACACCAAAACAGTGAAGGGCAGGATTTCCTCTACCGCATTCATTACTACCGCATTCATTCCTCTACCGCCTTCATTGTATCATATTGCAATGAAAGTTATAACTACAGCTGGGCAAATACCTGAAGATACGCTGTGTGACTATTGGCTGGAATTTTAATTAGCAAGACAATAAAATGATCATAATTTTGCTTCAGCTCTGCTCAAGCCCCTTTTTGGGTGTTCACTTTCTGCAAATATTGTACTGGATGAGTGAGTTCACCAGCAGGCGTGTTTGTGGAAACAGTGAATTTTAAGTAGATGTCAGGGAATATTTGCAGAAAGTGAATGTCATCGAACTCATGAATGAGAGTATTTGCAGCTGAAAACCTAATTCTAGTGATTTTACTCATCCAGTTGGAGGACAAGAACAATACCACATAACCTACACATGCTGTCAAAACTAGCCAACTTTCCTCAAGTTTCAGAGGCTGAATACCAGAAGCAAACTCAACTAGGAGTCCTTGTGGCACCTTAGAGACTAACACATTTATTTGGGCATAAGCTTTCATGGGCTAAAACCCACTTCATCAGATGCATGGAGTGAAAAATACAGTAGGCAGTATATATATTACAGCACATGAAAAGATGGGAGTTGCCTTACCAAGTGGGGGGTCAGTGCTAACGAGGCCAATTCAATCAAGGTGGAAGTGGCCTATTCTCAACAGTTGACAAGAAGGGGTAAATATCAACAAAGGGAAAAAAAACTTTTTGTCGTGCTAATGAGGCCAATTCAATCAGGGTGGACGTCGCCCATTCCCAACAGAAGCAAACTGCTCGTGAAGAAGTGCCACACCAGAAATTACATTACACAGCAAACAACAGGAAATAAAAATAATGAATGAAAACTATTCCTGCTCGCAAATTGCCCGCGAGCCACGTATAGTGGCCATGTTCATAGGGTAGATGATTAATTATGAATCATTTACTTGGCTTTATATATAAACTTATGGCACAATACCATGAACATTTCCTTCGTAGTATGATTTTTGTCATTAGACACATTGGCCCATATCGTTATAGTGACACCAGCTGATTCCAGTGGCAGCACACATTTATGCTAGCAGAGGTTCTGGCCCAGTAAGCTTTTATTTTATCCCTCCCCCCCAAAAAAAACCCCAAACCAAACCCAGAGACTTTCAGATCCTAATGTCACAATATGGGATACAAAAGAGTGGGAAGAGTTCTCACATAGTGCTACGGAATCATTGTGCGCGGGTCGTTAGGAAGCTGCAATACATCTAAACACATTCCTTTTCAAAACAGTTGCTTTGCATGTAGATCAGTTGAGGTGGTGGAGCCCAGTGATAACATGACCTCTAGTTCCTTTGGTTCCATTTTACCAATGTCAATGCCATCCTGCATTGGTGCCTATCCAAGTCACGGCTGTAACTAGGAAACAGCTATGGCAAAAACTGTTTGAAGAGGAGCATCAGGCGCTGCAAGTACAAAGGTAGGTGCGGTGGGCCACACTTGCTGCCTGAGGTCTGCCAGCAGAACCCAGCCTGCAGGCCTTTGGAAGCAGGAAGTTCCGTCCTAGAGCGGGGCACAGCAAAGCAAGGTACTTGCAACCCCTATTTTGCTGTGGAGCCCAGAGCCCGCCAGTGCAGACCATAGAATGCATGACGATGGCCCAGCCCCACACAAGGCCCTAGGGAGATTTGCTGATTCAAAAGGCATCCTTATGGATCCTCAGCCAGTGTCTAAAGCCCCCTCCCCACCGCGGCCCCTCCGTTGGTGATGCTGCCACCTTGCTGCTCCCAACGTGAGTCTCCTTTGAGGCACAGCCGCCCCTATGGGCACAGGGAGCCGGGTACTAAGCGATACCTATTTTTAAAGCTGAAGTTGCATTAGACTCCCTAACAAGGTTTAAGATGGCAGGTTTACGGGGTTAGAAATAAAACTGTTAGGCTTGTGGTGCCAATCCTATTTACATTCTCCAAGCCCCAATCCCATTTACACTCTCCAAGCCCAGGTGTTACACCTCCGTTGCCCCACTGAAACCATTGGGGTGATATAGGGTGTAGGCTAGTGCTGACTTTGGCCCTGGGATTGATGCACTGGAATGGGCATCTTCACATTTTTAGCCTCCAGGCTGCAAGAGAAATGGCACACTGGAAAGAAACCTGGGCTAAGAGTGACCAGTGTGACAAGCGATTCCAGGTGCCTACTTGCGACACCTTAAAGGGGCCTGATTTTCAGAGAGTGGGTGCTCAGCACTTTCTGATGAATTAGGTCCCTTTATGAGGTCTCAGATTAGGCACTCAATTGTTAAAGTCCCCCAAGTCGCTCGTTGCAAAAATCTTGGTCATTGTGTTTTTGAAAGCAATGAAATTCTTACTATTAAAAGATTTTTATTACTCAGATAAGAAACCTCAAAGACAATGGGTCAAGGTAATTCCTCGTGATCTCAGTGCATTTATGAATTTGGTCCATGCAATTTGACTCCTGGGCCTGTCAACTCTATAGAATCAGGTTATTCCATGTAAAATAACTATGTGAAAGGCAGAGCAAGGCTGCAGTGTGGGATAATTATCTGGAGAATGAGTGTAGAAAAAGGTCACAGTTCTGAGTTTAACGGGAGCACTCAGTGCTCCTACATTAAAGATTTAAAAGAGGGGACTGCCATGCTTTCAAGTGCACAAGGGGATTGTAATGCGGAGCAGAAATGTGTACCACATTGTCACTGATTGCAATTCTAATGGAATATATTGTGAAATGCTTGTAACGATACATGCGCTTAACTTACTCACTCAAATGCTAATTGGTCTCACTCCTTATGTCCTCCAGCCTCCGCTTGTACTTGTCTAGATGGGGAAAATGTAAAGGAATGACAAATACCTCCACCCTAATTCCAGTTCCGTTAGGTCATGTACCACTCCATTTTTATGGATCTTAAAAAAATGCCTTCTACCATAGAGTAAGTTTGCCAAGCAATATAAACACAGTCCAAATGAAGAACCAGGAAGCTCATTCCCCACTTAGCTCAGTCAAGTTTGAGGTTCATATGGAATTTCTCTGACAATCATTTACACTGGTTAGGAATGTTTCAGACTATCTATGGGAAAGTTGCTTGTTGTTTAAGGGCAGTACTTTTTTGGACGTGGGAGTTGTTTTGTTTAAGAAAAATAAAGGAAGCATGTTTCTCTGCTTTGTTACATCAGTACAGGACATGTGGAAAAGCCTCCGATTCATGCAATAGGAATTTCTTGTGTGGATGAATACAGAATGACTGAAGCATTTGTACGACATCATCCCTGTGCAATAGAGAAGTTCTATTTTTCCATTTTTACGGACAGGGAACCGTGGCATAGAGAGATTAAGTAATTAAGCTTCCAACTGTTGGAGTTTGTTAAACTGAAACAAAACAAATTCACACTGGAAACACAATGCACATTTTTTGACAGTGAAGGTAAGTAACCACTGGAACAATTTACCAAGGGTCATGACGCGTTCTCTATCACTGGCAATTTTTAAATCAAGAATGAATGTTGTTCAAAGAGGTTATGCTCTACTTCCAACTGGAATTAATTGGGGAAGTTCTATGGCCTGTGTTATGCAGGAGGTCAGGCTACATGATCATGATTCTGGCCTTATCTATGAAAAAACTTGTCCAAGGTCATAGAGGAAGTCTGGTAGGGCAGGGAGTTGAATCCAGCCATTTTGTCTGGGTCTCAGATCAGTGCCTTAGAACTAAACTATCCTTCCTCTCAGCTGTGGTAGACATTCTGGAAGGAATACGAGCAAGGGTGAAAGGGCATCACCTATGTTATGTCAGCAATTCTCTTATATTAGCAGGCTTCATCTTAGTATATATCATACCATGCTGGGCTGGGAATCAACTTCTTAGGAATTGTATTAGTGAATGTAAGTGCTTTTGGCTTGCTTAGAAGTTTACAGTGTGTACAATGTGTGGGGGATTGTGTGGGAGTGGGGACCAGAGGCCTGGTAGCTGCTAGCTGAGTGTGCACAACCAAGGCTCTAGCCTCTGTCCTTTGATCATCCTTCCCATGTGTGTTAACAAGGGCGCAGGGCTGACGTAGGGAAAAAGGGCTCAAAAAGCCAGTCACTAAGTGACCAAGGGGAGGTAGGAAGCCAGGGGCAGCAAACTGGGGCCTTTGTAGCAGGGAGAGATCATGAGAGCAGCATGATTTGGGAAGGCCACAACGCCAGTGCCAACACTACTCCTGGCTTCTCCTCTTGCACCTGTGTGCAGACAGAGAACCTGACCATGGATGCCTCTACCCAGATCCTGGTGTGTATTTCCAGAGATTGTAGCCTGTATTTCCCCTGTCATAGAAAGTCAGACTGGAGAGATCAGCCAGTGTTAGAGATGCCTACTGGTAGAATCTCTGAGGAAGCAGGTGGCAGAGCTACAGGGGGAGGTGGCTAGGCTGAGGAGCATCCGTGCACTTGAAGAATTCATTGAAATTATGCATGTTGAGGCCTCCAAGGTTGAGGCAGCAATCCAGCTGGAGAGGACCGCAGTAGCACCACAAAGGGAGGAGGAAATGGCTTCTTCACAGGGAGGAACCTGGCTGCTGATTACTTCTGGCAAGAGGCAGTGCTCCAACCATGCTCCCAATCCATCGGACACAGAGATTAAGAAAACAACAACAACCAATGTTATGTTGCCCTGGCAACAAGAGATGAGGGATGTCCCCCAAAAGGCGGAGGAGGAGAAGCTCTGTACTCCGAAGGGTGGTGGTGGTTAGTGACTCCTTTCTAAGGGGGATGGAGGCATCCATCTGCCAAACTGACCTGGCCTCCCAGGAGGTATGCTGCCTTCCAGGGGCCCATATCCAAGACATTATGAAGGGATTGCCAAGCATCATCCAGTCCTCTGACTACAATCCCATGCTGCTTATCCATGGGGCACTAATTATACTGCAATATTTGACCCTGAGCAGATCAGAAGTGACTTCAGGGTTCTGGGATGGAGGATGAAGGAATTGGGGGTGCAGGTGGTGTTCTCATCACTCCGGTCAAGGGAACAGGGAATAAGGAAACAACAATTTAAAAGTCTCAAAGTCGACAGGGCCTGAGAAATATATCCTAACATACTTAAGGAACAGGCTTAAGAGATCTCTGAACCATCAACGATGATCTCTGAGAACTTGTGGAGGACAGGAGAGATCCCAGAGGACTGGAAAAGGGCAAGTACAATACCTAGCTATAAAGGGGGAAATAAGGACAGCCCAGGGAATTATAGACCATTCAGCTTAACTTTGATACCTGGAAAAATAATGGAGCAAATAATCAAAATCAATTTGTAAGCACCGAGAAGATAAGGTGATTAGTAAAAGTCAACATGGATGTGTCAAGAAAAAATCATGTGAAACCAATCTAATATCCTCCTTTGACAGGGTAAAAAGTCTGGTGGGTAAGGGGAGAACAGCAGATGTGACATATCTTTACTTTAGTAAGGCTTTTGCTACTGTCTCTCATGACTTTCTCAGTCTAGAAGAACTTACCATGAGATGGGTGCACAACTGGTTGGAAAAGCATACTCAGACAGGAGCTATCAATGGGTCAGTCAAGCTGCAAGGACATACTGAGTGGAGACCCACAGGGATCTGCCCTGGGTCTGGTTCTAGTCAGTATCGTCATAAATGATTTTGAAAAATGGCAGAGAGAGTACACATATAAAGTGTGTGGATGATACCAAAATGGGAGGGGTTGCAAGCACTTTGGAGGACAGGATTAGAATTCAAAAATGATCTTGACAAACAGGCGAAGTGACATAAACAGAATGGAATTCAGTGAGGACAAATGCATGGTACTACACTTAGGAAGGAATAATCAATTGCAGAAATATAAAATGGGAAAGGACTGCCTAATAAGGAGTGCTGCAGAAAAGGACCTGTGGGTTATAGTGGATCACAAACTAAACATTAATCAACAGTGTAACACTGTTTAAAAAAAAAAAAAAGCAAACATCTTTCTGGGATGTATTAGCAGGAGTGTTGTAAGCCAGACAAAAGAAGTAATTAGTTTACTCTATTCAGCACTGATAAGGCCTCAGATGGATTACTATGTCGAGTTCTGAGCACCACATTTCAGGAAAGATGTGGACAAAAACTGGAGAAAGTCCAGAGGAGAGCAACAAAAATTATTAAAGTTCTAGAAAACATGACCTATGAGGAAAGATTTAAAAAGTTGGGTTTAGTCTGGAGAAGAGAAGACTGAAGGGGGACAGGATAGCAGTCTTCAAGTACATAAAAGATTGTTATAAAGAATATGATAAATTGTTCTCCTTATCCATTGAGGATAGGGCAAGAAGTAATGGACTTAAATTGCAGCAAGGGAGATTTAGGTTTAAAAACTTCTTAACTGTAACAGTAGTTAAACACTGGAATAAATTGCTAAGGGAGGTTGTGGAATTTCCATCACTGGTAGTTTTTAAGAACAGGTTAGATAAACACCACTCTGGGACGATCGAGATAATACTTAGTCCTGCCTCAGTGCAGGGGATTGGACTAGATAACCTATCGAGGTTCCTTCCAGTCCTATATTTCTATGAGGAGATGATGTACAATGTATTTGTAGTTTCCATCCCACCATTTCAGCCTTGGAGTCAGACCAGAATATTTTTTTATTTTTTATTTAATTGGAACAGTTAAACAATGGGAAAACATTTGCTACTGAACTTGTGGAAGATTCAAATGACTCCAGAAACAATGGCAATCCACAGAGCTATTAAAATCTTGACAGAATGGTCAGTTCTCTGCATCATCAAGAGCTTATTCTGAATGGCATTTGCTTTTGTTGTCTGTGGGTGACTGTGTCCTACTCTCCTGATTACATGGACTAGATTCTGCCCACCAGATGCACAGGAAAACACGGTGGCATCTGTGTCAATAAGGCAGTCTCAAACTCAGAGGATAACGCAGCTTGAAAATATTGCAGATCTACAGAGAGAATGAAAAATAGCAAAAGGCTTCTAGGAGCAATGAATCGGCACCAGTGAGTAACTGCAGTTCAGATTCAAATCGAGGCAGACTTCGAGTAATGTTGTGGTTTGAACCAAAGAGTTTACATGGCCCTACAAGCTGGAAACAAGCACTCCGTTCACACAATTCTTTGATTTCTTTATTTTTACAAAAAAGTAATTAGAATGCATTCAAGAATTGGAAACAGGCAGTGTCAAGAGAAATGAAGTGTGGATTAAACCCCAAATACTCTCAATTCGTTAAGTCCATATTTGAGGCATGATTTAAACTCAGATATGTATTGCCTAATTCAGATGCTTGTAGTGACAATTACATTAACCCCTTTGGCGCTGGAGGCTAGGGTTTCCCAATACCAGCTCTAAATAGATGCCAGTTGTAATGCAAACATGCAGTGCGGATTATCCATGTTTTTCTCTGAACTGTGCCAAGAAACTCCTCGTTTGTGAACAGTTGATCCAGCTGAATTTAGAAAAACACCACGCTCCTCGGAGGTTGAATTCTAGCACTTGCCAGATCGTTCAGTGGAGACAGAGTATACTTTTTAAGCAGGATATGTCTTGTTAGTTGGAAAAGCTTAAAAACCAACACTTCAGGGCATTTGGCTGCAGAAAACTTCCACTAAGGAAGCATAAAGGTTTCCTGAAATCATGTTACAAAAGGAGGTAAGAGCCCTAGAAACTACGGAGTTTTCTTATTTTCTTAAATCCTAAACTGGTGCGGTATCTTCATAGGGATAAATGATTCCTTATTTACACAGTGCCTCTCTCCTTTAAGTATTTTATAGGGATGTAACATATGCAGAGCAACTGAAGTTCCGCCCCTCTGAGGGGGGAGGCCACCAACCCAACCGGTGCACAGCAGACCCACGTGCTGGAGAGGAAACTGTGAAATCTCATGTTCCTAAAGGCCCTGCTTAACTTCAAGGACATGCTTAAGTGCTTTGCTGAAACAGGGCCAGAGTGGAACAAGCTCGATGCACCCGATTCCATAGAGACCGTATGGCCTTGATTCAGTAGGAACAGGCCCTACATGAATATGAAGCCCTAGTGATTTGCCCGTCTGCCTTTTCAGGGCCTCTTGTGCGCGCTGTGGCTGTCTTGTTTAGATGATAAGCACGACTGTCTAGTGTGCCTAGGATGTGTCTGTGATTAAGAAAAATAAAGATTTTCCGCCCCTCCGGTAGCTTCAGAGCATGTTGTAGAGAGTTTTGGGTATGAGACATTTTCTCACACCCCACAAATATTTCAGTATGTGTACTTGCCTATTGTTCTCACTCCCCGCTAACCTGTCGATTATTATTAAATTTGCATTGCCTGGAGGCCCCAAGTGAGATAAAGATGTACAGCACCCAGTGCAATGACAAACACATTTAGACTGTGAGCTCCCTCAAAGCAGGGACCCAGCCAATAAGTAAGTGATTTCGCTCACACACACAGTTTTGGGAAAACTTCTGTCCCCCACACCCCAAAACAGAATGATCTAAATTGCTTGAATGCAATACTCTGAATGAAGCTGTTGCTTTGAACATGTACAGACAGTGATTACCATAGCAACAGAAGCTATGTGTGAAAAGCCCTGGGAACAGTTCCTCCTCCCCCCATTCAGGTTTCTTTTCAGTTTTTTTTTTTTTTTTTTTAATAGGTGCCCATATCAATTCACTCCAAGAACCAAACACCTAGGGAGACACTTTGAAAGCAGCGAGCCAGATTAGCACAGCATGACACCAATTATCATACTGGCAAACCAGCTTTGTGGGTGCCCCACACGGAAAAAAATATATTCTCCAGTATCTAAGGAAAGTCTAATAAGGCAAATTGAAAGAAAGTCAATTGTGGGAGGGTTTGCTTCCTTCATTTAGGGCCTTAAAAAGAATATCCCAAATTCATCCTGAGCAAATCCTGTACAGCACTATTTACTTGCCCAGTAGCTAAATCAACATAGGCGCAACAAAAATTAAATCAATTTAGCATCAGGTTGCTAATAGCTAGAACAGCACAAACTCATTTAGGTTAAGCAACCCCATAACAAGCAGCTCATTAGAATGAGTTACAATTAGTTTACTTAGAAAGCCAGTACAACTTTCAACCCCCCCCCACCTCCTGAAAATGGGCTCCATTACTGTGTGTGAAACGTTAAGACGGAGCAATTTTAACATTCTTGTAAACATAAAGGGTCATATTCCCAACAAGTGGCAGAGCTCTCCATTGGCTTCCTTGGAACTATGCCAGTTTCAACCAGTGAGGATC
The DNA here is from genome assembly GCF_965152275.1 of Natator depressus. Classification (NCBI taxonomy): domain Eukaryota; kingdom Metazoa; phylum Chordata; order Testudines; family Cheloniidae; genus Natator; species Natator depressus. Next base: position 114,665,782 of record NC_134239.1, read on the forward strand.
TGCCTCAGAGTTCTTTTCATTGACTTGACTTGTAGCCAAAGGACCACGGTAAAGGAAAAACATTTTATAGAGTGACAGCAGGCTGTTTCTTTTTTCTTTGGAGTTTAGGATTTCAGGTATAACCAATTCTAACCCAAATTTGAGTTCATCTTATCACTCGTTTCCGAGGATCCAGATGCCTGCTAGTTTATTCATGAAAACATTTATCAATTTGAAAAGGTTTATCAATTGTAACGACAAATATTTGTTTTAAAATCTGTACTAGAAATTAGAGCTGGTCAAAAAATGTAACTCTCCAACTCCCTCTGAAAAATTGAATTTTGTCAGAAATTCTAAATTTGGAAAGGATAGATCTGATCGATCATTAAGTGTTTGATCCATTATTCACTATTGTTCTGTTTAATAGGTTACAGTCAAGCAAGAAGGAAGCAGAAACACCATGTGACCTATTGCACACCATGAAGAGTGAATGGCAGATAATAGTCTTAAGCTTTGTCTACACTAGCACTTTTGTCAGTCAGGGGTGTGAAAAAAACAAAACAAACAACAACCCTTGACTGACATAAGTTTCACCAACAAAAGCGCTTGTGTGGACAGCGCTATGTTGGTGAGTGACACTCTCCCGCCAACATCGCTACCGCCGCTCATTGGGGGTGGTTTAATTATGCCAGCAAGAAAGCTCTCTTCCTTCAGCATACAGCGACTATTCAGGAGACCTCACGGTGGCACAGCTGCAGCAGTATAGCGGTGCCACTGTAAGGTCTGCAGTGTAGACACAGCCTAGGTGAACAGTTGTCAATCAATAGGCAGAAATGTAATCACACCATTTGAAGACTTCTTAAGATACATTTGCAGAAGTCTGGATCAGCCCCCAACCAAACCGCAAAAAAGGATTAAATTAATTGGATCGTTTATCTACAGTGAGTAATTCCATCAACTCCAATGCCCAGGCAAAAGTCTTGCTCACAAGTTTTGGAAGATGTAAATTGATGTAAATATTAAACCATATCATTGTACTCTACCAGCCGTAGAGAAACTCCCTCCCTCCCAGTGTGACTTTGAGAAGAATGTGTGGTTTAAAGACGCCTCAGAGGAGCAGTTCAGATGTAGGGGAGTAGAATTAACAGCTACAATCTCAGGATAACGTGAAGGAGGACAGAACCATTATATAGAAGGCCAAGTTTTAGTTTTTGGGCAAGCGTGAAGGTATTAAAAAGACATTAACCATTTTTCAAGTAAATATAGGCTAGATTCTCAGCTGGTATAAATCAACATAGTTCCAGTGAAGTTAATGGAGTTATGCCAATTTGCACCATTTTACTGCTGTTTGTATTCCTTGTATTTTTTTTTTTTATTGCCGTAGAACCCAGGATCCCTACCAGAGATCAAGGCCATATTGTAGTAGGTGGTGCATGCGCACATAAGAAACAGCCCTGGCCCTGAAGAGATTACAGCTTAATAAACCAAACCAAGGGGTGGAGAGAGGGAATTATTATTTCCCCTATTTTACAGATGGGGAGCTGGAGCAGAGAGAGATGGTGTGTGACCATGAGCATGTAACTCAGTCTGTAGCAGAGCCAGGAGTTGAAGCCAGATCTCTTGAGTCCCAATCTGGTACCTTAATCATGAGACCATCCACCCAAAAAACCTCATAGTCATATTTCAGAGTAGCAGCCATGTTAGTCTGTATCCACAAAAAGAACAGGAGGACTTGTGGCACCTTAAAGACTAACAAATTTATTAGAACATAAGCTTATGTGGGCTACAGCTCACTTCATCGGATGCATAGTCATTGACATAGTTGGCTGACAGTGACTCAGAACCAGAAAAGGCTTTTAGCTCTGATGGTACAGAATGAAAACATGCATGTTACAAATTTACTGTTTTCTGGAAGGAAATATGGATGTGTTGGTAAATCTATAGGAGTGTTTCTCACACCATCATCTTTATAAATGTGCTTTGCAGCTTCTGTGCCTCATGGCATTTTTTATACAAGATCACTAGGGTAATGAGGAGAAGTATTTCACACACATTAAAAATGTTAAGAAAACTCATCAGGTGCAAAAATATAAACAGCAGGCTGCCAGAGGTATTACACAACACACAAGCAGGCAAACAATGAAAAGTGAGGTGCCAATATTCAGGTCAAATTGCCTTAGCTATGAAAATAGCTTAAAGGAGTGAATATTAATGAAACCGTATTTTTTTTTAAACTAATGAATGCTGCTTTTCTCTAAGCTTCACTGTGTGCCACGGTATGGGTGAATGCTAAACCCTGCTATCTCATTCATTACCCCTAGGTTCTAATTAATCCTTATTCTGCTTCCTGAGAAAGTCATGTTTCCCGTTAGCCCCCGGCCCTCAAATTCCCTCTGTCCCGTTCTCTCTCTCTGGCTCACTTTTACCTTTCACGTTTACCTTTGTCATAGCTGGAGAACATTTACAGATACCCTCAAACAAACCCTCAAATCTCTCTTACGCCAGCTGTTTTCTTTTTAAAACCAGAGAAATCTTCTCTAAAAAAAATTGATAATTACAATCCATTTGTAATAATTGCCTAAATTAGAATACAATAATAAATAATTCAAACCAAAGCTCTTTGGAGAAAGGACTGTCTTTCTGTACTATGTTTGCATAGCACCTAGCACAACGTAGGCCTTGATTCATGACTAGATCCCCTAGGCACAACTGCATTACAAATAAAATAAAAAATCTGGATCTAATTATTCATGTAATTAACATTATTTTTGCATTGGAGCAACATCTCTTCAAATCTAGTTTGTTTATTTTTAATGCAGCTAAATCAATGTGCTGTTTTTTAACCTGACTATGGGTATGTCTACCCTAGAAACACTACCACAGCGCATCTGCAGCTGTGCCTCCGTAGCACAGAGGCTCACTACAGTGATGGAAAGGGTTCTTCCCTTGCTGCAGTAAATCCACATCTCTGAGAGTGAGGGGGCAACTAGGTTGACGGAAGAACTAGCAGTGGTTACACTGGGGCTTAGGTTGGCTTAATTACATCTCTCAGGGGAGCAAATTTTTCACCCCCTGAGCAACACAGCTAGGTCCGCTAACTTTGTAGTTTAGACTTGTCCTATTAAGGCTCTGATTCTGCAAACCTTTATTTAAATTATGATCCTGTTAATCTATGTTTAGCTCTCACATATGCTTGCTTTCTGTGAACATTCAGACCACTGAGATCTATGGACAAAAGTGTTTGTGGAAAGGGAATTTCAAGTTGCTCCATGTACATTTATGGAAAATAATTTAAAATTGGTGAACACAAGAGTTCACGTTTGAAGTACAGGCTGTTGCAACTCAAATTTTGAATATTCATAAACAGCCCATACTGTGAGATTTGAGATCTTTGTCAAAGAAATTCAGACAATTAATTTGAAGAAACAAATATTCCCTGAGCAGAAAAAGTAGTTCCATTAGTTCCAAATTCACTGCAAAATTATCCACACTACTTGTAATATGAATAATACTTGCAAGGAGTGCTTTCAGGAAATCACATCCCTGTTAAAGCCATCCCTATTCACGTGTTTAAATCCCACTGAAGTCAAGAAGACACAACAAGCACATGCTTAACTTTAAGCAAAGTAATTAAGTACATCTTTAATTGGGACCCAAGTAAGGTTTCCATGTGTCTTTTCAAGAAGAAGAAGCGATTATATGCGAGACCAGTAATTTCATGAGTGATCAGTAATGACACAGCGTGTGGTGTGCTTTTAAGTGACGACAGGCAGCCCTGGGGGAAATACTGGTAACACCCATTGCTGTAGTAAGGAGTTTCACAGCATACCGGACATTGTGCTGCATCTCAGCACCTCCTCAGGGACCAAGGGCGCCACTTGCAGTAACATTTCATAGGGCCACTTGTTCACTATTTCATTCCCAACTTGCTTTGCCCAATTGCATTTTATTTCTTTAAAGCAACAAGAGTGACTGGAAGCATATGACAGGTTTCAGAGTAGCAGCCGTGTTAGTCTGTATTCGCAAAAAGAAAAGGAGGACTTGTGGCACCTTAGAGACTAACCAATTTATTTGAGCATAAGCTTTTGTGAGCTACAGCTCACTTCATCGGATGCATTCGATGAAGTGAGCTGTAGCTCACTAAAGCTTATGCGCAAATAAATTGGTTAGTCTCTAAGGTGCCACAAGTCCTCCTTTTCTTTTTGGAAGCATATGGGCAGCAAGCAGGGTCTCGTACTGATGCAAAATACAATAGTGATCGTCGTTTAGGCATTTGTGAGATGAAGAAAATACAGTTGTTGGCTGCTGTGTTTATTCTGGCTGAGATTTCCAAAGCAGCCTGTGGGTGCAGGGTGCCCAATGCCCACTGAAACTCACCATGAAGCGCCTTGAAAATCTCCATATTCACCAGTGTATCCTAGCAAGTTCTCTCTCTACAGGCCTGATTCAAAGGCCATGGACTTCAGTGGGTTCTGGATCAGACCCTCTAGGAACGTTACTAGAAATAGAAAGCCACCTAGAACAATCAAATCTAAACTGACACGTCATCAGTACGACTGAGAGTCTCCCTAGCTTACAAAGGATTGAGACCTTCCCTATCATCTCATCCTATTAGAAAAACCCACCATCCTCCCCTTTCCTAGATAGCTGGGGAGAGGATGAGGTGAAGAGTTAACATCTGGGGGATGCTGCAAGATGCTGAACACAAGGGCCCGGGTACAGAAACTCACGTCTGCATGTGATTTTGGCCTTAAAAAAAAAAAAGCTATAAATAATCTTCTGGATTTGGTCTGAACCGAAGGACCTGAGTGATTTCAGGGCATTTTCATTCACTCCGCAGGCTCTTGGAGAATTTGGGGATCAACAACATCAAAAGCCTTGTAGGGGTGTGGTTGCACTACCCTAGTTCATGGAGAGGAGAAGGTTGGTCATCCACCAGAGCAGCAAGTGTTGTCTCTGGGCATTGCCATGAAGCCTGACAGAGGGATGCTGGAAACAGGAACCTGAGAAGCAGTGTCGGAGGCTAGTGTGTTGCTTACTTCACAAATAGCTCACTTAAGAGAGGTGAAAGGGAGTGGTAGTTTGACCCATACTGCAGAAACCATTGCTCAGCAGCAGAGATCTTGCAGACTGTTGCACTCTGAAAGGTTCCCCCTTATTAAAAGAAGAGTTTATTATCTAGGCTGGTAGGGAGTATCAGGTGTTCTTTATGCTCTCTTAATATCTAGGATGGACAGGGGCAAAGTCAGTGGGGTAGCACCGAGGACCCTCAATGTTTCCAGGACTACTTTGGAGAATGAACAGAAGAAACCCAAGCAAGACAATGGAGTCTGATTATCATTGCTGCCATGGCAAGGAACAAAGAGGAACGTGATTCTGTGCTACTAGCCTAAGGCAGATTAAAAGGTTAAAATTAAAGAGGCAAATCACATGCATTATATACAGTGGAATTACTACTTTACCCCATTGTGATTTGATTTCCTCAAGAGAAACAGACAATGAAAGGCAGGAAGGGAGATCATAAATCTGAAATTAGACAAGGGGATAACAGCTCAGCTGAATGTGGCATTTTAGATACTTTGACTGACGGCAATTTGGAAAATAACCCACCCTAACCCTACACATTAAATGCTCAACATTTATTGCACTGTGAATTAAAAAGTGGACTTTTATAGGAATTTGCTTACAAACATATGATCAAATACCTACCCTTCCCCCCCCCCCCCCCCGCCCATTCATATAATATCTGTAGTGAGTAGTAGCTAGCACCAGTTATATTGGACCCTGGCAAGCTTCAGTGTCTTTCCCCATGAAATGGAGGGGAGTTGATCCATATTCCCCCCTCCACCCCAAGATCTGTCCATCTGTGAAACCCTCCTCTCCCCATCATGGGTAGAGAGATAGAAGCCTTTTCCAGGCTAGATACTCAAGTCCCACAGAGTCTCTGGCTGGCCTTGCTTTATAGTAACAGGGAAACACAAATAATTGATAATTTTGTTTGTTTATTTCAGCAGTACTGAGAGACCCCCACTGAGATCAGGGCCCCATTGTGCTAGGAATACATCTAGTCAGAGAAAGTCCCTGCCTCACAGAGCTTCTAAACAGACAAGGCAGACAAAGAGTGGAGAAACTGCCCCTATTTTATAGCTTGGGAATGGATACAGAGAGATTAGATAATTTGACCAAGGTCACACAGGCAGTCTGTGGCAAAACCAGAAGTTGAACTCAGCTCTCCAGAGTCCCAAACCCTTAACAACTAGGCCATCCATCCTTTGATTTAGCAAACTAAACATGAGTGTAGTTTGGAAATTAGACATTTTAACATTTCCAGTTTAAAAAATGAAATGATTAATTTGGGACCCAGATAATTTCTTGTAAATCCAGAAATGTTTCAAATAAAATGTGGAAATATTTAGGAAAACAGATCAGCAATTAGTATACAAACTGGCACTTATGTAAGTGTACTACCCCTTGTATCTTTAGAATCACTCCTAAAAAGTTATTTTCAACATGTCTGCATTCCTGTTACCATGGCATTTCCCTTTAGCAACATTTGAAATGCAGTCACTGGTGTTAATTGGTTGCCAATGTCTTGAGAGTGTGATGCACTGCTTTGGCTTCAGCATGGCCAACAAACACTTCTGAAGCTGGGCTGCTAAGCAGAGATGAGTGGGTCCCAAATATTTTGATAGGCACAGCCCACTACAACATCAAAATAGGAAGCCCAGCTACCCACAGATATCTGTGCCTCCAGCTATAATCTTGATCTGTGTCCAACCAGCAGCCTACAGGAGTGAAATGCTGGATATAAAATTTCTCCTTCGCTTCCTCTTTTCTCCACCTCAACCAAAGCTTCCATGACTACTTCTACAGGCACCCATCGCTGCAGCATTATTGTAATGTACCCATGTATCACAAGCACCTGGGTGTATTTTACATGGTGTCAAGGTTCCTTCCCCACTCTGAACTCTAGGTGCAGATGTGGGGACCTGCATGAAAACCTCCTAAGCTTACTTTTACCAGCTTAGGTTAAACTTCCCCAAGGTACAAATTAATTTTACCCTTTGCCCTTGGATTTCCACTGCCACCACCAAACTTTATCTGGGTTTACTGGGAAACGTAGTTTGGACACGTCTTTCCCCCCAAAATCCTCCCAACCCTTGCACCCCACTTCCTGGGGAAGGTTTGGTAAAAATCCTCACCAATTTGCATAGGTGACCACAGACCCAAAACCTTGGATCTTAGAACAATGAAAAAGCATTCAGTTTTCTTACAAGAAGACTTTTAATAGAAGTAAAGGAATCACCTCTGTAAAATCAGGATGGTAGATACCTTACAGGGTAATTAGAATCAAAACATAGAGAATCCCTCTAGGCAAAACCTTAAGTTACAAAAAAGACACACAGACAGGAATAGTCATTCTATTCAGCACAGTTCTTTTCTCAGCCGTTTAAAGAAATCATAATCTAACACATATCTAGCTAGATTACTTACTAAAAGTTCTAAGACTCCATTCTCGCTTCTTAACCCTTTACAGGTGAGAGGATTTTTCCTCTGGCCAGGAGGGATTTTAAAGGGGTTTACCCTTCCCTTTATATTTATGACACATGGCTTAGGTTAAAATTCAAACACCCAGAGATGAAGAAAACCTTGCCACTAAGATGAATGTCCAGAGACAACAGTTAGCAAGACAGCCTGGAAAAAGAGGTACATAGAATGCAATTTTATGAACATGACCAGGCTCAGGATTGGATGCATTTGTGTTGGGTGTGAATTCAAGAGCAAAAGGCCTGCTACAGGAATATCCTGCCTCTGACTCCTGAAAGCCCACACTGGGGACAATTCATTCACATGTTCCTACTGAAGGCAAGTCAGAAATGGGGAGGCAGGCTGCCGAGATGGGCCGTAGGCCATTTGGGGCTCAGTAGATAGCAATCTGCCTCTTGCATTCTGCCCCAAAGTTGGCAGGCAGTCAGCACAGACTGTGGCGCACCAGTGCAATATGCTGTTACTGGTCCAGCTCTCTCAGAAGACAGGAACTAATTGAAACAGAGCTGGGTCTAAATGATGCAATCTTGCCCCACACAATTGCGATTTCAACTGCTCTCTCTGAAGATGGTTCCCTTCTCACGTGATCTTGCCAGAAAACGCTATCTTGATATTCAAACTCAATTGATCTTGCTTCCATCTTCCTCTCCACTGGCCACAGAACCATGCTGAAAAACTGTGTAAACATAGACCGAACAGTTGCAGCAGTTGAACGTAAGAACGGCCATACTGGGCCAGGCTTTGGCAGTGGCCAGTGCCAGATGCTTCAGAGGGAATGAACAGAACAAGGCAATTATCAAGTGATCCATCCTGTTATCCACTCCCAGCATCTGGCAGTCAGAGGCTTGGGGACACCCAGAGCAGAGGGTTGTGTCTCTGACCTTCTTGGCTAATAGCTATTGGTGGACCTGTCCTCCATGAATTTCTCATTCTTTTTTGAATCCAGCTATTTTTTAGCCTTCACAACATCCCCTGGTAACTAGTTCCACAGGTTGACTGAGTTGTGTGCAGCATTTCCGTTTGTTTGTTTTAAACCTGCTGCTTATTAAATTAGCCACACCATGTAGTCAGGGAACCAACCAGGTTAAACACTGGTTCAGCGATCGATTTTAAACACTGTTCTTTTGGATAGTGAAGACAGCTAAAATCTTCTCAGCCATTCCAAGTGTGACCTAAGTCAGTGGGTTGTATCCTCTTACCCAGTGATTAGGCCGGCCCTATGCATGCAGGCCTCTCGTTGCTAACTAATGGGACCAGATTCTCTCCTGTTAAGCAGCATGCATTTACGGACAGTTCCATCTACACATCACCAGACTATCCCTTGCACCCTCCAATTTTCCAGGCTGTGCATGTTTATTTCCCTTGTTCTTTTCTAACTGATTAGGTCATTCCCTCCACTCTCCTGTTTATCCTAGTTAATCTATAGTATTAACAGTTTCCGCTCTACCCTTCTTATTGTGCACTGCTCAAAATGATACATCAAAAGATTCTGTGTAGGATTTTTAGCAATTGTTTTTGCATGAATACTCATTTTTAATTTTTCTTCAACCTTTGCACTCTGGGTCCCTCTCTGCGTTACTGTTGTCCTCAGCCTCAAGCGTCCCATTTTGCACTCATTTGTAAAAGTCATTACCCATGAGGGCTACTCCACAGTTCCCTTTGTTCAATTTCATGTGACTCCCCTCTGCCCATCATCAGCTCATTTATCCAGGTTCCCTTGGACTGCTGTCTTTTCTAAATGCTTAGCTATCCCCACCCCAAATGGGTAATAGATTTGAATTGGATTGATGCATTTTCTACCTCTTGCATACATATAATAATTTCAAACTGCTCCCACCCATCATGCACAGAACCCTCACTAATAGCCTCTCTAATTATTAGATGCAGAATTTCACCCGGAACAGTTGTTAAGCTAATTGGTCTATAATTTCCCTTTTGGTAAAATCAGTATGTTTTTCCTATACCAGTCTCCAGGGGCCACCCCTGTTCTCCAGGAACAGTTGAACATAATGGATAATGGTTCTAAGAGTTTCGCAGCTAATTCCTTTAATACTCTTGGGTATATACCATCTGGCCCTGTGTGCTGATTTAAATGCATTCACCTCCTGATATTTCTTTACAGGTTCTTTAATGACTTTGCTACTTTCTCTCATCTGACTGTTCAGCTGCTTTGCTTATATCGGATTGTTCATTAAACAAATTCCTTTTAAGGGAAACAGGAATGAAGTAGGTGTTGAGTTCTTCGCCATTTCCCTTTCCTCAGTAAGTTGTTCCACTTGCTATGGCCCTTACCAAAATATAGTTTAAAATTCCCTTTTCTATCATAGAGTCACTGAACTTAAGAAGTCAGAGATAGAATAGAAAATGTACTGTATGCATAGTCCTGCTTGGGTAGGGAGAGAACTGGTCTTTTGTAAGTGTCCCAAGCAATAGGGTTTCCGCTACCTCCTTCTTCTACTTGCATGATTATTGTTCTAATGCAGCTCACTGGCAAAGAATTTTCCCTTTCTCAATTTCATCTCATTTTATAGCTCTCTAAATATAGTGTCTCTGCGCCTGTTTACACCCATCAGATACTTGTAGATTCCTGGCCCCCCACTTTGTCATCCTTTACCCAAGATCTATTTAAACATTTCTTAGCCTTCATAAGTCACCCTCCCACCCAGCACCCTAATCATATCTGTTGCTCTTCGTTGAGTGTTGCAATTCATCAGTATATTATTTGGCAATGTAGTGCCAAAACATTAACATAATATTCCAGCGGTTGTGGCATGCTTCTTAAGGTGATGCCACTGTAGACACAACTGAGAATTGCATTGGCCTTTTCTTTTTCCAAGCCAAACTGCATTGTAAAGTCATGCCTACTTAGCTGACAAGTCTCTGCCCTCACTCTTTTTTAAGCATTTGGCCATCCAGTGTATTTTGGATGATTTTTCTTCAACTGTATTAGCCTGTATTATCCCAGTTATGTTATTTCCTGGCCATATTACTAATCTCTTGAGGTGCCATTGGGTTATTTCTCTGTTCTCAGTGGCATCTGCAACTCCTCCTAATTTAGGACCATTAACGAACTGTTTACTACCTCTATATACTGTGCACTTCCTCTGGACTATTTACAGTTCATAGCCTGCCTTTGCTTTCCTCCTACCTTTTCTTCCTCTTCCCCATGCTCATTTCCAAGTGTCTTTTCCTTTCTTATATCATGACACACTCTCTCTGCTAAAAACAGAAAATTCAACAGATTATATCTTTCAAGTACTACTAGCCAATGATGATTGCCCAGGGTGATAATAAAGGACAAACCCATTGGTTGAAACAGAGAGAAAAGGATATTCAGCATACTTTTTATGATGTTTCTATTTTGGTTTCCATTTGCATTGGCTGGTTCACTGTAACCCACTGGATGGATCCCGGATCACTCGGACATTGTATTCAGTGTATTCACTGTATTTGGCTCCACGCTCGGTGGCAATGCGGCGGCAAGGACACAACTCTTCTTCGGTCGCTGGTGGCAATTCGGCAGCCACACCATCACTTTGCCTCTGTATTCGGCGGCAAGGTTTTTAGTTGTTTTTTTTTGCCGCTTGGGGCAGCAAAAACGCTGGAGCCGGCCCTGACTGTGGGGTATATGTGTGTATATACACACACACACACACACACACACAGTCTGCAGAAAGCGGGTGCCAGTTTTTGTTTTCCCTCTCACCTTTAACAAGATGGGAAAGCTACATATATTATCTCAGACCAGGCAAACCAAAAGCTAATCCAGAACTGGTTTTGCACTCCTCTGCCCATTTGAAACCACGCAGCAAATCATTCCCAACCTGAAATCTGACATTTTAAGCCCACTAAATGTATTTTCCTTCTCTCTGCCCTCAGTGTTTTATTGTTAATTGAGAGAAATTCTCATGTCATGGCCTCCAGCATCCAGCTTGCCCAGTACTTCTAGATTTCCAGCAAAGCATTGTCTGGATTCAGAGTACTTTATGCTAATAAGAATGTTAGCGGGGATACTAGGGTTGTGGATTTGGTAATGTTTATGTGGGTGCAGGGAGATATTGTCTAGGAGAACAGAACAGTCAGTTATGGATTTATAGGGAAAATACACAAAGCTATGTTTAAAACTGTTGGCTTTGGAGGATAGTGCTTGCAAAGTATTGTCTTCTCTTGGGGGAGGTATTACTTGTGGTGCAGAAGGAGCTTGCAAACCACTTAGAGACTAAGGATCCACAGAAAGTCCTCGCCAAAACCCCAATAGGTGGGAGACACTCCGTGTATCATTCTGGCTTCTATCCTCCCTTCCAACACAGTCAGCTCCTTGGCCATCCTGCCCATAATTCTTCCAGCCCATAGTTCTGCACAGCTTCCCTCTTCCAGAGAAAGAAGCCCTAGATTGCATTCATGTTGCTCTGAGATCAACTGACCTCCATGGTGCTGTTTACTGGAAATGACATCTATGTCAAAGGAGAAGATAACACACTGGATGGCTGTCCCCTCCAGCAAGCCACACTCCCTGAAAATACAGGGACACAAACTCATTGTTCAGAGGATGACATGCTGCTGGCTTTGGACGGTAGTACATGGTATGGTTGCAACTCCCCTCCTCCTATTCATCGTGGTCACATTGTGTTGAGAGATATTTGTGCATTCGCTCACCTCTGTGCAATTGTGCAGAGAGTAATATAGGGCTGTCATAAATATAAAGGGAAGGGTAAACACCTTTAAAATCCCTCCTGGCCAGAAAAAAAACCCCTTTCACCTATAAAGGATTAAGAAGCTAGGATAACCTCGCTGGCACCTGACCAAAATGACCAATGAAGAGACAAGATACTTTCAAAGCTGGAGTGGGGGAGAAACAAAGGTTCTCTCTGTCTGTGTGATGCTTTTGCCGGGAACAGAAAAGGAATGGAGTCTTAGAATTTAGTAAGTAATCTAGCTAGATATGTGTTAGATTCTGTTTTGTTTAAATGGCTGGTACAATAAGCTATGCTGAATGGAATGTATATTCCTGTTTTTGTGTCTTTTTGTAACTTAAGGTTTTGCCTAGAGGGATTCTCTATGATTTGAATCTGATTACCCTGTAAGGTATTTACCATCTTGATTTTACAGAGGTGATTCTTTTACTTTTTTTTTTCACTTAAAATTCTTCTTTTAAGAACCTGATTGCTTTTTCATTGTTCTTAAGATCCAAGGGTTTGGGTCTGTGTTCACCTATGCAAATTGGTGAGGATTTTTATCAAGCCTTCCATAGGAAAGGGGTGTAGGGTTTGGGAGGATTGTGGGGGGAAAGACGTTTCCAAGCGGGCTCTTTCCCTGTTATATATTTGTTAGATGCTTGGAGGTGGCAGCAATAAAGTCCAAGGGCAAAAGGTAAAATAGTTTATACCTTGGGGAAGTTTTAACCTAAGCTGGTAAAAATAAGCTTAGGGGGTTTTCATGCAGGTCTCCACATCTGTACCCTAGAGTTCAGAGTGGGGAAGGAACCTTGACAAGGGCTAATATTTATTATTTCTACTGCAGTAATGCCTAAGGACCCCAAACAAGGGTCAGAGACCCATTATACGAGGGACGGTACCCTTTTCTAGAGAACTTAAATCTTATGTTATTGACAATAGGTGACAGGTGAACCAACAGAAAAATGGGGAAGAGGGATAGAATACAAGGTAACTGTAGAAACTGGTGGGTGTCAATAGTCTCAGGTGGCCAACCTAACCTATGCCAGATAGGAGTGAGTTGCAGGCATCATGAGAGAGAGACGTTTAAAAGGTGGGATTTAAGAAAGGACAAGGGGGTGGGCTTTGTGAATTTTAGTAAGGAGATCTTTCTAGTCATGGGAAAAAACTTACAGAAATTAAGGACACCAGATAGCTATGAGGCCAGCTACTCTATCCCTCTAGAAGTGCAGGCTTATACCCTATGCTACAGCTTCTCACACAGTTTAGTGGGTAGAAAACAAGACCACTGGGTCTTACTCATTAAAAATGTTCTTACTTTTTAAAAAAACCATGTACCCATAATGCAACATCCAAGGGCTGGGTAGAGCACTTATAAATAAAAATAGCTCTACAGCCAATATATTTAAGGTCCTTGAATGGTATCTCTGAAATAATTCACCCTAAGCCTGTGAGAGGGGGTAGAGTGTTGTTTGTTAAAGGAATGTGTATTGCGCTGATAACGGGTAGTGCTGACATGCTAAAGAGCAAGGAGTGATACTACAAAATGAAAGCAAGGATCAGGTGTGAGAAAAGGAGTATGAAGGGAGACATTATGTTGTGCGGGGGAAGAGGAGTGAAATAGCTTCCTGCTAAGTGTGGATTATAATGGGGCATTCCCAGCTTTTATTCTGTCTTCAATATCTAAAGCTGAGCAATGAAAAACTCCTACATCTTCCACTCTCTGAAGTTTGATTTTTAAAATCTCTTTATTGTTAGTGTAACATATGGAACAGAGACATGAGTAGCAGAACATTTGAAATGGAGCCTTCGTGTGTTTAGGATCTGTCTGGAAAGGTACCATTATCTGTCCATCTAAAGTTATTTCAGGCAAGCAAGTTATTTGCCCATTTTGGTGTAGTGCAAAATGAAAATATGGAGTAGGAGGTCATGAGGCCCAAGAAAGAGGGGGTGAAGTTCATCCTTTTTGGTATTCAGAAATGTAAGTCAGACATTACAATATGTGCCTGGCACATAAGAGCGGCCATACTGGATCAGACCAATGGTCTATCTAGCCCCATATCTGGTCTCCCGACAGTGGCCAATGCCCGGTGCTTCAGAGGGAATGAACAGAACAGGTAATCATTAAATGATCCATCCCCTGTCGCCCATTCCCAGCTTCTGGCAAACAGAGGATCTAGTGACAATTCAGAACATGGTTTTCAATCCCTGCCCATCCTGGTTAATAGCCATTGATGGGCCTATCCTCCATGAACTTGTTATAATCTTGGCCTTCACAACATCCCCTGGCAACGAGTTCCACAGGTTGACTCTGCGTTGTGTGAAGAAACACTTCCTTGTGTTTGTTTTAAACCTGCTGCCTATTAATTTCATTTAGTGACCCCTAGTTCTTGTGTTATGAGAAGGAATAACTAACACTTCCTTATTTACTTTCTCCACTCCAGTCATGATTTTATAGACCTCTGTCATATCCCCCCTTAGTCGTCTCTTTTCCAAGCTGAAAAGTTCCAAAAAATTATTAATCTCTCCTCATATGGAAGCTGTTCCATACTCCTAATCATTTTTGTTGTCCTTTTCTGTACCGTTTCCAATTCCAATATATCTTTTTTGAAATGGGGCAACCACATCTGCATGCCGTATTCAAGATGTGGGTGTACTGTCTCATAATCTATTCCTTTCCTAAGGATTCCCAACATTCTGTTCATTTAAAACAAAATGAAAAACAAAACAAAAAACCCATTGACGCTGCACATTGAGGGATTGTAACCGTGCCTCAGCGGGTCACAACTGAGAATGCCAAATTCGGGACAAACTGCTGAGAAATAGGGCAGATACACCCCAAGACTGGTGGCTAATCCCCCATAGATATACCAAATCGGCAACAAAAGTAAACTTCAGTTTCACCACACTGGCTAACAAGAAGTAATAAAAGCAAAAGCAGTTTCGTTAGGCATTCCAGTCCTTGTATTACCACCGAAAACACTAGAGATAGAGATGAATAGTTCTTTAAAACCAATCTCTTCAAATAAAAGGTTTTTCTGATACCAAAGGACCAGCCACACACCCAGGTCACTATATAGCTTAGATCTTACCCCAAAAAAATCACGCTGATGCGAATCCTTCAGTATCTAAAATCTAAAGGTATATTCATAAAAAGAAAGAAAGGTGAGAGTTAAAATTGGTTAAAGGAATCAAATACATATGGTAATTTCAAAGTTCTTGGTTCAGGCTTGTAGCAGTGATGGAATAAACTGCTGGCTTAAGTCAAGTCTCTGACTGCTTCCAAATAATTGGAAGGTCCTCAATTCCTTGGTTAGAATGCTCCCATTAGCATAAGTTCATAGTCCAGAGGCTGGAGCAGAAAAGAGGTTGAAGCAGGAAAGGGGCAAAATGGAGATGTTTCCAGTTCCTTTTATATCTTCTGCCACATGGAGGGAAATCCATTGATCCAACAAAACACTCATTACAACTAGTAGAAGCTCACAGGTGACAAGACGGGGTTTGGAATCACAT